>NC_080595.1:95128841-95443305 GCF_027887145.1 Ammospiza caudacuta | reverse complement strand
AGCTGAGGAAAATACCAATGCCGTTTCTGCTTTCAAGCAGCTGCAACTGCTCCGCCAGCTTTCATCTCTGGCTGCCTCCTCCTACGTTTTCTGTCCCACGGGCGGCGTGCCGGGGGCTGGGATGGAAGTGCCAGGAGCCTTCTCGCAGCGCTTCCAGCAGCTACTCCACTCAGCAGTGGTTGCCTCTGGTTGTTTACATGCTCATGTGCTAAAGGCACAGAATTACCATGAGCCCTCCGAAACACCACACCTGGGGAATGCACAAAACCAGGGATGGGCAAAACTGCTCCCTGCTAACAACTGCATGGGAGTAGTGAGACAAAAACACAGCCTGGAAATGATTTCGCCATTTTGCCTCTCACAAACTGTAATCCTGAGCTGATTTGTTTTTAAGGAGTTCTGGCGTTAGTCCAAAGGGCTGCATTTTCCAGAGATGAGCTATCCATTTCCTCTGGTCTTTTTAACATGGCTGCATCTGAACTTTTAAGCCAGATTATCCCAATTTACCAGGCATGAGATTATTGCTGGTGTGCAAAATGAGGCGGAGAATTAAAAATAACCATGCCAGTAAGTGTGCAGTCAGTTGGTTTTAGGCTTAGAGGTTTATATGTCTTTTGGAAGTACACGAGTTCCAGAATAGATTGTTCAGTAAGTCTGTGTGGTAGGGAGCCACGCAGAACTGACTCCTTTGATTTTAACAGATCATCTTAGGATATAGAAACATGAAAAAACACCCAGGCACTCATTTTAGAACTGAATAGGTCAGTGCTTTAACTGCACGTGATGAAAGCCAGAAGTGTACTTGAGTATACTTAGCTCAGCTTAGCTCAAAGTAATTGTATTGTGCACGTTAGGCTGTATCATACAGTGTAGAATGTGAAGTCCTCAAAGGCAGAAGTGACTGACTCCAGCCACGTAGAAAAGATGCTGATGAAATTTCAAGAATCTGATTTCCTGTTGGCTTGTTTATTTTTGCAAAAATTAATTTTTTAGATGAGACCATTTTTGAATTCCTGCTTTTTACTGCTGCACAAATGCCCTACGTTTAAGTGCAGTTCATAAACCTTCTGTACCCACTAAGGAGGAAAATGTTTGTCGCCCTCAGACACAGCCCAGACAAAGAACAGTCACCCAGCAGCCACAGCTTTTCATGTATTTTAAGTCCCTCTTATTCATCATCTCTTTTTCTGGTGTATGTGTTTGTATTCCTGTATAAAGAAATGACACTTTCTCTGGTCTTTCAATGCAAATATAGTGCAGAAGAGATTTACTTCACATATCTCTTGTGCTGCTGAAAAGAGGCTCCTTAAACTGGTTTTGGACACCAGAAAACATTAGCAATTCATCACAAAACATGTGTAATTTAATGTATAATTTTGCATTCAGATATTGGTGCCTTTTCTTAACATTAAGAGGCTTGCTACATTGCAGTCAGCCTGCTGACAACCCAGGTAAAGAGCTCCTTGTCACCTTTTGGTTTTGATTATGGCTACCTAAGGCCTGGGCCTCGTGTGCTTGGACACCTTGGTCACTCTTTAGCCAGCAGTGGTCATTTGGAGGAGAAATGAGGAATGTTTAGCTCCCTAAAACAGTTTTTAGTGGAGCTGAAATCCTAAATTAATCCTTTTTATTTAATAATTGTGACTTATTTTCCTCTTGGTAGCTAACATACATCTTCTTTTGGTATCTGAGGTGTCCAAAATATTAAAATTAAACTTTTTACTCACCTTGAATAATACAAATTCAGCAGTCACCATTAGACATCTGTCAGTTTCTGCCCTGTTCCATCTGAAATATCCACCAAGGATTTAGAATTCTGATCCTAATCCTAAGAAGTGGCACAAACCACAATTGTTTGGGTTTGTTGTTACTATCCAACAGAGGAAAACACATCAGTGCCCCAGGAGTGGACCCAGGATTTAATATTCCTTCTGCATGGATTATTTGACTTCTAATTATTTAGCTTTTATGGGCTTGCCCCAGCCCTGGTCCCCCTCATCCTGACCAGAGTGAGCACAGATCTTCACAGCCCTGCTTGTTCCTGCCAGCATTCTGGGAGTGGCATCTGCCCAGCCTTTGTTCAGAGCCGGGGTGTCCAGTGCTGCGGCTGCCAGGGCACCCCCAGCTCTGGGCAGTACAGCCTGCTGGAGGGGGGACACAGGGTCTGCACAGCTGGGTTACTCTGAGCAGCCCAGGCAAAAATGCATCCATGGTTCAGCAGTCCCCAGAACAGCTAATCTTGCTCCCCTGTGCCAGTTGCTGTCCTATTAAATATGTGCTTTTCATAGACGTAGTTCTGCAAATTCCATGCAATACATTAAGATCAGTAAAAATAAGGTCAGTTATAAACACTGCCTTCTCCTTCTTCCTCTCCCTCTCTGCCCCTCTCCTAAGAAATGCCTGTGGGCAGGGTGAACCCTGTCTGTCACACATTTCACCCCCTTCACCCAAGACCAAGCAATAAGGCATGAAAGGCATAATGGTGGTGAAAAGTTAAAAGGCAAAAAGAAAAGAGAAAAAACAATAAAAGAGAAGCAGCTGTAAACCTGTTGGTGCATTTACAGCTCACCCAACATGGACTAGAACCACCAAATACATTTCTGCTGTCCCATGTATAGTTATTGAATGCACTATTCTTTTTGGACTCACATGTATTTTCCACAAGGTCTCACCTTCCATTTTAGTTCATGTAGCCCACTGATTTCAAAACTTGACATAAAAAAAAGGCTCCACTGGGCCCTCAAATTTACAGCAAGCTGTGCAATCTCAGTATCAGACATTTTGGTAGAGGCTTCCTGACACACAGTGGGTTTCAATTCTGCCAGGCCACTGCTATTCTGGAGTGGTACGAGACTGTGTACAGAAATATGCCATTGGCTTTGTCTGCCTCTCCCATCTACAGTCACACCAGCTGGGGACTTGGGCTTCTGACAAGACACCTGGACTCACCTGGCAGGGACTGTGCAATTTCAAAGTGCCATCTGGGTGCTTTAATAATTCCGATAATTCATGTCATAGGGAAACCCTGAAGAACAAGACAGCATTTGTATGCTGTCCTCTTTTTTTGGTCTTCTACCTTTCTGCTCATGTATTGTATTGCAGAGTTGCAAAGGGTTGTCATTCATAACAGTAATCTGGTGCCAATCATGTAAAAACTTCCTTTTAACAGAGATAAGATTCTTCAGTCTACCAGTTCTTTAACTAAATAGGATTAATTAGCAGGAAGCCAGCTGCTTAATTCACCACTGACCTGTAAACCTGATAAGAATGAGGTCACTGGACATAATAGAGCTATTTAGGAGTTTAGGTCAAACTCTAATAACAGAAAACATAATTTAAAGATCATTCTGATATAATAAAATTCTGGGATAACAAAATACTGCTTATTAAAGAGAGAGATCTGGTCTTTAAAATAGTGTGCTCAGTATACTCAAAAGTACATTCCTTCCAAAACAAGCAATTGCAACATCTAAGCACAGTCAGTAGACACCAGACTTTGACATTCAACCCATCAAGCTTTTATATCCTTTCCCCCCCAGTTGTTATATAAAGCTCACTTTTAGTAACCTTAAGATCTCACAGGAGCTTCGCATTATGAGAGCCTTGTTTCATGTTTCAATGAGTAGCAACCAGTGCTCTCTGAGCTTATCCTGAGTAATTGTCTTGATTAAAAGAAACTTGTGTGAGGATTAGAAAAAAAAAATAGTGTGCAGATATTTCTACAGCTCTCCAATTTTCCTCCAACTTCCACTTAAGTTTTCACTATTTTTTTTCTGAAAGCAATTGTTTGCAAATCACAATTTCTATCACTAATACACATGTGCATTTGTATATTTCTGCTAAAATAGTGTTCCTGTTTTCCCCCAGAATCCCTGATTTCTTCACCAAAATGATGTCTTGCCTCTTCTCCCCATTATGTCAGGAATAACAGGCAGGGTTTCATTGATTTACTGATAGTGAATCATATTATAGTGTGCAAACTATAGTTTGCAAATATAGCAAATTGTAGTTAGTGTGCATGAATTTTCAAAGATCTTGGTCCAGAACTACGTACAGATCAGAAATACCACCTGAAGGCACTTTTGGAAACTAACTGGACGTATTTTAAAACCTTGCAGTCACGTAAAAACCAGACACAATATCTGAGACAAGGAACTCAAAAATAAAAAAACAAACTTGATTTTCATGTATCAGGTCAATTTGTGCTTCTGATCCCAAAACAGAAAGAAGAATGGTTACACCTTAGCTACCCATCTGGGAACAAGAAGATTTTCCTCTTTAATTTTTTCCCCCCTTTTATTATTCCCTCCATCTTCAAAGCCTTCCTGTAGTAACTGGCTAGTGTCCCACCTTTCCTTGGCAAGGAAGTTTAAACATATTTCTTCAGATAGCCAAAAAGGTTGTTATGGTTTGGAAGAAAACATTACTTCTACCCAGGAGCTCAGCACACCATGTTCCCATTTCTTCAGCCTGCTGCCAATACTGAAAAGTGAGATTACTTTTCAAGCCCACAGCTCAATAACGAACAGTTTTCTGAGTCTACTACAAAAGATCAGGAAGCCAGGCCCACTTTTTTATTTAATATACAGAGCCAGATTCTCAGCTGGTATAAGCTGAAGCAGCTCTACTGGTGTGAAGGAAAATATACTGATTAACACCTGCCAAAGTTCTGCTCTACATATTATGTTTGCAGAGTCAATGGCATAAATAATGGAAAATGTACTTCGTTTTTCCATTTTGAGACATTCTTCTTCCAGTACACCCTGGGAAAACATTGTACCCTTTAATAAAATGCTAAAGAGTCAATTAAAAAATGTAGGGCCAAAATTAAAGAAAATTCAAAAAATATTCTAGAGCAATTCATCACAATTACCTCCACAGCCACAGAAACAATGGGATGAATAGTTCCTCATCCAGAACTTTTCCCTCCTGTCTAGAACTAATATGCCAGAAGTGGATTTGTGAGAGGAGGGATGCACACACATGATACACTCCTTCTTGTTAGGCACTACTGTCGTTCTGTCTGCTATACAGGGCTCAAGCTACTGGAATTCCTATTAGTTCATCTATTCAAATGGCCAAATGATTCATCCACAGAAAAGGAAAACTTGTAAACTTTGCCTGTCTTTTAGAGAATGTTATTTGTAAAAAGTATTGCACATGTGAAAAAAAAAAACAACCATGTGCTGCTATCTTTTATTGAATTAATCTGTCTTTCATAATAACAGTGCAGAAACAATATATATGCAACTTTAAACAGGTGATGTCAAGGGTTGTTAAAGCTGAAAACAAACATGTTTTTTTAGTCTCATATAGAATTTTATATCTTCAGAATCTGCTACTTATGTAACATTTTGGGGTATGGATGCAACTTTACAAAGAGGAATGCTGCTTGGTGGTGCACTATTAATCCTTTGATTCGATTTTTTTAAAAAGTAGACATACAAATCACTGCAACACTAACAGTGAGTAAACAAATACTCCTGTGCTGCCAGAGAAGATAGGGTATGTGCAAGATGATAGCGCAGCTAGTTTACTTTGAACTTCAGATTAAATAAGATTTTTTTGTAGATATCTGAGATGGCAAAATGAGAAGGAAGAAGGAAAGACAAAGCCAGGTAATGGAAATTTTGAGAAAGACTGTGAATCGTCTTTCCAGTCACTCCTGCCAGCTTGGGATAGGGGAAGAAGGAAGTAAAGACGGAAAGGGATCATCCTCGTGTTGCTACAGTCTGTCCATGAGCAGAGAAAACCTTTCCAACCCTGCTTTGAAATGGACACACTTGCAACATTTCCAGTTCCTACACACGTATCTCTGTCATCCTAATTAAAAAAAACAAACCCAAACAAACTGTCAGTGACATGAAATCTCATTGCTTGAGATTAATCCTCCCCTCCATGGTCCAGTTGCCCAGGCTATAGGTGGGAAAAGTTCAATAGCCTTTGAGAAAATCCTGGCTATGCCAGATGCAACACCAATCCTAGGAGAGAGCCAGGAAATCAGAAGTGACTGAAGTCTGCTGACGTGCCTGGTTCATGCAGTACCTCACATTCCAAATGATTGTTTGCCTCATTCCCACTGTTATGAGCAGGACTCAGACAGCTTGGTGAATTTGTTCATCCCAGCAAGGCCATCCATGATTATTCAGGCACACTGAACTTCTTGTCCAGGGCTGCATCATGCCCCAAGCCACAGCCAGGACTGGTGAATTGGATCAGCTAATGGAAGGCCTTTGGCTGGTGTCAGCAACTCCCCAGACACTTCCCTTTGTGCTCAAACTGTTGTACAGGCTCCACAAAAGCACAGGTCTCCATCTTGCGCCAGGATGGCCCATGCCTCAGAGACACCCTCTCAGTGCCCTGAGGAGGGATATCCACCCCTAGCTCCTCCTGAGCACTGTTGGGGTACATATATAGCAACTAAATACTCAGTCCAAGACCTGGTGGGGAGTTTGGACCTCTGCGGTGGTTTAGCTTCAGAGATACACACAGCTGTTTGAAAGTCACTGCTCCAGCTCTTTCACATCCAACTCTATTTTTTTTTTTCTTCCTTGCTGTCCAGGAGATTTTACATTTGTCAGCTCTGTCAGCACCAAGGTTTTATTTTCCCATTTTGTTCTTCCCCCTTGTTACCCATTCATCTGTTTTCCTCCTGCCGTTTCTCTGCCCTCCTGAACTCGGGAGCCTGGAACTAACACTTATTTCAAAAGTGGTGGTGAAGCCATCAGCTGAAAGCAGATTTTTTTTTTCCCAAGCCTTGAACATCTGTCAGCAAACTTTATGGGGGAGTGCTTGTTACCATAACAGGTTGTGTGGAAAAACACAGCCATGTCTCTCTCTCCTTCCTACAGTCTTCCTTGGATTTCTCAAACATGGACTGTCCTTCATCTAAGGCCTACAGTAGGTAAACTGTAATCTTTATCAAATTAAAATTACTAAGCCATACAGCTAAAGAGACTACAGACTAAAAAATCAGCCCTGCTCTGGCTACCTTAAAGCACAGAAGTCATTGTAGCATGCTGCTACTATCAAATCTACAAGACATATCCTCATTTATTACTCATCATGTTGCCATTTATGAGAAAATGAATGAAAATAGCAAAGAAAATCAGGTTTCAAAAGAGAAGTCCTGAAAACAGGTGAGTGATGTATCCCTCTGGGCAAATGCTGGATTGTAGGATCAGTTCTGGCTCAAAGCCTTATATGTGAGAAACCCCAGTGATGAAAGGTCATCAGAATTTACAAACCCTTCAACACTTCTGTTGACCTGTATCAACCTCACATGAGCCTTTTGTTTACTTGCCTTTTTTAATTAGAGATACAAGGTGCAAAACAATAAGCTGCACAAGGTATTATACCCAGGAGAATGGCAACGACCCCATCTCATGCACAGGAGCAGCCCTGAGTTTTAGCCGTAAGGTATGTGACTAAGTATAGTTTATTTAACCTCAGTGACCTTTCGTGAAGGTGCTCTATGTTCTGCTCAGCAAAGGAAAGGTAAACATTGTCACTTTATTAAGACCATTTATCTTAGTGTATAAATGACCAATACTCTCCAGGCGTCACTTCTTGCACGCACACTCTGAGTTTGCACTTGCACAGCGAGTGCTTTGATTTAGAAACGGTATTTCCCTCAAATCTAGAGCCACCATGGTAGGTCACCAGAGTACTCCCCAGAGTACTCTGCTCCTCCCCCCTTACAGGTATGTTACAAAGGACATTGAGACCAGTGTGTGATTTTCCACCCACTCCACTGGGCTTCAGACCAGGATGACTACACCTTTGTCTCTTTGATTTCCCAGTGGATTTGGCACTGGCCCTACCCAAATGTGGAAACTGTCTGATAAAGGCTGACTGGAAATTGCATGATCTTGGCTTAGAGCAGCTGGCATTTCCATGCCAATATTCAGCTTTTTCTGTATGCTTAGTTTAATGGAGGAGCTTGTTGTTGATAGTGTATTTACTGATAGACATTTGTCATCATAATCTTCAAGAACTGGGCTCCTGAGCTATGAAATGTCAGTTCAGAGGAGTTCTAATGGGGATTATTGCTCCTCAAGAGTGCCCCCAGACTTGCAACTGTGTGGAGACAGCAATGGGGAGGGAAGGTGGCAGGGAAGGAAAGAGATGGCAGGGAGGAACAGAATATTAATGACCACATCAATTTCTCTTCTCATTGCTTTCTGGGCAGTTTTGCTGTAACTGGACTTCCATAATACCAGCAAGGTCCACCCACTTGCACTGCTCTCTGTGTCCCAGTGCCACAGAAGAGCTAGCATTAGTAGATGACATACTTGTTTTGCATTGTGTGTGCCATAAATAACACAGAGACGTCATCATGTTCAAGGACTGATTTTGTCCAGTTGCTTATCCTCTTATATGAGGTAAAAAATTAAAATAGCAGTGAAAAATACAGAGGAAGCATGTGACCTTTTCACCCAGGTGCTGTGCCTATGTGCTACCTGCTCCCCTTTTGCTGAGCCAGGAAGCAGCAAGCTAGATTTCTGGGGATTGTGCCAGGTCAGATCTGTGGCACTACTGCAGGTGTGCAGGCTGTGCTCAGCTTTGGTAAGCGCCACTCCGTCCTGGGGGCGGGTCGGAGCACTTCAGCAGCCAGCTTCTGGGGCAGCATTAGCACCTTGGTGCTCGTGCCTCTGAGCAGCACAGTGCTCCTAACTTTTATGCCTCTTCCATTGGTTTTTCTTAGCCTACATGTGCGACAGAGCATTCAAATGCAGACTATTTCCAGCGCAGGTCATTTATCCATTCCTTCCTCGGCCCAATGAGATGGATACACAATGCTGTTACTCAGTCTCTATTTCCCAAACTGCTTTGGTTTTCCTCTCTATGGTGAGCTCTCCAGCCAAGGTAGCCCTTGATTCCCCGTGAGCAGCCCTTCAGCCACCAGGCAGAGTTGTTCTCAATGGGAGTGTCCTCACTGAGAGTGAGCAAAGCCTTCTTTTTATACCTGTGTTCTCAAACTTTCCTCATCAGGCAGAAGAAAAAATGCAACTTTGATTTCTTTTTTCTGCCCCACAAAGTCTTAAATGACAACATAATTTCTAGAAAAAGTTAAATTTTAAAGGCTTGGAAGGATTGAGAAAACTGTTGCCTCCCATTTCTTCCTTTCCTTCAGATAGGTGAGATTTTAGTTTTTTACATTGGATGCCAGAAGCAGGTTTTTTCAGCAGAAATCCTTTGAGTGAGTGAAATATGCAAAATCAGACAGTTTTCTGCACGGGAAATAAGTGAATCATTGCTGCTTTTATTGCTCATTCTGTTTATTAAAACTGCTGGGCCAAGATTTATTTTTAATGAACTCTGATCAGTCACAGCCAGTGATTTCACAATTCATGTTAGTACTGTAGGCATTTGTTGCACTGCAAACAGCACATTTGCTTATTTTCTGGAAGATTTTTTTTCATCTGAATTGAAATTGGTCACACAGACTTCTCTGGGATTTTTCAGGCTAAGTATATTTGTTCCCATGGATAGAAGCCATATGTCAGAACCCTCTATTGTCACCAAAGGAAAATAAAATCTCGCCTTTATTCTGCTAAGTCTTTTCCTTTTTGTTTCCTTTTTCTTTTCTTTACTGTGTCTTGACATCCTGCCTCATTAAACTATAGATCATCCTCATGTTTTCTCTAATATGAATGTGTGTGTATAAGGGAAAATACATAGTTAACAGATGAGAAAAGATAACATATAAATCAAATTGTATGCCAAAAGAGGGACACACATAATGAAAGCTGTAGAATCACATGTCTGCATTGTATCTTCCATATAAATGGAACTGTGAAGTAGAAATCAGTGTGCTCAGTCCTTGATCACAAAAAGTTAAAATTCTGCAAAATTTTGTCAGTAAAACTGGACATTTTGGACTGGCTCTTAGAATGGCAAGCTGTTGAAAAGCAATGCAGAAGTGCTGCACAGCAGGGCTGGGCTGACAGTGCCTAGCCAGCAGCACTACAGCCAGCTCCTTTTCTTCCTGCCTGTTTTCCCTGGGATCCAGGAGAATGAACCCACTCGCTCCAAAGGGATGTTTACTTTGATTTTCTGAAACAATTTTAAAGCAGCTGCTGGAAGATGATTAAACAAAGTATTTCAGAAATGCTTCAGATGAGGTGAGGATCACACTACGTGGTGCTGGAACCAGGTGCCTGTTTGGGACCTTGGCTGCAGGTGCTGATCAAAGTCCCCAGCTGAGGATAGGTGGCCACCTGCAGGGCTTCACTCACAGCTCAGGTAGCACCATCTCAGTACCCTCATCCTCTCCCAGACTGCTATCAAAGTTTGGTTTAAAGAAACAAACTGTACTACAACTCTGCAAAAAAGCACTGCTTTAATAGCATGTTCTTGCCAAACCTCCCTTATTTCTTTTCCCTGGCCTCCTCCTGATACAGTGCAGCCTCATCCTTCATGGGAAACCATGGCAGCTGAATCATTTGGTGCAACAACTGCTGTATTTAGTCATTCTCCACACCTTTTTCCCTATTTTGCTCCCTGAGTGTCTGTGCCAAGGTTGCCTGCACAGCTGACAGCAGTGGTATCTGATGGTGTGACAAAGGGGAACAGGATTGACACAAGGATAATTCATCTCTTTGTCTACTCAGAGGCTGAATTGTAGTCAGGATACAAATTAGGAGGATGTTAGAAGTTTAAATTCCTTTACCCCCACTGTACAGTCAAATACCTGCTTGCATCCCCATAGACTTCAGCATTTATTATGTTTTCTGTGTCATAATGGGTATCCACTAGTAGTTTGAGTAAACTCTCAGAGAATGAAGTCCTAGCCTCTCTGTGTGGAGCCTGACTCTGTCAAGGCCTCAGGTAGTGAATTGTCCCCTCTGTATCTAGGAAGATGAGCTGGAGTGGTATTCAGAACAGAGTGGAGTTTCCAGCTTGCCTCTGAACTGTGGTCAAGGTATAGACTCTTTTCTGTGGAATGGGTTGCCCTCTGCCTTCAACATCTGGCTATCATCACCCTGAGGTGCACAGAAACATGGGCTCCCCAGGCAAAACCCAAATATCTGGCATTTCTAGCTTGTCACTTGGGCTTTGTACTAGCTTACATTTATTTAGGACTACCAAAACAGCCAGTTCTGCAAAATGTAAAGAAAAAAAAACTTACAAAAATATTTAAATATTTAAAATTGTATGTAACACAAGTATTTGCACAGCAGAAAATTATTAAATAGATAGGTCCATCTATTTAAAACACTAATATTTGCTTTTACATTGTAGTACTCTAGCATTTTAGAGATTTGGGAAAATATAAAAAAACATCTTGACAACAAAAGGTGTGGCCTTGCTTGTACTACAGAAAATAATGCCTTTATTTTCAGACACCAAATCAGAGACAGTCCTCTGTTTTGACTTTTAACATCAGTTCATAAGTTCACTTTTCATGGGAATACTCAGACCTGGCTAAAATTCTGATTCATTCTTACTCTGTTTTCACAAAATATCATTAACAGAAACAGATTTTTTCAGCCTTTCTTTTCTAAGACACTTCATATTGCCTCTCAAAGAAAACTCCACATTTTTCTCTTTTTAGAGTTCCTTCAGAGAAAGGTTTACTTTTGGAAATGTTAAAATAAACAGTATAAACTTCTAGTCTGAGAAGTTGCTGTGGGTGCCAGAACTACAGCTGTAGCCACAGGATGACCAGATATTTAGGGACAGAAAAGAGAACAACTCCTTCTGCTTCATGGGATTGCAGGACTGACACTACACCAGCACTCTGGCAAAGGGATGTAGAACCAGGGTAAAAAACACTGCCATTTTAGGCACTCCTTTTCTCCCAGAATAGCCTGTTAAAGTCTAAAGTGGCTGAGTAGGAGTAATGCAAACTGAATTGTTCCTGACGCACATGCAGATCATCAGTGCCGAGTTAAGGGAGAGCTCTCCTAAACCTCTCTCACGTGGGTAAGTCCCTCATCCCTCGGGTAATCCCATTAACTTCCTCAAAGATCTAAATTCCCAGATAGTCAGAGAGCTCAGAATGTTTATACCTATGGTCATTTTTCAAGTTGGGAAATGGAGAAAAACCATCTGAGTTTTTAGGGAATATGGGTCATCAGGTAGAGAACAGTCTCTGTACTGGAAATCTGGACTATGATGATTTTCTCAAAGTTAATGGTGGCCGTGTTTGACCTGAATTAAGCTCTGTTTGCCAAGTACTGTATCTGACTCTATGAGAGAAAGGTCAGAAATGAGGAAGCACCTTGTGCTCTGAGAACCTCATCAGCTTTTTATTGCAGAGTTCATAGTTCTCTGTTGTCTCAGATAGATGTAACTTTTGGCCAAGTCAGAAACTCCAGTTCTCACTTGTATGCTCAGCTTTATTTAGAGTACGGGAAAAGTTCTCATAAACTTTTCAACAAAACCCAACTAAATTTTAAATATGTAACAAACCAGCTGGGTTTTGGGTTGTTTGGAAAGTAACAACCTCAAATCTGGAAGTATTTTATATGAAACATGCAGATCTGTTTTAAAACAAACATTGTAATAAATTCAGCATTGAAGTAGTTGGGCAACTTAATAGACCTAACTTCCTCCTCTATTAAATGAACTGCTTACATGGGATAATTAGTCTGAGACTGCAAAAAAAAAAAAAACTAAACTAAAAGAAGGCCAGAATTGTTTTCTCCTTTCCCTGCTTTTTCAAAGCATTGCTTGTGAGTTTTGCAGAAATCCATAGGAACGTACAAAACTGTTCCAATGCTCCCCACTGCTTTTTTGTCTTCACTTCTGCAAATTGATTTGCTGCTTTATTATTTGCCTCTTAATATCACAAGGACATTAATTAATGCTTTAGGCTTCCCTGCTTGCCAGGTAGCAAACAAGTGTAGAGACTAGAAGCTCATTAGCTCGAAGTGACATATTTTACCACTTGGAGCCAAGATTCAGGCTGATTAATTTGAAAACACTAGCATAAAAAGTGCAGTTTTGCATTGGAAATCTTGGTCTTTTTTCTATATACCACACTGATAATTTAGGGCCCTGTTCTTTCTCAGATTCAGTCTTAACTCTTAATTTTAAAATTATCAGGGAAGCACCATATGACTTCAAGGCAACAAACATAATTTATTTTTGGTTTGATCCCAGAAACCTCATTCAGTTAAAACTCCTACTGTTCCCTGGGAGACTTTGCCAAACAAGGATTCGGGACAGAGTGTGAGAATCTTCTCAAGGCACAGGGCAGAGCAGTCTTCACAGGGTAAGTGGTGGTCACCAACAGAGCTTGCTGAGAATGAACTCACTGAAGGGTGTCTCATCATCATCCACATGCCTGAGTTTCAAAATGAAATGATGATCCAAGGTGGCACTTACAATCAGAAAAGTGAGCAAAAATTGCCTGGACCAGGATTTAGACTGACACAGGAGCCCAGGATTTTGGTAATGGAGACCATGTGTTCCTGCTGCTCAGCAGGCAGAGACACTTCAGTGTGACTTTGTGCAAGCCAAAAACTCTGGTTGTTGATAAGTTTTTTTCCTTGACAAACTAATTATATGACTTTCACCCTCATGTAGAAAGGGCTAACAGTGTTGCTATGCACTGGTGGCAGCATGTTTTCAGTCCATGATTTAGTTACTTCTTGTGTTATTAAAGCAGCAAGTAAAATTTTAAGGTGGATCAGCAACTTCTTTTGCAATGGCCCTTTTGGTGCCTTCAAGGCAGCATTTGTCCAGCATTTTCCTCTTGACATAACAGTGCAGTTTAGAGGATCAGAGGGGTTGGGTGTCTGAAATTGTTTTAGTTGCAGAAGTATACTGACAGTGTAAAAATGAGAATTGTGGGATAATTCAGCCTTAGTAAAAAGTCACACATTTCAGTCAGAGCATAAATATTTTGACTGTAGTTGACATAATTTCTTTTGGAACAAGTAGAAACAGTACCAGTGTGCAGAACAGCAGTGACCTCCCGCAAGTGATTCTTTTCTGCCATAAATTAACTCCCCTTTTCCTTTCTCCCCTACAATACTATCTGGGTGATTCTAAAATCCCAACAGTTAATTCCACTTGACAAACAACTCTAAGTCCTGACAAAACTGTGGTAATGTAGCCTTATTGAGTGTCATGTCATTGAGTGTCAAGTTTAGCTGGGATGTTTCTGAATTAGTATTTAAGTGTTTTGGTCAGGAGATTTGCAATAAATGTCCAGAAGAAGCAGTTTCAGCAGGCTATTGATTGCTAGAGCTGGTGAAGAGGTGGGTGTTAGCAAGACAGCAGATTCAAAAGGCCTTTCTGAGTAATTGTTCAACATTGTTAGATAACTAATGCTGGGAATATAAGGCACCAACTCATCTCTGAAATAACACAAGACAACAGCCTCAAGCTCAAAAGTATTTTACCATTCCCAAATTAATTTCTTCAGTTCAGCATGCTGTCCTCTAAGCCTGCCTTTGTCAGGTTAGACACTGATGTAAAGTGTGCCACAGAAACAGGCCAGAGAAAATAATCTGGAAATGATCTGCTGCCTTTTCTTGTGCACATGTCCAGTGGCACTCAGGGAGATCCTCAAGAAAAGAAGGCACAGAGCAGCAGTCTCCTCCACTCTGGCGTTGGGCAGCCCTAGGCAGTTTATCTTTCCACTCCCCAGTTTGCTTTTCCTAGTGGAAAAGCCAGAAGGGCTGGAGATTGTTGTCTCATCCTGCACAGAGCCGTGGACAGAGGATGCCTCTGGTAGAGTTGCCAATGTGCAAATACATGATGGGCAAGAAAATTCTGTTCTTTGCTTAGGTTCCCTTTCAGCCACACACAACTGATCACGTTGTCCCTGCTGCTCTCTAAGCATGTGCGCTCAGATCTAGGCACAGCAGCAGAATATTATTCAACTTGAAAAACTCTGTGCAGGACCTTCCTAGGTCTTAATCCCTGCCCCTGTTTTTGAAGTAACTCATCCTCTCTTTGTTCCTTTTCTATAATTAATTAGAGTTTTTCTTGCCCCGCCTACACCCATTCGGTTTAAATATTTATTTAATCAAGTATTTATTTTATTGATTTACATTGAACAATATGGCAGAGATCCGGAAGGAGTGGTACACAAAATTAAATGCAGTAAAATATTTTTTAAGAGTGATTAAAGACCTTCTCTTCCTGCTGAACTTCAGCAATAAAATGAGTATAGTTCGCTGCCTTTGTATTCAGAATCTTCAAAGCAATTTGTGAATAAGTAGATTCCTGTCTCTTTACAATATGATGATGCAGGAAATTAATTTGGTGGAAATTACTCTGGGAAAGATGGATTATACCCCTTGAAGTTAACTTGGTAGTGTTGTCATCAGAAAGGTGTACTAGCATAATTTTGCAGCTGGGCCTGAGCTCCTTCACTAGCTGGAGAGAGTGTCAAAAAACAGGCCTAAAGATCATAGTCTTTAATCTATTTCCTAGCATTTAGTACAGATATAAGTTTATAGTATCTGGTCAGCCAGTCTCTGAAAATCCTATGGCAATCACTGAATACTCAAAATAAGCCACAATTATATTGTCTGAATTGTTTAGTCAGCAGGCAAAACCCAGTTAAAGCTGAGGAATCTGAAAGTATTTGAAGTAGCTTTGAGGAAAGGTATGTACCTTTCCTCAAAGCCACCTCCTGGGTATAAGTTTGGGAGCAAACTCACAGGCTGCTGTTTCAAACCAGTGAAATAATGATTGTGAGACAGGAATTACTGTGGTCAGAAGCAGGAATTGCCACACTCACTGGGAGAGGAAAAAAAAAGCATCTCCTCCAGAAAGGACTGTAGGATATTCAGATCAGTAATCATCCACTTCATCTTATAGAATCAGTAAGCAAAAAAAAAGGAAATGTGGTGCTTTTTTCATCTGACAAAATATGTGCCTACACTTGTGTGTGCAGAGCGACTGAGAGACACCAGCTAATGCACAACCACCCAGTATGTAATGCCAAGACAGCCCTAACTTCTGAAGGCCCCTGCTTAATCCCTGCTTGTGTCCTGTGACAGAGCACAGAAGAACCCCCAGCTGGAAGGATCATCTGCCATGATCTTTTAGAATGTACTAGTGGATGCAGATGCAAAATCTGAGCCCCTTATTGAGGCACTTGGTTTTTGTAGGGTGATCAGTGCTTCCCAAAATCAAAGTATCTTTCAAGTGCCCCAAGCGGAACACCAAACATGATAAATTGGTTCCAAATTACAATGCAAACATGTGAAACAGACAGGCACACAAATGGCTACATACATGTGGGCATGTGCCTGCAGTCCCATCCTTGGAGTGAATTTTTACTGTCTTCATATGGGAGAGTTAAAATAGGACAATGATTATTTAAATCGAGTGTGAACTACACAAATGCTGCCAACTAATTCTGAACAGCTTCAGTACTGCCTAAAATAGTTGTTTGAGGATTAGAAGGATTAGTTGTTGAGATTCAGTATAAACAGATCACAACAACAGTGCAATTGCTCAGAGAGCTTTGGCTCAACACACATGCTGTGGTTGTAAAACATACACAGAGCATAAGGCATGGAACATACATGAAAAGGCAATGGCAATCAATGGCTGGATGCTGGATTTCTCTTCTAACAGAACACTGGTATTCCAAGTAATGGATATGCACCTCTTCACGTTTATTTCATTCTTTCTCAGGCTGGTGTGGCAGCCCTAGAAGACAGCACATCAGTGAACCTGTGCCAGAGATATATTCAGTCATACCTATTCCATTTAATCCTCATGATCTGCAAGGCTTCAGGCTGGGCAGGGAGGGGGAGGCGGCTGTGTCCAGCTGCAAAGAGAAACTCTGGGCTCACGTCACACAAACAACCAGCACGGATTGCCTCGAGGTGACCTAAGACCTCTCTGGATCTATTCACATACACGTGCTTTTTTGAAACAAAGCTAAATCCTTGGACACAAAGTGTCTGTGTACAGAAAGGGTCTCTTTCTTGTTTGATCTTACAAGACATTACTGTTAGCAAAGGCAAACAACCCACGCCCCATATTTAGTGTATTTTTTGTTGGTTTTAGCCTGTCTGAAATGCCTGGAGCCCGGTTGTGTCTGGCATGGACCTGTGGTGCAGCATTGCACAGGTGAAGGGCCTGAGTCCAATGGGTCTCACAGGGCTAAATTCCTCCTTGAAGAGCATATACAAAAAACCAGAGAGGATTGCAGTTACACACATGCAAAATTACCGAGCTCTGGAAGGCCATGTATTCCCAATGAAATAACAATGTTTGTGCCCTCAGTAGGCAGAAAGTAATTCCATTCCTTTTTAGTACTTTGTTACAATTATAGAGAGGCTTTTTGGTTCTGGATTTGCTTTTAAAATCCATTTGGTCCCCACTGTTTGTCCCTGTCCAGTTAGATTATCTTTTATTGCGTAAGAGCACATAAAAAAATTGAAAAACAAATGGAAATTCAGCTATTAGCACAGTTAGAAAAAGGAAAGCAACACAAACCCTGGACGTGTTAAGCATCTCTTTCATCAGTCCACCCTCTTGTGCTGGACTATGACCAATGAAATAACATAGAACATCAATCTTTTTCAAAAAACAATGTAATTCTTGCAATGTCTAGATTGCTTCTGGGATTTGAGACTGTTTACTACACTTTCTGAATTGTTCAGACAATGTTTATGTAAATGAAAATATTTATCTAGGTTACTGCTGTTAAGTACCCACTGAGAAACATTTTGCATTTATAGATGACCTTAAGCAACAATAGCAGAAGAAATTACTAGCAGGCAATATTTGGGATAGGCATGAAACCCTACATAAATCTAAAAAACAATAGTCCAGATTCTTCTGTGAGGGACCACCTGGTCCTCTTAGTCACACAGCTTTAATTCCCATTAGAAACATAGAATTTTGTTTCTGGATTGCAATGTCCAACCACAGAAATTTAACTACAGCCTCTTTCCTGACAAGCAGCAATGCTATTTCATGTCATCAGTGACAAGTTTTGTAGAAAGTTACTGTCTATACTTTTAGGCAGAGCTGAGGAAGCTTTTTAACATTCCATTATATCAGAATTATGCAATAACAGCACAAAAATAAATTAATATCAACTTACCTGCTGTGGACTGCTGTGATACTGTAGGGCTAGATGTCATGTGAAATAAAGTCATGATTACATTTATACCAAGGGATGCATTTTCATTAGCCTTGTAAAAGGACTTGCCTGGACAAAAATAATAAAGACAGTTAATCTAAGCATTTTAAGTGGGCTAGTAAAACTTTTTTACAACAGTGAGCAGACAGTAATGATGAGAATTAAAGCAATTCCTCATTAAATTTAATTTGTTTCACTTCCAGCTGAGCTTTCAACTGATGATAAATATGAACTTGTTTTCCTTTTGCAAAGTTTAAAGAGAAAGACAGCGTTTGAGATCAAGCTATAGGCAGGCAGTGCTTTACATCCACTTCTTAGATGCCTGCTTTCTGGCTGAAACAGTGAAAAGTCAAGAAGAGAAATTATGTATACAGATTTGTTTATCTGACATACATAAAATGGCCATGAATCTTCTTGGGAAATGGTGATGTTGTTTTGATTGTTATTCAATCCAGAATAAATTGTGTTTCCAGGATGGTGAACAGAGAGCTCAAAGCAGCTCATGCACAACCAAGAGAGGAGAAGGCATGGAAGCAGCACCTACATGCTCATCTCCATCCATCAGCACAGAACTGCTCTCCCAGACCACTGTGCAGGATACCTTTCTCCATCTGGTGATGGAGATCCAAATGTGCATGCACATGTGTGGCTGCAGGAGTGGCCCACACAGACTTTGCCTGTACCACCTCACGCTTCTCTGCCGCCACTGCCAGCACAACTGCTTGTGCAGCACCCACGTGGGCCAGGTGGGCAAACCATTAAGGATAAATCAGCCAAAAAAAAAAAAAAAAAAAAAGAGTGTATTATTTCTCAAACCAGTCTGTTTCTCAGTCTGCAGTAGAAAAATCCAAACACATGGTGCTGGCACTGTTGGCCAGTGGAAGAGAGAGGGGGAGAGGTGGCAGAAGGTGATGGCAGCTGTGTGGATGGCAGTGCCCAGCATCAGGAGCCTTTTCAGCCCATTGTCATTCTGTTTGTGTGTCAGTGCTTGTATTTATAATCTCTTATGCCACCACACACTTCCAAGCCTGGCATGACACCAGAGATGTCTTTATTGGCCATATGCTTTTGCAGACAGTCATCACACACACCTGTAGCTACCATGTGGCTCTTCTATCATAGAATCATTAACACTGGAAAAGTCTTCTGAGATCGTTGAGTCCAACCTTTGGTTGAACACTGCCATATCAACTAAACCATAGCATTTAGCATATTAAATGCCTCATCCAGTCATTTCTTGAACTTTTCTAGGGATAGTGACACCACTGCCCTGGGCAGACTGCTCCAATGCTTAACCATCCTTTCAGTGAATATATTTTTCCTGATGTCCATCCTGAACTTCCCCTGACACAGCTTGAGGCCGTTCCTCTTGTCCTGTCACTATTTCCCAGGAGAAAAGTCTGACCCCCAGCTGGAAACAGACTCCTTTCAGGGAGGTATAAAGAGCAGTAAAGTCTTCCCTGAGTCTCCTTTCCTCCAGGTTAAACAGCCTCATCTCCCTCAGATGCTCCTCTAGACCCTTCACCAGCTCCATTTTCCTTCTCTGGACATGCTCCAGCACCTCAGTGTCCTGCTTGAAGTGAGGGGCCTAAAACTGAATACAGGATTTGAGGTGTGGCCTCACCAGTGCCAAGTGCAGAGGGAAAATCATTGTCCTGGCCCTGCTGGTGACACTGTTTCTGGTACAGGCCAGGATGCCATTGGCCTTCTTGGTCATCCAGAGTACCTATACCTATGAGTACATTCCCTTTGGCTGACATTTTTCACTCCAAGGCGACAAATCCCTAAAGCTTCTCCCACAGCTCTTATTTGATGTGAGAAATAAACAGCCTACCTCTATCTATGGAGTACTGAGCTATTCCAGGCACTGCTTCATCACTTGCCTGCAATGTCCCTTACCCTTCCTGCCCTGTCTTGTGCTGGCAAGTGACACTGGTTGCAGTCTTGGTAGTCTTTGGGTCTGCCCATGGTGCCTTTACTGCCCAGAATAAGCTGTAATGTGTGCTGGCAGACCTGTTGTATGTGTATATATATTTGCATATATGTCTATATATATATATGTATGTATACACATGTATGTGAATATATAGATATAGATATATGTATACATGCATGTAAATATAAATTTACAAATATGCAGATGTAAATATGTACATCCATATATATATGTGTGTGTGTGTACATTTATATATAAACACATGCATTCACGTAGATGACAACAACCAAAGCAGTTGAATTCATAGTGGTGCCAGACATTCTTATGAGATTTGTGACAACGTGGTTTTTGCAGTCCTATTTCCACCTACAGACCACTCCTCGGGTGTCATAAACTGCTTTCTTCCCCTAAAATAAAGGAAATGTATGTACAATGCCTAGAAGAAAATGGAAGTGTGAAGCCATTTAACACTCATGTTTAGGAAACTTCCACTGGTTAAAACTCTTTAAATAACCTTGCTTTCTGAGACTGCCATTTTCTCAGAAAATACCACACTCTGAAGAAGGCATTCTACAGAAAATTCTCTAGTTAAGAGATACATTTTTCAGTTATTAAACAATCCTGACAACATACTCCTCACCACGAGGGTGGTCAAAGAATGTGGCAGGCTGCCCAGATAGTCTGTGCTGTCTCCATCCCCAAGGATTTCAGAACTGGACTCAGCATGGCCCTGGATAATTTCCTGCCTGGAGCAGGAGGCTGGACTACCCCACCTTGCATTTTTTGTACAAGTCTGTGATTTTCAGCTAGTTACCACACGGAGGAAGCGTGCAGTTTATGCTGGCCATGTGGCAGGCTTTGGGGCTTTAAAAAATGAAGAGCTCTTTCTTTCTGCAGCCCTCAGTAGTGACTAGCATATTGTTAAGCTTGCAAAAGATCCTGACAGATTCCTATCCTCAGTTGTCATGGAATCCCATATTGAGCCATGTCTAATTTATTATTTCCTGGCTAACAGCATGCTGAAGGATGAGGACCTGACTGAAGTGGTCCAGACCTTTGTAGCTCTCAGAATCTCACTGAGGCACATGAAATGGGAGTTGGCAACAAGCCCCTCGGGAGCACACTCAGCTGTTTCAGTATGCTGCTCAGGAACAGAGACACGAGCACATGTGCCACTTGCTCCTCCCTGTGCTGGTCTCACAGAGCTCTGGATGGCACTTACAAGGCCTTGCTCCCCCTGCCCAGCCTGACACAACACCTTGTCAACTGCAGCCAGTGAAACTCGCTCCTCAAGATACCCCAAGTTGAGCTGAAGGACTGCAAGGGTCAGTTCTGTGTCAGGGGACCGCAAAGTTCTGGCACCTCAGTGGGTCCATCAGGAGGATTTTCAAGGGCCAACCTGCTGCCAAAGTGCTGAATGATTGTGTGGGGTACATGCTTTGGCTAAACTTCATATTTCTCTTGATATTTTCATGGTTTTTATCTCATACTGTCTTTTTATTTCTGTATTTTCCGTCTTTCATTTTCCACTTGTGCAAATAAACAAAGCATAGTATTAATACTAATTCATTTAGCAAAATTGTAGCCTTGGCAAAAAGGACCATTTTCAAAGAGAACTGGCAGCAAAATAAACATGGGAAAGAATAAAAAGGCAGTGCTGCTTTTTTTCCTGGGCTTCAAAAGTTGCCTTTAACATTACTGGAGGTAATTTTTATTCAGAAGACAAAAGAAGAATCAAATGCAAAGCAATATGGCCAAGTTTACCTAGAAACTCTGTATCTTACAAGAAGGCAACCATATAATTTGAAGTAGGAAAAGTCTGACATTCTTCAGACATTGTGGTATTGAAGGGAGACAAATTCCCAAGAGAAGTAAAGTGCAGGAATGAGCAGCCCAACACCAGCCTCTAACCACTATTTGTTCTGCACTTCTTCAACAAGAAATGAAATAGTTTCGTAACAGCCAAGACAATCATGGCTTGCATGTCACCATATAAGCAGGAAATTCCAGCAATGCAAATATCATCCTGCAATAAAAGAACAAGCAGATAAAATAAGAAAAGCATATTTTCAGTTCTGAGGAAGGAAGGAGAATTATGTAAAATTGAAACACCTTTCTTGCACCTGTTAAATGCAATAGCAAAATCCTGTAGTATATTACTTTCTTCTCCTGAAGGGACTAAATACTTTAGCTTTTTCTTATTGACAGTGACTGTTATAATAATCCCTTTGTTCACATCCTTCTAACATTCTGGAAAAACAACTCACTATGGGGACTAAAAATTCTTGAAATCTGGTACCAACCCAGAGACACTTCTAAAAAATTGAACAAGATCCTGTCAATTGTTTCTGAATTATGTGCAAATGTCTGTCAAAACATATATTTATTTAAGGTTTTCTTTCTTTTTTCCCTCATTCACAATATACAACAAGGCAATTTTTTAGCATAAATTTCTCTTCTATCTCTATATGCTTTCATGGAAAAATAAGTAATTTCTTTGTGAGTGATTTGGAAATTATTTTTGTTTATGTGTAGCAGAACAGTATATTCAAAATATCAAAAACTAAAAATGGCTATGATTGCCCAATGAATTTAGAAATTGTAGAAGCTGTCTGTGTCAAAAAAGTCCACTTTTCTAGATGTTCACCAATTCAGAGGGGCCACAGTGAAGTACCTTTTTTTTTAATTAAAGTTTCTTTAAGGAGCTTGTGAACACTGGAGATCCTTTCCTTCCTGCAGAACTAGAAATTTTAGTGGTTATGAGTACACAATGTACATCTGCACAGAAATAACTTTTTTTCACTAATTGAATCAAATTCACAAGGTTCATGCTCAGTGGAGCATCCCCAGGCTGGCTCCATTCCCTGCTTGCTGTGTCTGTAAGGCTGCAGAGTGGGGCAGAGGCAGCCTGGAGAGCCCTGACACGAGGGGTCTCCCAAAAGAGCCCCAAAATGCTTTTATTTCCCAGGGAAATGTGTCCATGATGCTGGAGCTGGAACCCTGCTCTTACTGTAAGTGCCCTGTGATTTTCAGTGACCACAAGTGATGAAGATCTTAGTTTTAAATTTCATCTATAAGTTGGGACAGGTTCACCAAGATCAAAAAGAAGGAGAAGGGAGAGGGCCATGGATGTCTGGGAAAACTAGTCCTTAAAGAAGAAAAGAGCTGAAATTCCCCAGGGACTGTCTAGCTTTGTATTTTGAATGCTGTCCACTTAAATTGGTCTCCTGGTGTAGCTGTATCTGCTATAATTGCAGCAGATTGCAGTTGCTGAAGGATCTCCTGTATGTGTACCCTTTCATTATGGCATATAAGCAGAGCATTTCCAGTAATTTAGAGGCAGCTAAAATTTCCTGTTCCTTGGAAGCTGCTTTCCCTATAGTAGCACACACAGCATAAGTGGAGCAGTACAAACTGAAGTACAGTAGTTACTATGTTAGAAGTTGATGTCACTAGTTAGAAGATCCTAGTTGGCATTAAAAAATAAATAAACTGTTAAAATTAAAAAAAACCTAATACGCAGAACTGTACTCAAAGTTCAATTAGAAGAAAACAAACAAACAAACAAACAAACCACTGGTTTTCTCTCTGTCATTGAACTCCAGTGACAATTCGACAGTTTCTGTCTAGCCCACTGAAGACTTGTGATACATGGTTTTTCCTAGCATCCTTTGAAGCAATAGCTTGGTTTCTTAAGGTTCTTTGCCATGATATGCTTTCCTAACAATTTGAAAGATGGTATGATTTATGACAATAAAGATCTAGAGTGAGCAGCTTGAAGCAACCAGATCTATAGTGATCTCTTTATCATTAATTTTTCCGCTTTTCAATGTTTTGAAGAATCACCCTCTACTGAAAGTGTCCTTCATTAAAATGAGGTAAATTGCCAGCTTTCACAGTTTTGAAAGAACACTTGAGAGTCTGAAGTGACTTCAGAAACCTTTAAGCAATTAAAAAAGAAAAAAAAATATATTTTGATTCTTGTGAAATCTTAAAGCAATCCCATTATTTCTTAGGATATGCTTCATGAGTTTTGTTCTCACACAGCTGGCAGTACTGTACTCTTTCCCTAACTATGCTGTGGCTTATTTTCTTCTTATTGAAATGAAATATTTCATGCTTCAATAAAGAGACAACCCTTGAGTTATTCAATTATAAGAAAAAATGTTGGATCCCTCTTTCCTCACTCCAACACTGCAGACAAAATCTTGAAAATAGAAAGCCTAAAAATTAGGGTATGAACACAAAAAATCCCAAACCAGGACTAAATAATTTGCTGCCTTTTTCTTTTAAAATAATTTCTCAATTCTTGTAATTTAGTCTTGTGAAAAGCCAGTTTATGGTTGACACATGAGGTGAGTACTACTGTGAGTTAGCACCCAGAAGAGGAGTTACATTGTATTTTTTCTTTTGTAGTGCTTGAAAATGGAAAGCACTGTTTTCCAACAGTGTCACGTACTGTTTATACTTTTATATCCCTTTATTTTTTGTGTAACTGTAGAGTCAGAAAGCCTGCAATAATCAGAAGTCCATTAATTACTATGCACAGCACAAACAAGCCTCTTCCCTTAAGACCACAGTTAAAATAGAATGTCATGGTCAACTTGTTCAAATAGGGAGATTTTTATTTCACCTGTTTTTGATGGTTTATGGATACCAATTTTGTTTTATTCAAAAATGGCCCAGGAGGCTCAGAGGGGGAATGACTTCAGGCAGGCAAAGGGAGGCAGCACTCATCCCTCACTGGAAGAGGTTCTCAAGAGTGTCTGAGTTCTTATTCCAGGTGGAGCTGGCAGCAAGCAGGGAAGAGCAGAGGGCTCTGCAGTCTGCTGGGGCACAGCAAAGCACAGCAGCATGTGCAGGAGCTTTATGTGCTCCCTGGCTGTGCTTTATGCCATTCTCCAGGGACTAGATACACACATATAGAGCATAACCCAGAACTGAGCCAGCATATGACAGCATCTACCTGCTGTTGAGGCAGCACCTTGGCCTTCCTACATCCAGTGGGGCTTCTCTGTTGGTTTGGGTAGGGGCATTCATGGCAGAACAAACACAGCATACAGCCTTTGTGTCCCAAGCAGAGCAGTTGTGCCCTCTCCCTTCTGCTATCTAAAATTAAATGCAGGCAGTTTAGATAACAGGAAATTAAAAAATACCCCCAGTGAAATACTAACCAGAATAAGGACCAGCAGTGTAATAAAGTTATTGATTTTCAGTCTGATCCTAGTTAGGTTTTGCAAGACCTTGCAGCTTCCAGCCATTCACAGGCTACTCAAAGCAGCTCCAAGCCATGCTCGGCTGAAGAGCTAAAAACTAGAGCTGTTAGCACAGGAGCTACTGGCAGGGACTGTCATCTGCCCAGCAAGGAAGATATTTATTTATAGAAAAGCCTTTGAAGCAGACCACTACATTTTAACCTAGTAATAACCAGTTAGTCTGGACTCAAAGAGCAGTAGGGTGTAACACAGCCATGCATTATATACCTCATTGTAAATGGTCTCAGAGGGAAAGCCTGTAATTTAGGGAGGTTTGAATGGCAAAACCTGGGTCATTGTAACAGATACTTTTTCTTAGTTATTTTTATGGAAAGGGTGAAAAAGAAATACTGCCCTGAAGAAGTCAGGCAGCGTGTGTTTTCATTCAGCCTAGCTATAAAACCTCCCAGAGCCCAATCCCCCCTTGCCCAAATATTTGTTTTAAGATTAATTGTTCACACAGGAACTAAACAGCAACTTGCTGAATGCAAAGCTTTTACAGAAGATTTCTTTTCCTCCTCAGGACATTTTTCTCATGTGTTGCTGGCTTTTTTATGTGTTCTGTCACCTTTGGGGAGTAGGATTCATGCAGAACCAAGGAAATGGTTTTTCTGTTTCCTTGTGTGTTTTTAAAGTTTATCCACATATGAACTGGTTTTAGGATTAATTTTACAGGAGAACCTCAGGGCTCTGTTCAGAGGTCCTTCTTGTGTTGGATCATTTCACTGCAAGCACTCAACAGGCAGCCACCACACCCCAGAGCACAAGGAGAGAAAAACCCAGCAAGTGCTGTCCCCACAGTGCAGCACCACCTCATGTAGGTGCCCTGGTCAGGTTGAAAACCACAGGCAAGAAAAAAAACCAAAACATTTGAGGAGGGAAACAGAAGCTCAGGAAGAGAAATCCTGGCTGCCTGGAAGACAGTGGTCCAGACCAACTTCTGCAGAGCCAGATTTTTGACCCGGGAACGTCGCCTAACTCGGGTGGAGAGCATGAAGAAAAGCTTGCCCTTGCTCCTTGTACAGCCCATGGTTTTGAAAGACAGATCTTTCAAAAGTCAGCTGCACTTTAAATCCAAGCTCCTTGAACCATATGGTCAGTTTGGAGCAAGGTATGCTTTGCTTTTTCTGGCCAGATGTACAAAGTCCCTGCCTCGTTCTAGTCCTTGTACTTGCACCTTAAGGTTTGTAGGCAGCTCATTTTTCACTCCCTCTCTTCTCTATGCAGATGATATGTATCATAGGCAATTCTCCTTGTTTTGTCTGGTGCTGTAAATACATATTCCTGAATAAGTACTGTCATCAAGAGGTGAAGATTACTGTCCAAGAACCCTGCTGTGGGTAGGCTTGGGTGTATGGATCTAGAAACACTGGGGCAAATGTTACTTCACAAATATTAGAGTTTAAAAGTGGGAGAAACAACCAAAAAATCTAAATATTAGAAACCAAAATATCTGAAAGGAAGATTTCAGTAACTCCAAAGAGTTCTTCCAGGTTACTATTGCAAATTAGGAAATTAATGTGAGCACATGTAGTACAACTCTGCTTCTTTGTCACTAGAAATTATCTTCAAAGGAATTTAAGATCTCATCATCTCCACCTGCCTCTTATTTAATGATACACTAACCAGAAGAGGTCTGAATTTTATCTGCATTATTAGTTTCAGCTCTGTCATGCTAACTTCCTGATGATACAGAATAATCACAAGTATGAACTGAAATTCTTGTGTGAGAAGAATACGAATTTTGTCTGTTTTGCATGGATTATGTTTATAGACTGAATAAATTAGAAAAATAAAAGAAAATATTGACTCAACCGCCACTTTTATTTACCCTTGCATTGTACAAGAATTCTGCAAAGCCCTTGTTCTCTTGCTTCCAACAAACACTTGATTTCCAGCCAAACAGTCAAAATCAGCATTAAAATATTGGGTTTTATCATTTGACCCTCAAAGTACTGAAAAAAATCACAATAATTTAAAAAACTACAGAGCAAGATGCTGCTGTGTTTTGTAGTTCAAATCAACATTTGTAGCATCAAATCCAGTAGAACACTTGAAATTAAAATATTCCTTTTTTGTTTTCTTTCCTTTTTCTTCTGGGAGATATGCAAAATGATAGAACTATGCTGAATATCAGCAGAACCATAAGCTGAGGAACCCAGTAGTCACCTACCCATGGCACCAGCTGAAAAGGAAAGTGTCTTTTGTAATCAGGTGTTTTAAAGTAGGACAGTACAAGGCATATGCTGTAGTGAGTCTGACTCTCATTAACTATAAATCACAGCTTCATTACTCGGCAAAGCAACCCTCCTGAAAGTGAATAGTAGCATGAAATGAGAACTGGGCTCTTGCTTATTGAAACTGAAGCCAAAACCAACCAACCAAACAGAATCCAGCCATCATTCAATACATACGGCATTGTTTCAGATAATACCCAGAAAGTGATAATTAGCTGCTCTTCCTAGAATGCCTTGAGCCCCTGCTGTGTAGCCTATTGGTATTAGCATTTTCTTTTGTGGTGAAAAGACTATTTGGATCTAGTAATTGAGTTAAAGGAACAAACCACCGATTCAATTTCACATTCACTAACACCAATTAAATGAAAAACATGACAAAGTCCTGCCTCACTAGTCTGGCTTTAGGTTGGAAAAGGATAAGCAGACTCTAAATGGCAATCAGCATCTCTGTGGGTTCTACTGGCAGACCGTGGCTTCTGATGTGAAACTCATCTTCATGACTGAAGTCCAGAGTATGAGTTCTACCTGCGACATTGTATGGTTTGATTTGGTTTGATGGCCATGCTTAAATATTTTTTTAGGATCTAAATTAGTAATATTACCATCATGCAGTAATGCCTGGAGCTTTTGTAACATTCACAGGGAAAGCACAGTCGGGTTTGTGCTCAGCATGAGTTAAAGACCTTTGCAAATGGAGACTCTGGCGTAGTTTCACATGCAGATCCCTGCTAATGTCTCCCCTATCTCAGCAGTCCAATTTAACCACGCACCAAATACATTATTCATACTGTTCTAATACAAACAATTCAATTTGCACTAACAGTCACTCAACAACAATTGTTTTCTACCTAATCTCATCATGTTAATATTGATACTATATAAATACACTTAAGTGATCAGAAACTGCTAACAGCCAGTGCCCTGCAGATGACAATAGCAGTTATTAACAAGAAAACTTCAAAATACATTTCTTTTCTCCCACAGCCTTCTGAGATTAAAAAAAAGCAGAGAAAAACTGTGAATGCAAAGTGACTTGAATTTGGCATAGCTAGAGACTGAGATCTGCTGTGTGAAATATGGGCTTTATTTAAAATAGGTCATTAGTGCAGCTGTTGAAAGTGTTTATATCTAATTGCTACTAAGCTATGTTCTCAGAAAGTAGTATTTTATGGGTATAATTCTGATCATAGAGCTGTAACATGGAGCTAAATATTATTTAAAATATTTATTTTGCACTCCAGAGGCGCGACAAATACATCTAAATCAGACACAGCTCCTGGCCAAGATGATGACTGGAATTGGTCCAAATACAAAAACAAGTGCAGCTAAAATCATGCAGCTATTCTCTGGATTTGTGAGCGAAGATGTCAGCCTTTGCCTTTTATATGCTCCTAACATTCAAGGGTCTTTCCATACTTCCTTGCCTTGCCTAGCCCCCCTTTTTGCATACAATGCATGCAGGGAGCATAAATTGTCAATAGAAACAGCAGCTCCAGCCCTGGTGCAGGGGAAAGATTGGCTCGTGCACAGGAGAATGCTTGGAATGGCGTGATAAGCAAGGTTAATCGTGTCTAACCAGCTGCACTCATCTGCCCCACTGCAGCACAAACAATCCTGGAAAACCAGGTGCTTCTGAAAATGAGACCATTCAGGGCAGTGAAACTTGTGAGTTTGACTGGACCAGGAATCCAAACCAGTAACGTCTTGTTTCTCTTTGTTATCTGTGCAGGGAGACCTGCCCGGCTAGGTTGCATTTGGACAGTTAATTTTTAACATCTGAAGTTAGGTGTGATGAAGCCAGGCTGAAGTCAGCACAGGGGAAAAAAAAACTTGCAAACTGCATCATCCAGTTCTGGGCTGCATTAAGGTGAGGGTGTAGCTGCAATATCACTCACTGGGAGCAGCCAACCATACCATTGGTTTCAACATGTGACTCCTGCATCATAGTGCTTCTTTTGCATGCATAGTGTTACATAAGTTTTGGCCCTGCTCAGGAGAGAAAAATACAGACTTCTACAGGTCTCAGACTGTACTGCCTCAGTGCTCTGAGTAGCACGGTTCTAACCATCTGAATCATACTTCCACTGCTGCTTAGGCTTCAAAGTCTTTCTACACCAGCACTCCCAGTTTCACCAATACAGAGAAGCATAAAATACCACATAATGCACGGCAAAGTGTTCTTTAAATGATGGCATTTAACCCTGAAGTAAAATTAAAATACCTAAATGCTAGAAACTGGGGGAGGCTGTTTCAGTTATGTGTTGGTTTTCAAACTCTCTTAAAATCATAATCAAGTACCACTGGAAAATTTTAAACTGATCTGTCCTGTAAGCTAAGAAAATTCCAGACAATTCATTGAGGGGAGACTATAAAGACATTGTTAATCCTCCAGTGAGTCTTGTTATTCTGTAATAAATTGATTAGTCATCTGGCAGCCCCTGGATTTGATCTAATCATCCACAGAACACAACTGGCAGAAGAGCCAAAACACATCTCCTGTGCATGGCAATCTCTCAAGTCTGAAACTTGGTTCCAAAAATAACAAGAAAAGAAAATTAGGCGTATTTAGTACCAACACCAAGATGAAGCAGGGGACAGGGGGGAAGAGGAAAGATGGCTGAAGATTCGTTGCACAGGATTTTTGCACATCTTTTCACTGGTACTGAGGTTAGTCAATGTTCAGCCTTTGTGGGTCCTCATGGGAAGGTGGATGCCATGAAGAAGCAGCTGCCTGAGTGTTTGTTATGAGGACAGCTCTCAGATGAGGCAATTCTGACAAGAAAATTCAAGTTAAGCCTTCAAAGTGGGTGCCAGGGAAGAATAGTGCAGTGCAGTAGCTATATATGGAGAGTCAGGCATGGGAACAGGGCATTCCACTCTGCTGCATATGCTTCACTGCTTCCCTGACAGCTAAAAATAGGATGTCACGCATGGGCATCAGTAGAAGCAAGGTTTATTAAGAGAGAGGAAAAACTAATCTTTTTTTCTAGTTACCTTTCTTAACTTGACTGCATTAAAATCTAACTGAAATCTCCATTCAAAGATCATTTTTAAAATACAGATTTTTCTCCTATTATGTTTAATTAAATTCATCCATAAATTATTCATCCATAAATTTTCTGTAAGTCCATGTGATGCAGTCCATGTAATGCTATTTTTGATATTATATCCTATTTGATTCCAATATTTCAATTTTTCACAGCTTAAAAAATAGTCTAAAATGCCAAATTGCATTAACAGCAATATTTCCACTCATGCCATCAAATCTTAATCTCCAGATTTAAAATATATTGTTATCCAGAGAACCATTTCTTGGGAAAGAGTTGATTTGGTTTGGATCTGATTTAGTGAGAACTGCTTACAAGCAAAACAAACAACTTCGAAATTTATTTTTAAAAATATCTGCTATGTATGAACTAAATACATCCAGGAAATTATATGATAATATTTCCCCAAAATAGGCATGAAATATTTTCACCAAAATGAACATAATAATTTAGCATTATTTGATCAAATAAATCTGCTGTTTCTGAATCACCTCTAGGGCAAGAAATGAGATATTGTTAATTTAAGCTTTGAAATATATACTATCCCTGAACATATCCACAATAAATATTGTGTATGTATGTAATACCTGTTATTAAATGAAATAGAAAAAGTCTGTTTTGAGAAAAAGCCTTTAGGCAGAACTATGTCACTTTTGCAGTAAGAAAAATTTCTCTTTGCAAGATATATTTTTTACTTTGCCTTTATAGGCATTTTGTACTTTTACCTTCCTGGCTATCCTATTTTGTCACCAATATTGGTGTGTACACTCCAATTTGACTTCTCTCTAGGATCCTTGGAAGGCTGATGCCATTTGCTCTGATGCTAATCCAAGCTGATAAAAAGCTGGTAATTCACTAAGTGAACCTCACAACTGGCCAGGCTGAAGCTGGTTATGAGAGAGTACTGGAGCTTTGAAAATTCAGGGATGAGATCCCAACAGAAAAAAACTGGTTCATCTCTTTGGGTCTCCAGAGAAGAAAAGCAAATGGATAATCAACATCACCTTTGGACAAACTCAGTCCAACTCTGCCTGCTCCACTTAGTACTGGTAGTGATTCAGACACTCCAAACATCCCTATTCTGAAAGTTCTAGACATTTACATAACTTTACATGTAAACATCGTGCCAGCAAGTGACCCGATGATATCATCAGGGCTATGTGCTGTGGGAATGCTACAGCTTAGGCAATGTTTGTAACCTTTAGCTGAAATCCCCTCAGGGATGGAGCTGCAATTTTACTACATGGGCCCTGATCACCTGCTGAGCCTATGGGGCTCCTTCCATGATCCATTTCCACACAGAAGTGCTACACCATAAGAGTAATATAATGGCACAAGACAGAAAGTCTGAAGGACTGTCTAACAAAAATCACATTCAAATAACTTAGGATTCCCTCTCACCTTAGTTATTAAGAATTAAGGTGCGAACATGTGATTGAAGTGAACAAAAAAGCAAGACAATGGTGTTATGAAAACAACACCATTAAAAATTAGATGCAGTCATCTAAATGTAATGGCTGCAACCCTGACTAACTTACACTTTCTCTGTAACTGTGCTCTGACAGCTCTCATGTGGAATTTTGAGTTATGATCTTAAAAAAATTATATTCTAAAAAGCCTTGTCCTTATTCTACTCTTCTAAAAAGCCTTGTCATGGGGAAAAATACTGTAATTAAGCGTGTTCTCAGCGAGCACCCAAAACATGCAGCAAAATGCTGAAAAAACAATGTTTTCCTGTAAGCACTTAGTTGCTAGCTAATCAGTCTGGTTTTATAAATGAATGTTCCACAGGATCCTCTTTCATGGCAGCTACAGCATTTTGTTAAGTTATTAAGTGTCAAACATAGAGGAATAAATTTTCATACTTTTCTATTTAAAACTTGGATTGCAGAAAAATGAAGGATACAACACTTTGCCTGGGATTAGACCAGTAATGGATATTTCTAAAACAAAACTTATTCATATTTGTTTTGTACAAAAATATGATCCTTTTAATTCTAGAAATTGAGAGTTTCTGTCAGTCAATCCATTTTATTGCTGTACTTATTGTATGTGATACTTGCCCTCATGACATTTCACACATCAGATAAAATTTTGCTTTTCTCATTTCTCATGTTGTTCCTGCCATCATAAAGCATAACACCATCATTCAAGGCACAAGGAGGAGTTGCTTATTATCCCTTAACTGACTCACACCCTCAGCGTCTGGGTTTCAGGCACTTAAGCTCTCTCAGATAAATACTATACAGTATTTTAAATTATTTTCTTTCATTCTCATATAGACCTTCGCATACACTGAAACCCAGAGGAAGATTTCAGCTGGTTTTGCTCGGCTTTCAAACCCAAATCACTTTCAATATCAAGCTAGGAGTACACCCGGAGATTCTCAGTTAAATAAGCCAGCTCTAAAGCCAGTGTGCTCCTATATTAATATCCCAGATTAATCACAGCTGTTCATCATGCTGCAATTCTGCCCTTTGCAGATGCACACAGCAATTACTGTGTGAGAGCTGAAGTGCCGGAGCAGACACACACCTGACTCAGGATTCTAGAAAACCTCAGCAGCAGCCCAGGGAGGAAAACAGGATAGGTCACAGCAAGAGGAAGCAGCCTTGCTCACTTGGCTGTGCTTGTTAAATGCCTGGATAAAGCACAAACGCCCTGGGGTGACCTCTCTTTGTGCAAGTCTACTGTGCTGCCTTATATGATCACCATCCTTATGTAACATATTCTGCAACTGAAGGAGGAGAGGAAGCTGGTAGATTTTTTTTTTTCCTGGCTTTCTTTGGCTCTTCAGAATTCTTTTACTGAACTGCTGAGAGATGGGATCAAATCTATGGATACCACTACCCCTCTTCATCCTTCAGATCTGCTTTTAGGGGCCAGGAAGTATACAGGTCTATGGGACCCAGTTAAACCTCTCCCAACACAGTTATCGTCATCAGGCTTCAAAATATCAGAGACTTGCAAACATCTTCTTCACCTCTCTGGTACTTCAGTTTCTCAATCTAAGTCCTGTCTTGCAAGTTTATAGCAGGGCTATAAAGGGCTTTCACATCCAGAAATCTCAGTATTAAAAATATCAAACTAATGAATCTTCAGAATTACACTCAAGTACATTCCTGTAAGTGTTCAAAGCAAGGTTGGATTGAGGTCTGAGCAATGGTCTAATGAAAAGTGTCCCTGCTCATGACAAGGTGTTGGAATTAGATTTTTAAGGTTCCTTCCACCCAATCTATCCTACATCACAAAAATGAGAAAGTGCATAAGGAAGCAAGAATCAGTTCAGACAACCAAGCATTTAAATCATCAGTACAAAATTACGCTAAATCCTTGGTAATTAAAAATACTCATGAAACACTTGAATTATATCTACAACTTGCATGAAGCTGAAACAAGGTTACATTTTCCACAAGAATGCCAACTATATTCCTTCTTCTGGCTTGCTCTATAAAGAGGAGTGATTTGGCAGGTTTCTTAAGGAAAGGAGACCAAACAACTTCTTTGTTGCATTGCCATGGAAATACAAATACAAACAGAGCACCTCCGGCTTCCACAGGCTCCAGTCATTCACAGCTCAAAAGCACCATAGAGCATGAGATGTAGCAGACCCAGGTAACAGCAGAATTCATTTGTTTCTCCCTTTCTGAAACTTTTCCTGAAGTGTAGATCATGTATGTGAGATCCAGTATGCCCTTACTGCAATGCTGCCATTATTCTGAATTTGTTTGTGACCCTACTTTTCTCTGTTTCAGCTGGGAATAGAAGCAGGAATACTGAAATGCCATATGAAAGGCTATGTATGTTTCCCTTTTTTTTGATGAAAAATAGAAAATATTAGAAACTTCTTGAGTTTTTATAAGGTTCTTGGCCTGTTTTTTTTTAATAAAGTAAGTCTTTCCTTCATTAAACCACCAAGTATTTTGAGGGGTGACCAATGATCCACAACACTCAACCTTCACATTTTCTTCCTGTTTTTACTTCTGAAGTTTTGTGGAACCATTCCAGCCTGTTTCAGCAGGCACCCTAATGCCTCCTCCCTATCTGCATGCCATGAAGAGGAAATGAACCAAATATTACATGGAAAAGTTATCAGTGAGATCAAAAAGGCAAGCAGGTGAAAATCATTATCCTAGAAATTAATTGGAATGGGATGTGTAAGAAGTTGTTAAAGTAAAAGAAAATTGAGGAAAAAAGTGCTTTGTTAAATGCCTTCTCTGAAACTACCTGCTGCTGTTTTTTAGAGATAGAATCTCTAAACTGCCTGTAAGTACTCCTTATCTATATTTTCATTTATGTAGAAGGAGGAGGAGCTGTAGTGTCACCCTGCCACTAGGCAATTTGCATCCCTTTTCATACATTTTTTGCTATATATAGAACTACTGATTTTGTTCCATCTTCAGGTGTGTCCAGTGCTTCAGACTAGTTGGACTCTCCCCCCGATCAGGATTACAAGTATTCACTGTGGAAATATTAAATATTTTACATACAACATTGCCCCTTACACAGCTACAATCAGCAGGCTGTAGCTTTTTAAGAGGCTCTCCTGGGCTTGGCAACACCTTTTTTAAACAGGCAGTTTATCTTCTGATAAGAAACAGAAATACTTCATTTATACTTGTTTAATGCTCTTAGAGCCTGTGCACGCAGTTTCCATAACAAGATAGGAAAAACAAGCCAAGTCTTCTGCGTGGGATTTTTCTGATCTCCAGGATATAGGAACACACCTATGGTATCTTGCTGTATGAGTCATTGGGTTGCTGATGTCATGCAGTGTGTACTGTTAGGCTCAAGTAAGCGATAGAGAGAGTTCACTACAGGACAATAGCTTCTGGTACTCTGACGTATCACCTGCCTGTTGCAAAGCTGTAGCCAGGTATAAAGTTACTTCAAACAAATAAAAATTACATTTAGAAGCAAGAAAGCAGCATTCTGTTTTCCATTTGTAATGCCCTGTGACTACAGTGCTGAGCGTGGAAAATCAAAATCTGCGCTGCCATTCGTCCCTCCCTCCGCCTCGCTGCCGCTGGGCTCCCTGGGCACCCTGCAAAGCCGTGGCAACCAAGGCGTGCCACAGGCAAGGAGAACGGCAGGAAGGGCTGCCAGTTTTTTCTTGTTCCTCAAGGTCTTGCAAAGTGCTTTTAAATCTGGCTCAGCAAACAAAGCACAAGCCACACTCCTGAAGGGTTCGCAGCATTAAAATAAGAGTCTCGCGTTACTATCCAAACATGAATCGGCGTGGGTGTTGTCAGAATGTACTCTCACACATCCTGACACACACAGCGTGAGGAGACAAAGCAGTTTATTTCAAGAGAAAAGGCACCAAAACATTGCTGAGCCCTTGGACAAGTGAAAATGAGGCTTTGCAGGGGTCCGCATTACAGGTGGGAACACATACAGGGTTCCAATGGTTTGCAAGGACAGCTTTGACTGCAGCAAAGGAAACAAAAATAAATGCAGCTGGCTGCTGCTGTGAAGAGGAATTGTTTGCCTACAAACCTGTTGGACATCCTAGACCATCCCTCAGCCAGGTATTCTCTAGGCATACAGCATAGCATAACACATCTTTTTTTAAAACAAATCTAGTAAAATACAGTGACAGTTCAGTGTCAAAGTCAGGTTTTTTGGCCTTACTTCCAATATTGTCTCTTAAACTCTGTCACAAGATCTAGGACCTGCTCCCTTGGATTTCCAAAGTGTTTTTTTTTCTCAACCACTTCTCTTTTATCCTATGGAAAAAACAACTCCAGCCACTCCCTTCTGGCTCTTGAGGTGAGTCCATTCCTGTATCTTCTAGGTTCATTTTTTTTTTGCAAATAATCCTTTTCCACCATTCTTTATGCTTTCACCTTCCAAAGAATTGTCACCACAACAAGGAACCAAATTCTCATTTGTTTAATTCACTCTTTCCTTAGAAATCAGGATTAGTAGGGAACAGTTAGAAAGAAGCCATGCACTCAGCCACATCCTAACCTTAATTTTAAGTATAAAAATGCATGTTATGACTTAAGAATCATCATCCTTTTCTGGATAATTTGCAAATAAAGGGGAAATTACTAAGACTAACAAAATTCACTATAAATAGTTTATCCTTGACTGTTAGATTAATGGATGGTTAGATGGAGGAGCAGAATGTGTTCTTTAGAGGATCTCTAGATAACTCCTTGAATATTTATGGTTTCACAGACTGCATAGATCCTTCTGCATAGGCCCTTTTTACTGATAGCAGATATAATGATATTAGGAAAAATTTCTTCACCAAAAGAGTAGTCAAGCATTGAAACAATCTGCCCATGAAAGTGGTGAAGACCATCCCTGGATGTATTTAAAAGATCTGCAGATATGGCATTTGGGTTTTGGCAGTGCTGGGCTAAGTGTTGAATCTTAAATGTCTTTTCCAAGCTAAACAATTCTAAGATAAATTACACAAACTTGGGATGCATTGTCAGGAAAGGATCTGAACAGACTCCTTACAGAAGAAATTGGATTTCTTGTTTTGAAAGGGAAAATAATTTAAGCAGAAAGAAATAAAGAACAAATTATACCCTGAAATGAATGGTGAGAAAGAATACATTGCTTGATCTAAGGGTATATTTATGTTGTTGATTTTAGACAATTGTGAAAAACAACATTAAAAGAACACACCAACAAAACAAACAAACAAGCAAACAAACAAACAAAATAAAACAAACAATCAAAAAAACCACAACCAAAAAAATCCTTACCAAATACAACCCCAGAATGCAACAAAATAGTCATTTCCATTGCTGAATTACTAATACTATTCATTAGGCTCTTATCTGAAATACCTTGATTATGAAAAGAAGAATACCAGATGGGGTAGATGCAGAGAAGGCTACTGAGGTGTTTGAAAAATGAAGAGTCAATCCAAAAGGAGAAGGCCATAGAAATTATTGTACCTGTTTTCAGCAGGCTGACTAGCAAGATATGGACTGCTGTCTGACAGGGCCAGAAGGTAAACAGGCTGGTCACAGAAGTAATCTCAGCTCATCAAAACTAGCTGCGAAAGAAGCATGGTAAGGAATCAGATACACGTTTTTTACCTAAAGGCTGATATCTATAGAAATAATAGTAGCAGAAAACTAATTTGGTTTCAATCTTGAGCCATTAATCAGCAAGGTGAAATTGTGTTTATTGTGATAGCAGAAAACAGACCTTGAAAATTCAGAAGTTCTCCTCCAGTTGTCTTATTTAATATTTGTTGAACTATATTTGCAAACCTGAAAAGAACATCAGCAGGATACAGAGAAAATAAAGGAACCACCCCAGTGCAGTTCATGTGGCTTGGACAAGTGTTTAAATACAGCCAGTTGGACCCATATTGGAGGCCAGAGTTGCTCTCAGACCTGTGTGGCCCTGGAATAGCTGTTTGTTGTTGGTGGATGCCTGCTGGTTCTGCTGAGCAGGACAACTCAGAGAAGTGTCTCTGCTGGTGGGCACAGGCAGGCTCCATCCTGCCACCTTCAGCCCCTGCCACCACCATAACCTCGGGCTGCTTCCCTGCAGGAGCAAGCATCCTTCAGCAACCACAGGGTGCTGACTCCTGCAAACTGCAGATTAATTCAGGGATTTGTTAATACTGATTTATGGTTGAGAACAAAGTGTTCGTTATTAAGTTGGCGAAGATACCCAAGTTCATTTTATAAGCAAAGATGGCCAGAACTCTTCAAGGCTGCATGATTTTAAGTGCTTAAAACAAATTAGGACCACTAAATTTCAAATATCATAAGTAAAATCCAGATTTTTACCCACACACCATCTATTAACTCTTTAATAATTCTGAAAAAAAAAAATAGATAAGAGGATATCAGCACACATTCAGGGATCTTACTGAATCAGCTGGAGAAAACATTTGGGAACTGCTGGTGACAACTTTCCAACAATTATTCAATATGCTGGTTTTACACGTCTGCCAAGATCCTGATGAGTTCAAATACAAAGCCCAGGTTACACAGTAATCTATAAACCAGGCAACTAGTGAATGAAAAAGCATAGTGGAGTGAAATCCAGAGTGAAATCATAGGGGAGAAAAAGAAAAATAACAGTGAAATATACAACAGTGAAATACTTAGCATTAATGGGTCCTGCAGCACGAGTGCAGATTCTGCAGTTAGAGAAGACCTGGAGAAAGATGAAAGAAAATAGCCACTGAAAGAGCAAAAATTTTAAACCTGGAAGACCTACAAAGTGTGGAACCATATTCCTTTGAAAAGCTTCAGAGAAGTTATGTTTCCATTTCTTGTCAGGAGAATAAGAGCAACAAGACATTTACCTGTGTCAGGAAGTGTCAGATATAAATCTTGTTATGCAACTTGATCTTGGAATTTATTTCTCCAGGATGTCAGTGATGCCAAATATCTAGGTAAACTGAAATGGTAAATATATTTTTGGAAAGGGAAAAATATCCGGTGTTGTAACAATCAATGTTAGTATTACAAAATATATGGGTATGAAAAGAAAGGTATGAAATAATTTTTCATAGTTTATTCCCATCATCCACATTTCCTAGGGAAAAAAGGAATTCCCATCAATCAGATGAGGTTATTGCATCTTTTAATTATTAATACTTTTCCTTTCATTATCTGGTTCTACTCATCTTCAGAAAAGGCAAAGAAAGCTATTCTCTTATACTGGCAATTTCAACAGTAAAACTTTCACGGCGAGTAGGAGGAGGCCACACAGAAATATGTTTGTTAGCAAAAGAGAAGATAAATGGTATTTTTAAAGCCTATTAATTCCTCTTGCTCTACTGAAGGCAAGAAAATCCTTACTATGCACTCTGCTGAGAAATAGTCCCAAGCTTTTTCTGTGTTCCAACATTACAGATTAATGAGGATATGATACACACAGCTATGAGCATTTCCCTATTAACCTTGAAGGTTTACCAAGACAGTTAATACATCAGACTTGATGGCAGTACTTGGTGATAGCAGGTCAGGCTTTGTGCCAGCACTTACCCACAAAATGCATTTTTAAAGAGTAAGAAAAGTAAGAGAAATGGCTGTCAGGCCAAAATGGATATAAACTGGAGAGACAGGTGTCTTTAAATAAAAAATCACTGGAAGAGCAGTCCTCAAAGATTTTCCAGAAGACATGTATTTTAATCTATTCATTCCTTCTCTCCAATCTCAAAAAGTTATGCTGTAAGCTTGTTAGGGGCAGGACTGGTATGTTGACTGGCCATAGGTGTGGAGTGCCCTGAGATGCCATCTGAGCTGGTGGATATAACACAGGACCCATGGAAGGAGAGCAGACCCATCTGCAAGGGCAGTCAGAGGCCAGGCAGGCTCCTTGAGGGTATCTCATGTGGCACCAGATGTGTTTGGGGGACTTAATCTGGACCCCAGGACATACAGCTTCATTGGTTTCATAGAAAAGTATTAATTAATGATGTCTGAAATTGTAGCTGAAAGTTTGATCCAAAACTATGACACAGCATAATTAAAACTCATCTGTTACCAAAATTTTATAATAAGAAAACAAATAGAGAAGTATGAACACCAGTCTTTTACGGTTTGTTAATGCCATTCTGGGATGAGACTTTAAAACTTTAGTCTTGGTTCTGCAGTAATATCTTATGCTGTTTATCAGCATAAGGATACTCCCAGTTCTTTGAAGACTTACAGAGGAGGAGAGGAAAACAAGAATTCTGATCATGTTATTAACCTTAGGAAACCGCTATAAAAGAAACTTGTATGAACTTCCTGACAATTAGTACATAATTCTAAAAATACTGATTTAAAGCTTAATCATACTCTCACAGAGATGTTTGTTAAAGTGTAATCAGTCAAACCTGTTATGCCCAAAGGAGAGTTTTTAATGTATGTGCCTTTTGATAGCCATCCTAATCTTTAATGAATTTATGACCAAAATTGTGATCCAGGAAGGCAAAAGAATTATGGATTTCATCTTAAAATACTGTACCTTTCATCAAGGGAAATATGTGTCTGGGAAACAAATTATATAACCTTCCATTGACATGATTTTGTATATTCTTTTTCTCTAATAACAAGAACTGAAATCATAATTTTTAGAAATCAAAGTGTTACTAAAATCTAGTTTAAGGTCAAACAATTTCATGTACAACACTTCTGTCTGTATCATGTAGCTTTTGTGGCTTAGTAATCATATTCTCATCTCCTTATTATAAAAAATACTTTCTTCTTGCTGCTATGATAAAAAACAGTACAAACTAGGAATTGAACATCCAGGGGAAATTATAAACCAACTATAAAAGGCACTACAGCATCAAGAAGCAAAAGCAAGAGAGAGGAATAAAAAAAGTGGAAATATGTATTTACTGCTGTTTTTTAAGTGTATGTGGTTAATTGTGACAGAGGAAGGCAAATTTTTAAATTTCATATTAGTTGTTTATAAGAAGTCGCATCCGTTCCACGATCCTACCAATGTGCAGGAAATTAGCGTACAAAGACAGATAGCTAAATCTATAATCAAATTGTGTGTCTCTGTGTGTGTGTGTGTGTGTGTGCTCACATGATGACAACACTGAAGTAATCATGAGGACTCCTGATGACAAAATTGAATAAAAGCCCATATAAAATACTGGTAACAGACATCTCCTCTTGTGAGTGTCCTGATATTTTACCCTTTTCCTCACTTGACATTATAATTTTCTACAGCAGAACATAAAGCTCTACAAATTCTAAACATATGCACCAAGCAGCAGAAGCAGCCAAGAACCAAGTCCCTATCAATAAGTAAACTTTGAGCAGAAAAGCACACTTCTCCCTGTTTTCAACCTTTCAACATGCTTATCTGGAAATGGACTTTTCTCCCTCCCTGTTTGCTAGTCTCCCCCTTCCTCCCCAGCCAGGAGCTGGAAGAGTCTTGCTGATACCTGGCTACTGCTTTTTCTCATTCAGTGCCTACAAAGCTGATCTCCCATCCTAAAAGTCAGCTGCACAGCAAGGAAACCAAGAGGGCCCAGTTAACCCAGGTGCATGGGGAGCATGACAGAGCACCGTGGGCTCCTGTGGGTCTCTGCTGTCCCTCCTCTCGGGCAAGGGTAAGTTTGTTTGCCTTCTCTAGTTCAGCAGCCAGCACATAGCTCACTGCTGTCCTGAGGGCAGCCTGGGAGGGCATTAGCCAAGAGGATGATGGCTCTGTGTAAAGCAACATAAAGAACTTCCTTCTCTGACTTCCGTCATTTCTAATGGAAAAGGTCAATTTTTTTCTTAATTCCCCCAATGAAATTTTGCCTACGTGTGAGAAGACAGAAGTGGCAGGTTAGGGCTCTCTGTTCTGAGCACTGACCTTCCACCTGCCTTACAGAGCAAAGCTGCAGGAGTTCTAAGCTTGATGAAAAGTTGCAGCTTAGCTCTAAGGCCTCTGACATTACATTAGCAACAGCACACTTAATGGCACACCTTTGAAAGAACTGAACATCCTAAGCATAAATTAATCCACTTGGGGATTTCAGAAACATCAGGAGAAACCCTGAGCTCTGGTTTGTTGCTCTTATCAAGGTAGTCAGGCTTACCAATCATGATGTCATTATCAAAAAGCTATTATCAAATAGGCCAACAGCCTATTTACTAGTACCTCATGCTAGAAGAATAAATCTCTCTTGGATACCATGAAGTTGTATAGCATTTTCCTTGCCAAAGCATCTTGTGTTCACAAAACTTAAATGCTAATTACTTAAATACTAATACCTGAAAATATGTTTAGGACTTGGGAATTGTCAAGCATGCACACAACCTCCAACAAGAAATCTTCCAACATCCTGCAAGAATTCTTCACTTGCCAAATACAGGCAGATGCCTGGAATTAAAGATTCAAGGTTTCCAGCCCCACCTTCACAATGGCCTCTGAGCCTCATCTTGAACAGATCCCATGTCCACTCACTTGTTTCTTTTGCTTGAAGTGGGTAAATTCTGTCCCAAGATTCACAGAGTTTTAAGGAGGATAATTTATTTGTCTCTGGCAGTGTTTTGTGTGCTGGCATAAGAATCAAAAATGACGTTTAAAGAAGACTGCTTTGATTTAGGAATAGTATTCTCCATTTTAGTGTTCCCACTGAAGCATTCCAAATTATGCATCCCTCGCTCTCTTACTCCCCCCTTTCAGTCCCCCTGTGGCAGGATGGAGAAGAGAATTGGAGGCACAAAGGGTAAAGATCACAGACTGAGATAAGAACAATTTACTGGAAAGAGCAATGGAATAAAACAAACAGTAACAGCAGTAATATCGGTGACAGAGCGAGTTGACACTACCTGACCTCTGTCTCTTCATGCCGCACTTACTCAACCAGAAGGGACCCCATCCTCAGAAAATGACATGAGCTGGTACAGAATAACCTCCAGGTCCTGGCCATGTCCCCTCTTGGCTACTGCAAAAACTAACTTTATTCTGGCTGGAACCAGGACAGACCTGATACTAACACATGTTTAGTGTTAGTATCACTAACACTAACACCTCTAACATTTGCACCCAGGAGAAAGAGGATGGCAAAACCAGCCTCACCTCAACACATCTGGGTAATAAAAGAGTTGACTCCTGCTCCCAGTCAGCAAAATTATGTAACATAGCTGTCCTTTAGTCAATGCAGTTTTAGATTACCCTCTCTAGTTGGCAATATTATTACATTTATCTTTCCACTTATCAACCAATATCTAATCTTCAAACAGCATATCCTTTCTAGTTGAGTAACAGAATAAACAGCATAATTATATGAAGGCAATTAAGCAAACATTGCACAACATCACCACCTGAGGCTGTCAGTCTACCAGATACCTCATACTGTCCCAGCTAACCTAACTGACACTTGAAATAATTAGGAAATAGAATGAAAGTGACTCCTGAGCTGTAGACAGGAGCAAGAAGCAGCACTAGGCAGGCACAAAAGATGGATGGTAACTGTGGATGTTGTGGGTCCATGTCAATGATAGATGGAAGAGGATGTCATACAAGCAGGGAGCACATGTCACTGCTGCCAAGTCTTCCTGTGATTTTGGCAAGGGCAACCTTTGGGTTAGGTTTTCTGGTTTAAAAAATTGCCTAGTGAGCAATATCCATTTGTCTTTTGACCTTCCTATGTTCCACCCTTATGCAGGCAAAAATTTTTGAGCCTTGTGCAAAAAAGAAATCAAATTATATGTTAGTGCATCTTTTGAAGACAAATGTTTAGGAAGATTGTTGAGGAAACTAATTCTTGGTTTTATGTCAGTCAGAGCTAGGCTGTCATAAAGCACTGAGAAAAAACTGAAGTACAAGAAGGGAGAGATTACAGAAGAGGAGAGTGAAAGACAAAGAACACTTTGTATATGAAAAGACAGTAGAAAAGGGTGCTTATTTATCAAAGAGATAGGCAGATGTTCTCTTAACAGGAACAGATGTCATATAGGATAAGATGGAAACACACAGCCCAAAGGAGGGCTGTACACACCTGAGAGTCAAGCATTAACTAGGGCTGAATTTCAGCCTGGGGAGACAAACAAAAAAAAAAGCCTGACTGTACTAACCAGCATATATAAAGGAAAAGATATCTAGATATCTAGAATTTACATAAATGAATGCACAGAATCCTAACTGATTCATTAATCAACTACATATATCAAACACCTCTAAAATAGTTTGATTTGTTTCTCGTTCTTTGCTTACCCATACATTCTATTTTTCAATTTTGCTGAGTCTTACTTTGAATGCAATAAAGGATTTTCCATTTATTTCTATTGAATGTCTTGTGATCAGAACAGACTTTCTCTACATCAGCCAGCTTAAATATTCCTCTCTGTTACATTTGTCCTTGTCAACAGAACAGGTCAAAATAGGATGATTTTTCATCTCTTCCTTTCCCCATATTGAAATTCTGAAAATATTCAGGCAGTTGCAATTCCTAATTACCCCCTTTTATCTCCTTAGATTACTCATCTGGTACTCTTTGCAATCCATTTCCTTCAAATGCCATAAGTAATTAGGTGTCCCTATGGAGTTATTTACCTGTGATTTTTGTCATTTTTTACCAAACCATATCCATTACAACTGCATTGCCCTCTCCGGGTTTTCTGCAAATTTTCTTGCTAAAGAAATGCCTAGAAGCAGCATTTCAGGAACAATTGAGTGTGAGCTGGCATAGTAACATCTCACTTTTCTAGGTCCCACTCAGCTCCCCAAGCTCACATCAAAAAGGCACACGCAGTGTATCTCCCAGGGGTGCCTCTCTGCACTCTCCTCCATTGCATCTTCTCAGCCAATGCCCTTCAACTCTGATGCAAGGGAAACTTAGACCATAAATTGCCCTAAATTGGGATAAATTGGTCTGCTTGGGATAATTTAACACAATTGTAGACAAGGCCTCTTTAGTAGGCTTGGTGTCAAAGCAGCGATAGTTTTACATTTGCTGTCACACTGCCCAACTCACAGCACGTGGTTTCTCCTCCAGAAATTTGAACCTGCCTGGGTGCCAAGTTCCAGTCTCTGAGATGGATGGATGTTGCTCTTCCTCCCCAGCTGGGGTCAGCTCCCTGTGGCAGGACTTTCCCCACACTCCCAGGTGTACATGGGGTGTGACAGTACAGCTATCTCCCCGGTACATCCAAGGAATGAGCTTATCACCTTCAGTCCTCCTTGTGGGCTCCCACCGCGCCCTTTGCCACCACCAACAGCTCCCCAGCCACAGCTCATTCCATGCTGCCTCTTCTGGAAGGCACTCCCTGCCTTCTGCCAGTCTGGCAATGGCTTTTGATTCACATCTTTTCATCAATCTGGGTAAAGGTTGCTGGCGTAAGGTTGCTGATGCTCACAAACCCAAGACTATTAACGTGTACCAAATGTTCCCGCAATATGGCTGGCTCACCCCACATTAGCATAAAAAATACACACTGCAAACACATCCAACTGCTTTTAACATCAAAAGGAAGTTTTCCACTGATTTTTATAAGGTCTGAATTTGGGTCTTGTGACCCTGCTGCAGTGAAGTATTTACACATATGCCAGACCCTAAGTATGTGAAGAAGCCCTGTGAATTCAATATGCTTCTCAGATGCTTAAACACTTGGCTTAAACAGTCAAGGCCTCAATGTTTATTTTATGCTGCTGTAACAGTGCCACTGTTATATAAAATAAAATGCATGTGAGAATTCCTTTGTTCCTATGAAAGGAGAAATAGGCCTTTACATTAGTATAGATACATATAATGGGCCTGTTTATATACATATGCACACATATTTACACACATACATGTATTGGCATCTTTTCTACTCATCATATTCCTAAAAGTTTTATCTCATTCATAGAATTAACTGCAAAATGCAGCATTTGAGTCCACATTTTTTACAGTGGAAAAAAAATTCCTTTTAAATGCCCTTGTCCCAGTGCTGATGGATGCTTTCCAAACCAGGAAACTGTCACACAATAGACAAATCAAAAGCCTTAACCTGAGAAGTAGGAATATTTGCCTTGGAAACATATATACAAAAACTCACAACAACAAAAGGAAGAAAGAGAGTTGGGCAACGTAGTGAAAGATTTACCTCAGAGACCATCAAAAGGAAAAATCATTTCCTTTCTTGCTTTAGGGCAATGTTTATTTAGATTAAAGTGTAAAAGGTGTAGTGGAAATAAATGTCCTCATTATTGTCTATAGAACCTTCAAATAGACCTTCATCTTATAATGACACTCAGGAGACATTTTAGGTCTTCTCTCTCCATTCCTTTTCCCTCCTTTATCTCTTTCCTTTTTTTTTTTTTTCATTTTGGTTTGATTTGGTTTTTTAATATATAATATGCAGGGTTCAGCCTTAAAATTCCCTACTGAAATAGAGTGAATTCATGCATATATATGCTGAGCAGCTGCAATCACATGTGACTCAGACAGGGGCAATGCAGCATTTCAACTGCAATGTCTCCAAAAATTAAATGAGAAAAATGAGACTTTACCTTGGGGTAAAGGCTGGCAGACTAACACCGGAAGGGACAGAAACAGTATGTGCCCAGTTCTTCTGTCTCTGATGGAAAAGACTAAATTCTTGCATTGCTTTACAGAAGAACAGATTCCTCCAGATTCACTGCGAGTCGCTTAGAGCAGTATAGAAACAGATGGTTAGTTAAATACCATTTTCTCTTTGCTAGCAAATAGTTTCTGCTCTATTATTATTTGATTCTTTACAATTCATAAATCAGATTAAATCAATAACATCTGTGAACATCACTGCCCTTCCGCTCCTCTGAAATACCCCATAACCTTCCATAACTTTCTTTATTGCTATTGAGCCTCATGTCAGGCTATCTTGAAACTCCTAGCCCAACAGGAAATAATGTCTGGATTACAAACACTTGGGGGTTTTTTATAGTGGCAGGCAGGCAGGGAGAGGACATAACACTGCAATTCAGGAGTATTAAGAGGATTATGATAACTGTTGGATTTTGAGGGGTTTCTTTGGAGTCTTATTTCTCCTTCAAGTGCAAAACACCTGGGAAGGCTGGCAGAGACGGGCTCTGGAAATGTTAAATCATCAGAGAAGAGCACGAATTTATCATGCCTCATCCTCTGTTAAAAACTCCCCAGGGATTTACTTCCCATGCAAGTGGTCTGTGGATAATGCAAAGGAAAGAAGAGCAGCTGGTGTCAGGACCTGAGAGGTTCATCAGTGGCAAAGCCACTTCAGTACCCTCTGTGTCTGGAGAGGTAATCACCACAGCAGTCCAAGACCTAGCCCAGTGTTCCGTCTGTGCTGTGCCATGTGTCATCTGGAACTAAAGAAGCACAAAAACATTTCCAGAAGGTGAAATGTTGGCAAAGGCTGATAGGGAGAGACTACTGTGGCTGGTGAGGTCTTGTAGTGTGGCTTAACAGGCATTAACAGGCGCGTTGTGTTACAGCACTGTACCCATGGCTCTGCTGGGACTGGGACTTCTTAAGAGACAATTATATTTTTTTCTCTCTTCTCCATTTAAACTCTCTGAAATGAGAGGGATGGGGTCAGTGTTCTGCATGCCCTGGCTCCAGCAAGAGGACATGTTTGATGGTGATGAGGTTTTAGGGGAAGCGGAAGACTGAATAGGATAAAGGAAGCTAACTTTGCTGCAATTTCACTCATATCAATGGTTGGGATCAGTGTGCGTGGTGGAACGTGACATTAACCATGTTTAGGTGCTGTCTAGGAGAGAGGTGGTTGGGGCTGTCAGAAAGCAAATTAACAGCTTGCTGATGATCTAGGATCTAGTTCTTGAGCTCATTCCTTGGGTCTTCCTGGACATGCCATTTGCCCTCTCTCCACTGAAGGGGAAAGCTATTTCCCTTACTGCTATTAGTTTTCATGCTTTTAAATACCAGGTATTTATTTACAGAATAAAAAATTACTTGTGGAGTAGATGGGGTAATGAAATGAATCTACAGTCTGCTTTCTGGATGATATAAAAATGTATAATGTTAATGGTCATATTTCTTCCCAAAGTTTATTAATTGCTCCATGAGAGATCACATGGAGACTTTTACATCCTTTTACACATGTAATCTTTTTTTCCTGGGTAACTAGCTTCTGACTTTTCATAGGAGAATCAACAGCCATAAATCAAAACCATCCTACACAATTACATACATCCATCTCTGAATCTGAACATGGAACTAAACACACAAAAATGTCAGGCAAGCCAATTTGCATGCAATCCTGATAGATAGCTGAATCTGTTCAAGCCTCCCAGACCTATGTTTGAACCTCCTGTAGCTGTGGTAAATCAGACACAAGCATGCATAGGACACAAAGGCCAGAGAGTTTTCATTAGGAGATTGCGCTCTCCACTGTAATTCCTGAGCAAGACAAAATGGCTGAAGAATAAGCACAGGCAGTGACCACCAGGGCAAAGGCAAGCCCAGCACTGAGAGCAATTTAGAATAACCCCAGATTCTTAGTCCTCAGCCCACTTGAAGCACAGATGTGTTATGTTCTATTATGCAAGACTGATGCAGTAGCTCCCCAGGCTTCAGTCCCCATTTCCCAGCTGAAAACCAGTATTTGGGAAGCCTGCACTAGTCAGGCTTTGCGAATGTTAGCATACAAAAGATGGGTGTATTCCAGACATTTTTCTTCTCTTGAATGATGTCAGGATCCAGTGCTCTGTGTGTAACCCTGCAGCCATATCCATTTTTAGCAGCTTTTTCCAAACTCACAGTTACTATTTGCCCCCTCAAAAGTGTTTGAGCTTTACGTATTAGCCCCCCCCTATATTGTAAGGAAGGTTGAATACTTAATTACACTGATCTAATTTGGCTAAAGAAGTTCACAAATGCTCTTATTTATTTTTATCTGTGCATTTTCTGTTTGTCTAATGATTCTGAGCATATGCTTCAGAGACACTCTGGGGCTGGACTCTCCAGATCCATAAAACATGATCCAGAAAATGTAATCTATTTTCAGCAAGCTTAAATCAGTTTTTGCAGAGATCCACTAGAGATTTCTGGTGGTTAGAAAATGAAAGAAGGTTAAAAAAAAAATTGTCTGTGTTAAAATTATTCATTTCTCTTGATAATTATCAGGAACAGATGCTGTATTTAGTTATCTATATTCTGTGATGTGTTAATCCTTGTTTTTCTAGCCCTTTGTTTTTTTCAACAAACACATATACATTCTTTCTAAAACAAGAAAAGACATCATATCTCTAAAATCTCAGTTTTGTTGGAAAGTTCAGAAAATAGATAAATAACCCGAAGCCATGGGCTTATTTCTTCTAAACAAAAGGTTATCACAGAATGTCAAGATTATTTTTTCATGCCCCTCTTCTTTCTTACATGCATACTACCTCCCACACCCACCTCCTGGCAAATCAACAAGCTCTGAGCAGTCAGTCCCCACTTTGGTGACTCAGTCTCAGAGCATTAAAGCCTTAAGCTTGGCAGGTGTCCAGGATGAAGAAATATTAACAAATCTCCCACAAAGAGCACTCTAATCATAGCAAGCACTGAAGCCTTGAACATAATATTTCCTCCATGTATAAGATTTCCAATTTGCTTAATGGCCTCTCAAACTTTGCACTATGATATTGCAAATGTTCTTTTAAAAACTCCAAGTCCTCCCCAAACACATAACCAGCATGTACAATACACTATAAAAAAATATCATTTACTCTTCACTTTTGGCTTCTGCTGAGAAATCTTCTTCCAAGTCATCATTTATTGGAAAATAAAAAAGAAATACCATGTTCAAGTTATCGTTCAAAGATGCCTCATTCTGTAATTCCCATTGCAACAACAGAGGCACATACTTCCATGAAACATTGTTGTTTATCTCTTTTTGGATGACCTCATTGAAGGTTAGTTGGAAGAAGATGGAAATGCAGACTGATTTATTGGTAGCTGGAGTGCAAATTTCACACAAAAGTTCAAATGGCAGATTGTATAACTACAGCTAAATGGTCTCAATTTTGTATGTTGTGAGTAATTTCCACAAGTCGTTGTTCTGTTGTCTGCCCCACATCACACACTCAACTCTCCTACTTTCTCTTAGGATATGAGCTGACACTTTTTCCAGATAGCTACGTTCAGAGCAAGGATTTTTACAAAAAAAATACAACTGTACCCATTTTTCTTCATACCCAAGGGTTGTGAACAACATCCAGCTAAATCCAATTATATTTAGGCTATGGTAGAACTGTAGCAAATACTCTGAATACTGCTTATCTAAGGTCTTTAAATTTATTTCTATGAATAATTACAATTTAGTTACCAGGGAAACACATATTATAGCAGTCATTCTCCTTATTCATTGGCAGAGTTATGTCTGCCACTTTACAGACAAAATGTGTTTGAGTGTAGAACTGCATTAAACAGTAATTTCAGAGGACTTTTCAACAGATATTTTTCCTAAAAGAAAAATATTTTTCTAAAACTTCTTTCTTTAAAGTTCCTCAGTCTACACTAATGAAACTCGTAAATTGTTCTCTGATTTGGGACATTATTTTTTCTTTGAGAATTTTTCTTTAGTAGAAATCTACTCTCTGCAGTGAATATGAATTTTGTAACATGAGTGTGATTAGTCTTCTAGAAAAGACAGACTATTGAAGGCAGAAGTGTCAGAAGAAATACAAAGGTACAAAGAAAAAGCAAAGCATTACAATAATTTATGCAGTGTATAAATTCAAGTCACTACAAAAGAGCACAGGTCTCCCTCTCATAAGGATGCATGCTAGTCAAAAGGCACACATCAACCCTACCTCGCTGGGTTTATTTTAAGAAAGCAAGGACTATGGCCAGCTCTGGAGGAGCAGGAGAGAATCCAAACTCTTTCATTAGGAAGGACTTCTGCACATTCAAACCATGTGAAGTGGGGAACACCTGCTATGTCAGCTAGTATTAATGGAGAGAGGAACAGCCGTGCTTCAGTTACTTATGTGCCATAAAATGTCCCAGTTGTGTTCTTGAAAGCTGCTTAGTTACATTAAAAGACAGCCCTTCCCACATTCCCTAGGTCAGGCAAACACGTCCACTTCACAGGAATTCCATGCTATGCCTGATGTTCTGCAGTCCCAGGCTAAATGTGAGCGACTGCAATTCACCTTTGAGCTGGCTATGCTTCACTCTTTAACTAAAGTCAGCACAGCTCTGTATCTTATATTGTTCTTCGCATTTCCACAAATTGCTCATGCTAAATATCTGGTTTTCCTTGTACCATTTTTTTTACATCAGTGAAGAAAAATGCCTTTTTAAATTTTTACCATTTTAAGCATGGAAAAATAGTGTCTAGAACATTTCATGCAGACATCTCCCTGAAATCTGACACAGTCATTAAAAAAGGGTACAATGCACAATTCAGTAAATGTGGGAATAAAAAGTTTTAGTGAGTCTTGAGTCATCAGTAACAAAATTAATGAATGAGATGTTTAAAACCCACAATTTCCAAATTCAAAACTGATGAGCAAATACTTCCCTTAAATGGTTCTGACTGGTTGCCAGTGGCCAGTTCCCCACATCCTAGACAACAGACATAACTTCAAAATATAAATAACCCTCTTGGTAGAATTGGCATACACACTTCTAGTGGGGTAATAACATTTGACCATGACCACTGAGAAATAGATTTGTTCCTTTCATGTAAAAATGAAGAGTGTTTTAATATGAAAACAAAATTGTTGGTTTGAAAATCCTATATCCAGATTACATCTAAACGTATTTAGATAAACACATGTTCTTAGGAAGCAGAGCATGGAACTGGAGAATATGAAAGAACAATTAAAGAGCTAAGGAAAATTAAGCCCCTGGGTTACACTAATAAAAGAATGATAGTGATCATCTCCCCATCTAGTCTTAATAGCTGTCTTTCATAAATTTTCCATTAAAATCAAATTAAAGTTTGAACATTGCCATTTCAATGAAATTCTTTGCAGCTGCATTTCTCTCAGACCAGTGTTAATATTAAGCATTTAGTGAATTTCTTTTAGAAGTTAATTCAATAGTGCTTGCCATTATAAAGCTACAATCTCATTTTCATTTAATCACCAAGATGTTATGATCTTTCAGGATGAGACAGTTTTAAAAACTATAAAGATTGTTTTCTGAAGTTTAATAGTACCCGCTTGGCCATGAGCATTAATTTCAATGAATAGTCAATATTTTCTACATCATACTTTCTACATTCTTCATCCTGACATTAAGTACCCAACTATTCATTTGCAAGACACCATAACCTTTTTATTAAGCACCTTTTGCTGCTTTATGTCCCCCTTTCAAAGCAACATAATTTATGACCGTCTAAGTATGATCTAGTCATAGCATTTAAAATAAAACGTATTTCAAAATTGGTAAGATCATTTTTGAATTATATTTTCTGGAAATAATTTAATATGACTAGTTCAATAAAGGGTTGAAATATTAGAGAAAAAAACCCTCACTGTTTGATTTAAGGTACTTTTTATGTCAGCTCTGTCTATAAATGTTGCAAGATTGATTTTTCTCTTAAGCAGTTCTTTCCAACAATGTGGAATGGGGATCTAGGTTTCTTTTTGTATCATGACTATATACAGGGATTTTGAGATCATTTTCTTTATCAAATAATTTAAGAGAACACATGCAGAACTACTACATTTTTCAATGTAACTTTTTCTCAGCTACCTTCATAGTCCCCCCACCATGGTATTAGATTGCCACTTAGCCAAATGCAGCCCTTCAGAAGCAATGAACCTCATCTGAGTTATGTCAGGTGGTTCTCATTTCACAGCACCACACTTGTGAAAATCCTGGTGTGAAAGGAGTCACAGACTACTTTAGGATGGGAGGGACTTGTGGAGGTCATCCAGCCCCCCCTCCAGATTGTCAAGGTCCTGCTGTAGGGTGGCTTTCACCTGCAGCCTCCAAATCTCCTCTGTAGTCTGTGACCTTTCTGAGCTGGAGGTCCCATTGCCCAGGTCACCGATGAGGATTGCTAAGCAGTGTCAGCCTCAAGTATAACCCCTTAGGAAAATCACCAGTACTCCACAGCCAGCTGGATTTCAAGGCACTAATCACAGCTTTTGGATCCAGCAGTCCAGGTGGGTTTCACCCACCTGTGATTCACACGCAGTCCCTATCTCACTGGCTGAACTGCAGAGATACTCTGGAGAAAGACTGTTAAAGGCCATCCACTGCTTTTCCCTCCTCTCATAAAAGATCACAATTAGGCCAACCAGACACATTTTTTCCTTTGTGCTGACTGTTCCCTCTCTTCTTTTTCATGTGCCTGGACATGACTTCTGGGATCATTTGCTCCACAACCTCACAGAGACTGGGGTGAGGCTGGTAGTTCCCCTGGTTGTCCCTTTTGCCCTTTTATTTGGTTTCTTCTGAAGATAAGTGTGATGCTGGACTTTTTTAACCTCCCTCAATTGCTCTGACCTTTCAAAGAGGATAGTTAGCTCCCTCAGCAGTCTCCATGGATTTGTATATGTCCAGTTCCCTTATTTGATCCTGGATGGGATCATTCTCTACTGTAGTCAGTACATCTTTCCCATAAACTTTGCACAAAGAACTTGGAGGCCTGAAAACAGACCTTGCCAGGAAAGAACAAGAGAAACACTGAGCACACCAGAATATTTTAAGCCTTTTTTCATTAGATTGTCTTCCTATTTAATAGGAAAGTGTTTTTATATAAATCTGCAGGAGGACTAGAAGCCAAACAGAGGCACAATATCAACACAAGGCCACGAGAGAGTGTGAGAAATTATTCTTTAAATCCTTCCCTGAGACTTGAAAGCTTAACCTCATAGTCTTTTAAAACATAACAGGACAGCTATTTTCGTTTTGGTTGGGTTGTTTTTTTTCTTTAACCTACAAGTCCATGGCTAACACTCTAACACAGACTATGAGAACCCTGGGTCCTAGGCTCTGTTCTGTAAAGGAGTTTAAGCTCTCCTCCTCTACTGCCTGGAAAAGTGGTCTCATAGCAGATCTACAGACTGCATGGGGTTGAAGAAAATGTGATGGGTTTAGTTCTTTCTACTGGAGCTGTTCCACCTTTGTGAAGGAATTCAATATTTACTAGTCCAGGAATGTTACTTTCTAGCCAAACCATTGAGGACACTCTCTGGGAAGTAGGAAAACCTGAGTTCCAAACTCTTCTTCTAGAGGCCTTTTTTTACATCAAGCTGTCAATTGATAAAACATACAAAGACTTCAAGGCAAAATACTATGCTTGTGTCTCTCTGCTGGTACCTGTGTGGCAAAGTTTTGGTTTTCAGTCAAACTGAAACATCAGTCTCCTGGCAGAATGTCTCCAGACATCCAAAAGCTTCTTCCACAGATTTTTCTATTTTTTAAAGCTAGTTTGGGTGATCTGCTCCCATCCAAAGAGTCACATTCCCCTGCACAGCTAATCCATTCTCATGGAGTTGTGTTCTGTTTAGCCTGTTCTTTCCAGCAGTGACACTAACTAGAGAATTGATAGATTTTCTGGCAGGACATGTGGAATGTACCTGTTACTTTGAAATCACAGTGTGTCTAGACTCATATCCAAAAAAAATGCTTCACTGCTAAAAATAGAAGCATGGCATTTTTTGAAAAATACATTTAAAAGGAAGTAAAAAACAAAAGATTAAATGTCTTTTTAGATTTGTGAATTACATAGGATGTGGTAAATTGTCTAGTCAGTGTTTGTCTACATGTGGTCTGAACATTTTTTATGGAGATCCTGAGTTTAAATACATATATTTTTTGAATAAAGTTTAAAATCCCAAGAGTTGTGATGCCCATAGCAAATTACAGGGCGTTTTCTTCATCGACAAGATCACTAGCTTTTGCCATTGGTTTTGGGTACTGATTTACTCATAAAATGAAATGGAAGAGTCACTCTACCAGAGACATATATTGTATTTTCAGTACAGCTGAGGAAGTTCAAAGAAAAACACACATAGGCACACTTTCTCTGCTCCCACTGCAGTAAATGTACTTAACTTTAAAACTACAGGGTACTTTGTCCAAGGGTGTTCCAGGAATTAAATCTTTTTCTGTAGTAGCAGAAGCTTCAGAACCATTCAGCAGTTTTTCATTTTGATTTTTAATTTTAATCCTGACACTATCCTTTTTCTGAAATGATACAGTGAATTTTATCATTTTGCACTTTCCTAGATAAAAGAAATAACCCCTTACATGGGCAAGGCAAGATGCCTTTATTCATATATTGTTAGTCCCCTAAAATGCCTCCTATTAAATTTCATAAGTACTTCTGATGCCCCATTACCTTAAGTAGGGAAAGGTCATCTTTGTCTGCTTAAAGAAATGCAGTCTTTCCAGACGAATGTAGCAAACCCAGAGTTTAAAATATTCCTGGCAGGGTGAGGTTGTTCAGGCAGATTTAGGCAGATGCACATAATTCACAACATTCTTTGGGAATTCCTACCCAGTAAGCATCATTCACAGAATATGTCCTGTGAGTTTGCATTTATTCTTAATATTGTATCTGTCTTTTCCATCCTGTAAATGTTCAGATTTATATAGTTATAATTGAGCACAGGATAATGACACCAAACTCAAAACAAGCCCAGTCAGAATATGAGAAACAGCACAAACAATTCACTAAGCAGGCTTATTTCCCCTTCTTTCAAACTATTTGACTTCTTAAAAGTTCACTCCATGTGCACTCTATACCAGAACACAGAAGGGTGAATAACACACCTGCAATAGAAATTAAAACCATATCAATACTATTCAGGACACTGCATACTTTTTTGCCCTAAATTGGGTTTGTTGTAGCATCACCATTAGTCTGCATTGACGGTAGATCTTCTTTCAGCTTGAAACCTGCTGCTTTAGAGCAGATTAATCTAACTTGGTTACTCAAACCACTTCTGTTCTCTCAGTGCCACAGAATGATTTGTGTATGTAGTGTGTTCATTTTAGAAGTGGGATTTCCTTCCTTCTTTCCTGCATCAGTTTAAATATTTGATAGAGAAAATGCTACAGACTTACTGAAGAATAGTAGTAACCACCACAGGTCTACAACCTCCCACTAACCCTTGCTTTAATGCAGTCTCAAATTGCTCAGCAAGCTATTTTCATAAGTGGTTCAGACACTCTCTCATGCTGTGACTATTTTTCAAAAAAATTTGTAAAAAGAGAAACATTTTTTTTGTTTATTCTCCAAACTTGCTAGAAAATAATTTTTTCTACTAAGGCCTTCTCCATTCAATTTTAACATTTTCTATGGGACACTTTTTATGACTTGACTAGGGGTAAATGTATTCCCAGGCCAGCATGAGTCCAAAGACAGCATTTTCACAAAATGTAATGGCTAACACTACCATGACTCAGAAATTGCGCACAGGCACTACTACTCTGTACTTACAAAAATCATGGCCATAGGAAAACAAAATGCACTCATTCAATATCACAGATTATAAAAGTACTCATGACAAGCTGAGGTAAAGATTTTAATCAGAGAAAATTTCTCAGAAATTGTAAAAATTGTTGACAGGTCATAGGCACTGGGAATGCCGGATCCGATGCAGGAGTTTTGGGGAGCATGCTCTAACTTTAGAAGGTCAGGGGAAGGTAGAGGAAATCCTAACATCCATACAAGACCAGTGCCAGAACACCTTGGAGGCAAAGTAGAAGGCTTTCACCATGAGAGATGCTGCTTTGAACCACCACTGAGATAAACTGGGAGCTCACAGAAATGTGGTGCTGGAAGTGCAGACCTTTCAGCATCTCTTTGTGCCCTCTTACAGACCTTGCTTCCTCATCTGGAATAGGTTCATTCTCATGTCCTAAACCTCTCCATACATTAGAGCATAAACAATGAAAGCAAATGTTAATAGACCCAGGTGGATGACACATTCAGACCTATTCAGCCATAAAACTGAAGAGAAAAATTACTTTGAAATAACTACAAGATCACGCAGTGCATTTCTTAGTTTTAGCTGCATGTATTTCCAAATACACTGAATAACACCAGGCTATGTACCCAAGTATTATACCCTCAAGACAGCTGTGGGACTTGGAAGGGAAATATAAAACTAAGTATGACTAATGGAAAGTTTATCCTTGAGAAACATATTTACATATTTCAAGGTTAATTAACATTAAGAAAGTATGTACCACACTCAGCACTATCAACTTCAAGAAGGGCTTTATCACATTCCAGTGGTATTTATCTCTATTTTCCCAAACACATAATCATGAAAAATTTCTACTATTGACTGCAGTATCAAGATAAAAGGAGTCGGGAACTTATGCTAGAACAGTGCTCAGCCCCCATATAGTGAGCATTGCACTCAGAACCTGCTGGCAGCTTTTTCAACCTCTCCAAATGCACATCTTTTTATGACTATCATTCACTTTCTACTTTCACAAACAAAACAAGGCTATCAAATGGAAATTAATAGACAGTGCAAAAGCGCACTTACAAAAAGCAAGGACATTCCAACAATTACTAGATGTTCCCCACCTTATCAAAATGAAGGGAGAGAAAAAGACAGGTGAGAGGAAATTCAGTACAATTACACATACAAAGCAGAGGAAACAGTTTTTTGTTGGTGCTGCTCCATTGCTGCCATGACTCACTGCAGTGTCCTTGTTCTGCAAGGACCACAGCTGAGAATGAGATGTGATGTTCCACGTCCTTGTGCTAAACCCATGCACAGCAAGACTAGGACACAGCAAACAACTTAGTTATCCTTGTACTTATTTCTGATAAGTTATTATTTTGTGCCATTTTCTTCAGTTGTTTTGTCAGTTTAGCAGGAATTTCATAACTTCAACATGAAAATAAAAATACTATGTGCACATGAAAATAACCCATAGATTAGTCTGTAGCAATGGGTTAGAATTACCCCCGAAAAAATTTTTGTGACTCGCTGGGCTTAGACTAAATATGAAATTAGTTTGTTCATTAGAGATGTTTCATACAAGAACTGTTTGAGGACTAGACTCGAGCAGATCCTTCTAAATCATCAATAGTGCCTTTACTTGCTGTGTTGGTTACACTTTGATTGTCTGATTGCTGAAGCAGTATATTCCTCTCTTGCTGCAATCCAGTTATATCAATGTGTATTTTCATATAGCATTCCCTAAATTGTGTTTTAAATTTTTGCTGTTACCTAAGTTGTCTCTCCATTTCTAAGAGCTCAGTGGGCAAAAGCCTTCCAAGATTAGACTTTGTCACTTCTAAGTGGAAGAAAGTAAAATTCTCATCAGATAGACACTAAAGAAAAGTTACCTTTTTTTTTTTTTTTTTTTTGCAACAGAATTGGAGAATTGGTTACAAAGCTCCAGCTTCATTTTGAGCATTTTGTTGTTGCTATTCTGCATTTTTAAATCAAATTTCCTTATTTGCTTAGCACAATACACATCTCACATTTAGACTTCATCTTGCTTATTTCCCATTGCCACCCCAGCTGGCTGCATCCTTCAGGAGGGCTCTGTTATGCCATGCAAGTGTTTTGTGCTATCACTGATGACACTACTGTGGCAATATTAGCAATTTTTCTTTCCTTGGCTTTCTAGCAAAGTCAGCATCTTCAGTTTTAAAAACTACTTCAGCTACCTTCAAAATGGGAATGATATGTACATAGCAAAAGAGTGCAGAAAAATATTGAATATTAAGTAACAAGGCAAATTAACAAGGCTTGCCTGGACCTTGTTGTACCCCTAAACTTCCTACCCATTTTTGATTGTCGCAGATGTATATAATTTCTGAGAAAAAGCTGAGAGCAAAGATAAGCTCTCAACATATCCAACCAGTACAATTAGCATTTGGTTAGCTAACAGTAGTTTCCAAAGTTAAATAATAATATTCCTGCGCATGCAAGTTAGCCTTACACAGGAAAGATAAAGAGGGAAGTGCAGTCCATGATATGAAGAACTTATATCACTTCTTGTTAGTAATGTTTGCCAAGACTGAGAGCCTAAAAATATTGTTTTTAGTATCAAGAGGTGTTGAAAAAATATATATATAATAAAAATTGTCCCTTAGAAGAGAACTACAGAAATAGTTTTCCATGGCCAGAACTTCCTTTCCTTCTTACACCAGTGTAAGGCCAAGTAGGGTGTAGGGAGTGAGGAACAAGCTTGAAAATGTGATCATGTGCAACACAAATTAACACCATTTCACCAGGAGCAGCAAAGCTGTCCCCATTTACTCTAGATGAAGGATTGTCCAGAAAGGAAACAGTAGATAAAATAGTAGTAGTTCATCAAAAACATTTGGTTGGATTGTAATCTCTCAGTAACAAACAAAAGGAAATTTCAGTTGAAAGGAAAAGATAACTATTTCATATAAGCAGACGTATAAATAGAAAATGATACAAACAGAAAGCAGTTCTGGGGAAGGAGAGTGGTGAAACAAAGCAGCTTTAATCTGCACTTTGTAGTCTTGGATGGAGATTCTTCAAGCTTACAAGCTCCATGTAGCTCATTTTAGTGCCAGCTGAACTGCTACTTTGATTTCTTCTCACTGCCAAAATCAGGAAATATTCAGGAGATGCTGTTGAAAAGGTTCTTTTTGCCCCTCAGAAATCTTCAAATCACTTTAATCTAAATCATTTTACAATACAGAAATGTACGTTCAAGGTTCAGAGAAACAAAATAAATGGTTTTGGAGGCAACAGAGAGACAGGGTAGGGGAGAATGGGACCAGTTTTAATTGACATCCAGAGCAAGATGGGGAAGGTAATTCAAAGTCCTGCTGATAGAGAAAAACAAGTAGGTGCTTATATTTTCTCATAATTTTTAAGACGTATTTTCATATTTTCCTGTTAAAAGAACACAAGGCGAAAACTGAATGGAGAAATAAATTAAAGAAAAAACAACTTTGAAGGTTTCCATGAACAGTGATAAAAAAGAAAAAATATTTTTGAATTATACTAGACCAACACACCAATTACTCCACCATCAGGAAACAAAGTTAGGTTTATCTCTGCATTTCAAGGAAATCAAGCCCACAGAGGTTAAGGAGGTTGCTAAATGAGTGAGGGAGCAAGAGAACAATTTACAAAATCATCCTCTAATTTGGAGCCAAGGTCAATGATTTAAATTTATTGCTCATCTTGAAACCAAATTCACAATGAGCATAGGTGGAACCATCCCAACTAGCAATTACCCAGAGCCAGGCAAACAAGAACTGCAGAAGTAAGTATAGCTGCAAGGGAATTCATGTTTTCAAAACATGAGATCAGCCCTGCCAATTTGCTAGCCACTGCTCACTTCTGATGGTGATAACTTGTTAAGCCACAGCACTCAGCCACATGCCGGGCACTGAGCTCTGTCGGGAAACTGCCACAAGTTGTGGTGCCACTAAGGAGCTTCAGCTGCAGCCAAGATTTCAACACTCATCTCTCCTGTTCTTCAGAGCCTGATCCTCTATGCCACAGTCAGAGCCAAATGAAAGATGGCCTGGTTACTGCTGTCTGTATGGAGTTTGGTGCATCCTTACCAAGGAGCACACCCAGCTTCAGCCTTGCAAATATGTCAGTGAAGTACTTTGTTTGTACAGATAAATGGTCTTGTAGGAAAGAGAAAGAATGCATAATGGCTGCATGTCAGGAGCTCTGATGAAACCTTCCTCCCACCATACAGTGAATCCCAATTCTATGTAATTATATGGTTCACTGATCCTTTCTTTTGGCCCAAATTTAATGCAGCCCACACAAACTGGTGTCATCTTTGGGCTTATTACTGTAAAATATTGACCTCAGCATGCTGAATCATGAAACAGAGTTTGTAGAAAAGGTTACAATGTGCTAATGTGCTGTATGTTCTGAAACCCCACACCCAGTCAAGTTTCTGCTATAGACATTTTGTTTCACGTTTGAAGGGAAACTGAGGGCTGTGTTCCAGAGCATTGAATTTACAACTTTCCCATTCAAATGACTAAACTGATGCCAAATACAGTGAGATTTTATCTATCTAGACAGAAAATAGGCACATCATTGAAAACATGCTTGGAAAAGATGTGTTTTGCAGGGAAATCCCTTAATTATCAACTTGCACCAAAAAACAGAGGCTGAAGTGAGGCTGTGAATATTGGAATTAGCAGGTTTCTAAATAGGCTTGTTAGCAGTGTATCACAGAGTGCCTGCTATTGGAAAGGACCTCTGGAGATCATCTCCACTTTAACTAAACACACAGTGATCTTCCAGGCTTTTCTTTTTTTTAAACAAAATATCTTGTGAGGGAGAAAAAAATGCAGCACAGTTACAATCAAAGCATGCTGAAGCTATGGCAACAGAAGGAAGAAAGAAGCACTACTTTCTTCCTTCACCTCACCTCCTGTATTCTACCCACATCAAGAAAAAGTTCAAGGTTGCATTTGGCTCTTCTGAGTTAAAGAAGAGGCAGTATAAGATATGAGGTCAGATTTTCCTTTTCTTTCTAGCCCTTCTTATACAAGTTTCACTTTTGGAAGTATTTAGTGTTTTTCATTAGTGGGAGCAATAACAAAAATTACCTGTTGAATTTGTACAATTGTAACAAGAATTTAGTTCTATTAAATTCTGTTTATGTTTTTTTTCCTTCAATTAACTGTTACTGATAATATATTTTCTGAAGTTAAAGTTATGGATTTTTTGGTGCCCAACACTTTGAAAATTATACAGTCTTTTGACAGATATTTGCCCTTTCAAAGCTGAATCAGGGTATTAGGAAATTGTGATTTTTTTGAAAAGGTCAACAAGAAGTTTTGTATATAATAGGTAAGAGTGCCAGCTTACAGACAGTCCTGTCTTTGAGGTGAGGCTGATGTGACTATCCCATTCTCAGGTAGCACACATGTAATAGCTAATTCTTCTAAAATAATTCTCTGAAAGATACCAAGGGAGCTTTTACACCCCCCATTATCCATACCCATGCAGTTCTCCATGAGCCGAAGAAATTTCTAAGCTCATAGAGTGCTACATAGAATATCACCATGACAAGGCTGCTGCTGCTGAGTGGTGTTTTTTTCATGTGCTAAACATGAGGGATTCTCAAAGGACAGTAACAAGCACAGTCTATGAGTGTTACTGACATCCATCCTGAGAGACCCTCAAGCAATCTCTTGCCTCAGCCACACTTTCCAATTAAACATATTTAAATATTAACCATGTTACAGATCAGGCTAATTGATGTTTCCAGAAATAAGACAGTCTGTCAGAGCAGTTAATAGAACTGAACATGCCAAAAAGGCATTGTCTGTTCTTCAGTTATAGGGATGCCTTTAGCTCCTTTATGCCTTTGTCATAGAAGCAAAAAAACCCCGCACTGCCAGCTTCTAACTTCTCCCTTGGAAACGTAGGCACTCTTTGTATGAAACTCACAATTCTTTATAGAATTAGAGGGAAGTATTTAATAGACCCTAATGAAATGTTGAGGGAACTATGCTAATTCTGTCACTTCAGCAGAAGAATAATTTCAATAGACAACTAGGGAAAGTCAAAGCTGCTTGAAAAAAGGAGGAAACAGTAAAATTCACCAACAGCTGCTACCAAATAGAAATGGTAATAGAACTTCGTCACAATATACTTTAAATAGTGTGGTTTAAATATTGTTAAATAAATTGCATTTGAACCCAAAATAACACTCTCAGGGTCCATGGGAAATTAGGCAGGAAAGATGAGCTATAACTTCTATATGTAAGAAAGAGCCATTTTTGTGGTGTACTCACTTGTCCAGCTCACTCCCCAAGGCAGGGACCTTGAGAGTACTAAACAGGGTCTGATTCAAGAATGAACATTCAGGAAGAAGCTGAAAGCAAAGAGCTGAGGCACAACTGAGGAGAGGTGTGATCATAAACAAAAATGCCTCTGATGATTACCCACTCAAATACACTGTGTGAGAAAAGAAACCTCTTAATAATTAAGACTATTACTTTTCTAAACACATCAGTGAGGGAATTTACACACAGTGTTTTCTGAAATAGAGATAAAAACATTATCTTTTACACAATCTGAACCCCTTTGGCTGTGCTGGGCATCCTTTTCTGATACATGATGTTGTTACAAAGCAGTACAGATTTCTCCAATGTCTAAACAAGCATATGCTTGTCAGATTTATTGTCAATTTACATATAAAAACTGATTTTCCTACCTCAAGTGAAAACTGCAATTTCCTACTAAACAGTATGGTTTTTATCACTAAGGGTCTTTTAAAAAATTGGAACAGATCTTTCTTCCTCAGCATAGAGCAAGGAAAAAATATTTTTCCAGAAACAATATCAAAACAAGTTAAATTCAGTACTATGTGCACTTGTTAAATCTCTGGTTCCCACCAGCTTCCTATTTCAAAATAATCCATATATATGTAAGAACAGAAAGCTGTTCAGGGTTTTACTGTGTATCCTATATTGACCAAGGCCACTTTGATTTCAGAAGGGAATCAATAGGGAGTGAAGGAGGCCAAAGTTGAAGGTTTCATGGTTGTCAGCAAAGCAAATAAATGGCAGACACACAAAAGGGCAGGAAATATTTAAATCTCACTGTAGGTGTAACAAGGTATATTTCTTTCTTAACTGTGAAACCTTTTTCTGGGCTAGAGCACTGCCAGCAGCAGAGAAAGTGCTGCTGTGAAGGAAGAAGAAGGTGAGATGAGCTTTTGCCCCACAGCCAGGTCTCCGTGGTCCCCGAGAGCCCTGCCGGTCCCTGCCCATCCCGGGTCCCTGTCCCCCCACAGCCCTTCCTGTCCCTGCCCATCCCGGGGCCCCTGTCCCCCCACAGCCCTGCCTGTCCCTGCCCATCCCGGGTCCCTGTCCCCCCACAGCCCTTCCTGTCCCTGCCCATCCCGGGTCCCTGTCCCCCCACAGCCCTGCCTGTCCCTGCCCATCCCGGGGCTCCTGTCCCCTGACAGCCCTGCCTGTCCCTGCCCATCCCGGGGCCCCTGTCCCCCCACAGCCCTTCCTGTCCCTGCCCATCCCGGGGCTCCTGTCCCCCCACAGCCCTGCCTGTCCCTGCCCATCCCGGGGCCCCTGTCCCCCCACAGCCCTTCCTGTCCCTGCCCATCCCAGGTCCCTGTCCCCCCACAGCCCTGCCTGTCCCTGCCCATCCCGGGGCCCCTGTCCCCCCACAGCCCTGCCTGTCCCTGCCCATCCCGGGGCCCCTGTCCCCCGACAGCCCTGCCGGTCCCTGCCCATCCCGGGTCCCTGTCCCCCCACAGCCCTGCCTGTCCCTGCCCATCCCGGGGCTCCTGTCCCCCCACAGCCCTGCCTGTCCCTTCCCATCCCGGGGCTCCTGTCCCCCCACAGCCCTGCCTGTCCCTGCCCATCCCGGGGCTCCTGTCCCCCCACAGCCCTGCCTGTCCCTGCCCATCCCGGGGCTCCTGTCCCCTGACAGCCCTGCCTGTCCCTGCCCATCCCGGGGCTCCTGTCCCCCCACAGCCCTGCCTGTCCCTGCCCATCCCGGGGCTCCTGTCCCCTGACAGCCCTGCCTGTCCCTGCCCATCCCGGGGCTCCTGTCCCCCCACAGCCCTGCCTGTCCCTGCCCATCCCGGGGCTCCTCTCCCTGCCCAGGCCCCAGGGCTGTGGGTCCCTGCCCCACGGGCAGCACAGCAGGGCCAGTCCCTGCTCCCCAGCACGATGGCTCCACAGCCCACCTGGCCCCTTCCCCAGGGAGCTGCCCAAAGCTGGGGTGGCCACGGTGCCCTCCTGGCTGCCCTGCTGTTCTGCTGCGCTGCTCAGAAAGGCCTCGCCTGACAAGGAGCAGGCAACCTTTGGAACCTGTCCCAGCTCTGGGGCACTGACCCAAGCACTCTGGCTCCCTGTGGCAGGGAGAAGACACACTTAAATGAAGAAAATAGGGCAAGCAAACTGCATCTGGAAGGAGCACAGCCATTTGCACAGTTAACAGTCTTGCCCTAAGAGGAGTCTTGGTGATGCCAGCCAGGAGGGCAGTGATGTGACTGACCTCATTAGACAGAGAAGCTACCAGAGCAGAACAAACAAAAAAACATGGCAGAATTCAATTATACCCATGTATACTTGAAGGAATGTGATTGTGAGAAATGATATAGAGGTACAAGTTTTAAATATCTTAAAATGACCACTTGTTAAACTTACTACTCAGAAAACCCACAAGTGAAGAAGCAGTTTGGCTTAGTCTTAACCAGACAACATGTGGTTTGCAATGTTACTTTTGAAAAGTTTCTCTGTAATTATGACTACTATATATTCAAATTTAGCATTTAGAAGAATGAAGCAGATTTAATTAAAAAAAAAAAAAAACAACAAGAAAAAGAAGAAGCTTGTTAAAAACAAATTAAAAGGAAGACACAGAAGTCAGAACCACTGAACAACAATAAACAAAGGCATTTAAACTTGGAAAGATTTCCTCCAAAAAACAGAAGACTTATCTGAAGAAGGGAAACAGAAAAGAAGATAAATCCAGATAAAAAACAAATAAAACTATAAAAGGTAAATGAAAACAGATTTTGAAGACTAATTTGAGTAAATAAGAACTGCTTTCCTCCCAGTCCACAGACCTAACAGAAGTAAAAAAAAAGTAAAGTCATAACGAAAAAGTTAGATTAATTCTCTTTATCCATATTTGTTTAAGAAAAGCTTAGAGAGATTCACAGACACTTGCTTTGTAAGGGTCAAGTTTGGTGAACCACCAAAAGGTCAGTAGGGAACATTTGTGAACAGACTGGTAAAATAAATGCTAAAGAATCACTTGGGTTCCATTGCATTTAACACCAAGTAGTACAACATTCAAACTATGAGACTACTGAATTTCTGCTGTAGTGGTAACCTCCTGACTAGCACTTCCTCAGGAACAGAGAATATCAGCTGTAAAAAATGTCCTTTAAAGGGGGATTGAGAGAGGGTACAAGTAATGTACACAGGAAAGTCTGACTTCCGTGCATATGGAGCTGTTAGAAATTATTAATCTGCTCAACATTTGATATCCTGGTCATACTGCAGCAGCTTTTGCAGTACAAAATCAAGTCATAGGTATTATATATACATAGGTATTAGGATTTACTGCAGGGTCAGTAGGTATATTGACAATGACTGTCTGATTTACAGAATTGCATGAATTTTCAGAAAACTGTTCACAAGGCACCTCTCCATCAAGTTGCAAGAAACAAACCAGTCATGATACAAGGAAGACAGAGAGGTTTCTTGTATGTTTGTAACTAATTAAAAGCTGAGAGTGGGCATAATATAAAGAAATTATCTCAGGAATTATTTAGAAACAAAAACTGTTTAATAAAGTCATACATAACAACGGAATAAATCATGAATTTGCAGATGAATAATCAGGATAGTAAAAATTCAAGTTGTCTTTACAAAGGAGTTACATCATATGGCACAGCTTTTTGTACTCTTTCTAAGCATTTGTTCTTGGTGACTGAGACAGAAATCTGAAATAAAAATGCCTTTTGTCTTGTTGTCCTAACAACTGAACTACTGTCCCCAAAAGACTGATACAAAGATAAAAAAATTACACACAGATGAGCTAAAGTGCATAGCAACATTTCAAGAAGGAAAGGATGGAAAGAGATGAACATTCTTTCCTCAATATAACCTCTGCTCAACCAGCTTTTATGCATAACTTACTGTCATTTATTTTTGAAACTGCTATATTGAGCATTCAAGGCAGTTACAGAACATCTTTCCCCTTTAACAGTTTGCCCCTGCATGACAAAGAATCAGTATAGAAATACTTTTAAATTACAGAAATTTAATGCACTCATTTTCCTGCCTTCAAATTACTAGCCACTGCCAAGCTTTGTCACAAGGCCAGATTTTTTGGATACTCAGCCTTCCCAGCCCCCTTACCCCACAGCAGCTCCAAAAACACCTTCTGAATTAATAGTTGGTTAAAACAAAATCAGCTTGTACTGTCCCAAAAAAACCCTGATACATCAGTCCTGCTGAAGATACTGAAAAATCTCACGTGATAGTCAGACAGTCAAAACAAGAAGCAAGGTTTTTTTTTTTTTTTTGTGTGTGTGTGTGTGTGTGTGTGTAGACACTTGTTTCTTTCCTTCTGACTTTGCAGTTTCATCCTCAGCAGCAGGTGACAGATGCTCACCATTACGCACTAAAAACATAAAAGTGATTCAAAACTTAAGTCCATGTTCTATAAATACTCAAGACAATGACATTTCCGTTTGCATGACAAGCAACACAAAAGGTCAAGGCTTAATGTCTACTTTCATGTCTCAGCAGTGCCTGTTCTTGTCTGTGGTCTTTCCCAGCCACTGTATTTCTGTCTGTAATGTGCATTTCTGCATAACAACAGCTATGTGATGGAAAATAGGTTTAGTTTTTAGTTTGCCGGACAAATGTGTTTCTCATCAGCCTCACTGGACACTGGAATTCACATCATGCTACCAAATATTATGAAAAATACAAAGGAAATATAGTAAAAAGTGTAACTCCACAGCTGTGGTTGAAAACAGTTGCTTAAGTGCTATACAGAATAACCAAACAGAGGAGTTCTACTGTCACTGAGAAGTGTCTGCAGTCCATTATATTTTGTAGGATCACAAGGAGTCAGTTCTCTTGCCAATGCTTTCTTCTGCTGCCCTTGCAGAGGTGTCATGAAAATAAAAGAACTGTGCAGAGGGAAAACCCAAGTGGTTGAAAATGTATGTGACTGTAATGTTCTTTAATCTTTGCATACTTTGAACAGTCTGTAAAACCATCAGTGAGAGCAATGACATCCAGGTGAAAAGCAGAGAGGAGGGAAACATTCAGTGGTATGGGTGGTTGTGACATTTCCCCACTCTGTGAAGAAACAACCATGATTGAACCTTTTGAATAGAAGTGCCCTGAATGTCCTTGCAGACCCATCTTTCACTTCCAGTGAAATACTGTTGGGCTGCATTCATACCAAATTGGGTTGCTGACTTAAATTCAACTCCACTCACATTTCAGAAGATATCTTCATCTTGTGGCCTGCATGCAAATACCCAATATTAAATCTCCAGGTGTCACTTTTAACTAATAGCCTGCAATTAGTGTTTGATGGTCCATCAATGCATTATGCAGTTCCTTCCTCTGGAAGAGTTCTCTCTTTCTTTAAATTGCCAGAATTGAAAGAATTATGTTCTAATCCCCTGACTTCATCCAGTTCATTTTGAAACTTAATGTTTTTAATTTAAATCCCCTATTGGGAACTCATTCTCTTCCATGGCACCAGCACAGCTAGGTTGACCTGATTAATTACTAGCACTTACCCTTCTACTTCAGTAAATCTCAGTATGATGTCTAATAACTGGAAAGATTTAAACAAATGTTTTATGCCATTTCAAATCTGAAGCTCCAAAAAATTCTACAAAATTTAAGAAAAGCAGAGGGCTATAGAGAGCCTGGGTATAAGAATTGAGAGTCTGTGAGGTTCAGAGCTCATTCAATTCCCAAGCTACTAAATCAAATCCCTACTGGAAAGCCAGTTCACACAGGTTATACCATTCATCAAATAACACGGGTTTAGAAATCAAACACAGGTTTAGGAATCAAATTACACTTACAGTCCTGGAGGGGCAACAGAGAACCAGATTTACAATTTCTAACATACAGGAGATGTGTTTTAAATATCCATGTGTTACTGTAGGAGAGGAAGCCCATGAACATAGCAAAGATTAAACTTCCATTCATGTGAAGTCTACTGGTGGCAAACATGGAGAACAGTTATTCTAAGCCAGTTTTGGAAATGGACTTTCACACATGGATAAAAATTTACAAAAAAAAAAAAAAACAAACCAAAAAAACAAACAAAGAAAAAAAATCAACCACAAATGTAACCAACCAAACAAGAAAAAACTATTCCCAGCTGAAATTCAGCTTGATTATCCTTTACCTACAGGAAAACCTAGGTAAAAATCTAAGACTAATGAAAGGAAACAATCTAAACACTGAAAGTCTTATAAGAAAAATGAAGATATACTTTTCCCAAAGTATATACTCATTTTGCTTGCTAATTAGCTGTGATGAGCAGATAAATGCCCTTTGCCAGACTTTGCTGAAAGTCTCTTTCCATTCAGTGGTTGGCATAGAGATGGAAAGAGAGTCTTTGTCACAGTGTTCAGACTAAAGCTGCATTTTTGCTCACACCAGTTAGAGCAACCAACATTTCTTAAGGTATGAAGGTACCTCACACTATACAATGAAATGGTCAACCATGTTTTTATAAGTTTGATCTTCAGCAATTTCTCTGCAATGAATTAGTTCACTGAATGAAGATTTTCTCCATCAATCTCCCCATTCACTCATCTCTGTCTCAAGCACACATTTTTCCCATGATGTATCACTGCCACCACCTCAGATGCTCTAAGCAGGGAATCACACACCCAACTTTGTGGCCAGCCAGTCCAAAGACAGGTTTGCTCTAATCAGCTTTAAAAGTATAAAATGTACATGTAATTACAATCAGACCTTGATAAAGACATTTTCTGTATGCCCATTATGACTCTAGTGAGCTACCCAAAAGTCCAGGCTCAGATATTTCCTGAGTTGGAGCCTTCTTGGAAAGCAGAGATAAAATTTCCAGGCTAATTTTGTAAATGTGTGTTTAAAAAGTATATAGTTACAGTGGCATGCACAGGCAAATAAAATTAAATTCCCTGTTTTAAAAAATTAAGATTATCCATTTTGTTTTTCCTGGGTGTCATTGTTAGCTGACTGTTGTGTCATATTTTCCTAAAACTAACCTTTTCAAAAATCAGTAATTATCTTGAATTATATTCCCTGATCTATGATAAGGAATGGATTATATTAAAAATGGGATGATGATTTAATTTATAGCCCAGGTCCAATTCACCTTTAAAACAGTCTTTGGTTTTGCTTTCTGGATGCTTAGCAAGATAGAATATTTTTCTCTAAGGACATGATTTAATGATTTATTGAGAGTCCTTAACTCCCACTGAGGTCAAAACTATCACACAAGGCCAGATCCCAGCAATACCTTAAAGGGAGCTGGAAAATTTCTGCCAAGGCATCAGTACATTAGAAAGAGGGTTAGAGAAATAGTGGCTTCCAAAAGTAACTTTCACTTCCCAAGCAAAACTGCACCTTTCTTGGATTGTATTTCTTTTTGGTCACTTTTTTATACAAACGCTACCATTTTATCTTTTTTGGAATTCAGGCGTATATCTATAAAAGTCAAAGTTGGCAGAGCATTTCTTTCAAGAAATATGTCTGTGTGTGTGTGTGTGTGTGTGCGCGTGTGTGTGTGTGTGTGTGAGAGAGAGAGAGAGAGAGAGAGAGAAACAGTTTGGAAAGGGTTTTTCCTGGTGTGCTCCCCTGAGGATCAACAGAAGGTTTTCAGCTTTCCTGGATGCTACAACCTTGATGCTACAAAATCATACACTGATGTGCTACCAAAGAAGTCAAGTGCCCTTGGCCCTGAGTTGTGTTTGCATCAGGAGCACAGGCAGCTTGCTTCTGCCTTGTGGCAGCAGAGGGGTGACACTGCTGGCTAACCAGGGACTCCCCTCATTGCAACATCCACAAATGGCCCTGCTTTCAAAAACTGTAATTATCTGCTTCCTCTCTGATGGGCTGATAAATGGGACTGGTTTTGACCAATATGAGAACAAGGTGGTAGTGCTGGACTGCCACAGGGAGCATGAGGGTAGGATTCTTCATATGGGAACAGTGCAAACAAAACCCCTTGGCATTTGTTCTAGAGACTGTTTATTCTGTACCTTTGCTTTCTGCCATAGAAAATCCGTGGGCTTTCCTCATCCCAGTGACAACTCCCGCATACTGCTAAGCAACTATTCACAAGATATTTGTTTTCCTGCTCCAAGGGCAAGTTTCCCACCAATGTCTTCATGCACAGTTGAGCTACATAAAACCGTTTCCAACCAACTAGCTCAGCTTCATTAACAAAAATTTATTTTCATTAGGTCCTTTTTAATTCTAACTGCTAGACTAGCAGCCAAATCAGTGACAATTACTTATGGACTGTGGAATTGGTTATAGACTGTGTCACCCATGTAGACACATACATAAAGACAGCACAAATTACTTAAGCCTAACTATCTGCCAGCAAATAAGAATCTCACTTTGAAAAGGCATAATACTGTTAATAGGCTCAGTCCCAGAAAGATACAGAGTGTGAAATTAATAGATCTAAGCTCAGCAGGAGTGCCTTTTTTTATATCCACTGCTAAGGTGAAAAGCTGTTCCTGAAGCATTGTTCCTGTTCTCCTTCCACTCCTGATGTTCTGTGCCCTACCAGCACACGTGCTGCTCAGGGAGACATACTACTCCTGTATAATTTGGCTATTCTGCCTCACACCTTAACATCTAGGAAGATAAAAAAACCAAAACAAAACCAAAAAAAGCATACCACACACACAAAACACAAACAAATGAATAAACACATCAACCAAAAAACACCCCTCAATTCACTTGTATTAAAACCTCAGGATATACATAACATGGCATAAATAACATAAGAAGTTTACAAACTAATCTGCCTAATTATGAAAAAAATTGAGACAAATAATTCTTATATCAATTAAGCCAGCTGCATATCTCTCCAGACAAATAACACCACCACTACTTAGGTATACAAATATCTCCTTTGTACTTAGCACTTTTAAATGATGCTGAGCTATAGATGTTAGTTAATCTATATTGGTAAATTAAACTTATTAACCATGACTGTGTTAACAAATTGTTGAGAACTGGTTATTGAAATTAGACAGACCAAATTAGCCAGTAATTTCTAATTAGAAATTAGAAATTTTCTAGTAATTTAACTGAAGAAAAGTCAGGGTCCAAAAAGAAGCCTGAGTGTTCCCAGAAATTCATCTGCAGAAAATCAGCCCAAATTGCAGAATGGGCTGCAATGGTTCTGACAGGCAAAGGGACTCATCTTGCCTCACAACAATGTATGATGAAAACACACAGTTCTTGAAGCTTGGAGGTTATGATGAAAACACACAGCTCTTGAAGCTTGGAGGTTATGATGAAAACACACAGCTCTTGAAGCTTGGAGGTTATGATGAAAACACACAGCTCTTGAAGCTTGGAGGTTAGCCACAGGTTGTGCAGAGCTGTAGCAAGCAGCGTTACAGGGAACGGTCACACTTGGGCTTGCTTCACAGGAGGTGCATGTCTGCAGGGAGAGAGCTGTCTGCAGCTCCTTGCTCAGATGTAACTTAAACCCCATCATGTGGGTCTAACTCACCACTTCTCACCTTTCTGCACTGTACCAGAGGTGCTGGCAAGCAGTCAGGGGTGACAGATCTTCCTGCCCTCTTTTAGGTCTGTTTGGAAACAGGTGTGCAGCTTCAGATCAAGGAATCCACCTCCATGCCAAAAGGGGAGGTAATATCAAACTGGCAGTACTCCTCCTTTCTGCCCACCTGGCCCATACCTCTGGCTCCTTGTTGAGAGCTTTCTATTTATTTATTTGAAAGATTTACTTTTGGTAGCTAACAGTGCAATGTAATGACTGGAGCAAGCTTTAGAAGGAATAAGTTTTATCAACTTCATGCAAGCACCCTTTGAGTGCCAATCAAACATTGAAAACACAGGCATGAAGAGACAGATCTGGCACAAAGGGTATACAGTACAACAAACCAGTCTGGGGAGGTGCTAGCCCAAATTCACAACCACCTCCCCTGACAGTTTATGAAAATATACCTGTCTGAAACAGTATTTCTGTCACTTTAATTTCCCCATTTCTACATTTGTCATTTTCATCATCTCCTTAAGGATCATTCCCACCTTGTACCAAGATTACAAAAACCTAATGATTATCTCCCTTGTGATCACCTCATGGCCCCCAGCATGGCCCCATGCACCCTGGGGAGCACTTCTGTTATGCTCATCCTTTCAAACGATTTCCCCCAGCACTTCTGGCCAAGTCGGGCCACCAAGTTCCCTGGTTTTCTTGTTGAAGAGTAATTCTGATCATTATCTCATTTGGAGAAAAGAGGAAGCAGAGTTAAAGTATAACAGGGTATGTTTAGTGACTGAAATGTGTCTTATGCTTACAATTATTAACACCTGACTGCATATTATCAAACACTTCCCAGTACAGGGATTGTTGTATAGGGCTGCTTGCTGCTGCCACAGCCATAGCCAGCATTTTATAGCAGACCTGTCAATTATCAGAAGTTTCCTACCAGTAGCTTATTTTAATTTATTTTTTTTTAATACTTCCCCTTATTTTTCTTCTCACTGAAGTCATCTGTGAGTCCTCCCACCACTTATGGGTTTCACACTGGTTATCAGGACTGGCAGTACTCAAAGCACAGGAAGTGGGGTGCAGTGACTGTGGATGTCACTGCATGCGTGTGGAACATGGCAGTTCAAATGACGGTGGGCACGAGCCTTAGCTAAAGTTATGAAAAATGCTTTTTTTACCCTTCTCTGTTTGTGCACTCGTCCTCTTAGATATATTAGTTTCAAGCACAATAAGTTTTTGGGAAGCTGCAGTCAGAAAAGCCTTCTTTTGCGCTTTCTAAATATATCTAGAGAATCATTAAGGAAAGAAGAACTCCTGTTTACAAATTTTTCTTGCTCTTTGTAACTCTCATGATTGAAGCTGGGTTACATTGCAAATGAATGCATTTATTTTTTTCTATCATCTGTCACTATATAGTCTTACTGTCCAAATTTATTCTCCTTATTCAGTAAAAAAGGAGGGAAGGGAAGGGAAGGGAAGGGAAGGGAAGGGAAGGGAAGGGAAGGGAAGGGAAGGGAAGGGAAGGGAAGGGAAGGGAAGGGAAGGGAAGGGAAGGGAAGGGAAGGGAAGGGAAGGGAAGGGAAGGGAAGGGAAGGGAAGGGAAGGGAAGGGAAGGGAAGGGAAGGGAAGGGAAGGGAAGGGAAGGGAAGGGAAGGGAAGGGAAGGGAAGGGAAGGGAAGGGAAGGGAAGGGAAGGGAAGGGAAGGGAAGGGAAGGGAAGGGAAGGGAAGGGAAGGGAAGGGAAGGGAAGGGAAGGGAAGGGAAGGGAAGGGAAGGGAAGGGAAGGGAAAGGAAGGGAAGGGAAGGGAAGGGAAGGGAAGGGAAGGGAAGGGAAGGGAAGGGAAGGGAAGGGAAGGGAAGGGAAGGGAAGGGAAGGGAAGGGAAGGGAAGGGAAGGGAAGGGAAGGGAAGGGAAGGGAAGGGAAGGGAAGGGAAGGGAAGGGAAGGGAAGGGAAGGGAAGGGAAGGGAAGGGAAGGGAAGGGAAGGGTTCTTTAACTTTTTTAAAGGAGGATCATTTTAGAAAAAATAGTTCTGAATTTTATAAACATAATGAAGTCTCAGAAGTTGAAACCAAACACAGAAGTAGAAATGCACATATATTGTTTAAAATGTGTGTGTTATTCTTTGTTTGAAACATCACAAATAAAATGTGTCAAGTGACAGTTAGGCTAATATTTCACAAGCAAACTGCAGTATGCACCAACATAAAACTGAGACTATCCACAAAGCTTAACCACTTGATTTCATAAGTAACTGCCTTCTGTTTTAAAGACTTCAATTTGTTCGACAAGAAGGAAGTGGTAAGCCAAAGAGTGATTGAAATCTATGATCCATCACCACAGACTGAGCTGATGCATGATCAGTGTGAAAATAGAGAGTAGTAAAACAGAAAATGAGATAAACCAGATAAGATGGTTGCTTATTTGTCTGTGAATCATGAGAAAGTGGTGACTTCATTGCACATGAAACATTGTAAAATGATAATACTTAGGTCTACAGCTTTCACATGCCCAAAGGACTGTGCAGGCTGTGAAACTGAAATTGTTCTTGGGAAATAATGCGATTGCATCTCAACTGCCCACTGGGGCAGTTATTTCTGGTGGCCATGGATTGCAGGCATTTAGAGGGTAAAATATGCATCTGAAATGATACCTGTACCATTCTCAGTGGAATGTCTGGTGCCTTCTTTTTATATAGCAGTTCTTAGTACAAATACTCAACCAAGCCTTTGTCTCAGAGCACACCAGCAAATACTTCTGTATGCCTGCAGTATAACTCCTGCGCATACCCTCAAGTGCCCATTATACCAGTCTAATAATATTTTTCCATGGAAACAGAAATAAACACACTGTTTAAGAAGATGACTAAAGGCTATTTTCCTGACAGCTTTTATAGCAAAAAGGTGTATAAGAAGGAGTCTTGACAGGTTAGATATATTTGGGTCATGAAGCCATTTCTTTTGTCCAGCGTTTCTAGAAATGTCTGCATTTTGGCATCTACAGGTGACTTTGACTATGAAAAACTGCCCAAGTTAATATATGCTGTGTTATTCTTGAGCAATGTCAGAAATTTCTAAAAAGAATTTCCAAGGCACTGCTAGCACTCCTGCAGAAGAAGTGGTGGAAATTTGGCAATTGCTGTATATGACATGGAAGAGGTATTCATATTCCCTCTGTTATATAGTTATCTTGAAACCATGTAAACCTTCTTCAGCCAAATAAATACAGTTGAAGACAGCAATATTTCATCCTGATATCTCCAAGACTGTGCAACTGGTTCTGAACTGAAAATCCAGATTCTTCTCAAGGTAGCCAGACCTATCCTGCTTCAGTAAAAAAGATCTTCTTTTCTTAGAGCTTTGGACTTCACTCTTCACAGTCCTCTCTATGAAGCAAGAATAAGTTGAATACTGATGAGCCATACTGAAAAGTTGGGGGGAAAAAACCCAAAAGACCACTTCTGTTATCAGAAAAGGTATCAATACTATTTTCTTGCTGACAGATAACACACACACACCACCTGTCACCTTTCCCTGCCAAACAAGTACTGAAAATGTATCTCATATTATTAATAGATTTCTTTCTGACATGATGATTAACTATGTTTTTCTCTTTGTCCAAATCTGTCTATAGACATGGTTGGCCTTGTCATGTCTTGATTTGTAGCTGAAGAAGATACTGTCTCCAGGCACCTCCCTTTCCCCCACCAAGTTGAAATGTGTACCTCACAAATCAGCTCTCAAATAACATCTTGAGATGAACCTTTAAAAAGACAAAAAATTGTAGCAGCAAAGGATTTGCCCATTCCCAGTGACATCTTCAATGTCTGAAGTTGAACCAAGCTGCTCAATGCACAATACTGCAATGTACTACAGTGGCCTCTAATCACAAAAAGCTTCTCTCAGATACATACTCTCTGTGCTCTGTCACTCTGCATGCCTATCCCTGAATGTTCTCCAAAACTACTGATTTAAAAAAGGATAATTGGACTAATCATTGCTAATTAGAATAATCATTAACATTAATTTTTTCACATCCAGAATAGGTTTTATCCTCTCAATTTTCCTTAATTAGAAGGTTTTCCTGAAGTGTTCTTTATTTAATGTGAATATACTGTAGCAAAGTTTCTTCTTCCACACACATTTGTGATTTTGAAAGCAAAAAAAAAAAAAAAAAAAGAAAGGGAGAGATAACATTATATTTAAACCCAAAATTTCAAATTGGTAGAACGGCTTGAACATAAAAGCCTATATATATGATCTAGTGTATAACTTAAAAGACTGTGGGGATAAAGCAAATCTCAGCAGTGTTTATAGGTACTCTCCAGTGGAACTGGAACAGTTATAACTCAGCAGACACCCTTACAGGCCTGGACATCCATGTGCTTTTCAGCAGATTTAAACAGTTCAGCATTTAACAATTTGTATTACTTGAGCCCCTGCTAATCATACAAAACAACAAAGGACTCCAATGCAGAGATCTCTCATTCTGCTATCCGAGTTTACTCTGCATGTTTAGCTCAGGGATTTCACAGAGAGCCTAAAACCTGCAGGATTTTTCAAGAGATTAGGGTCTCATGTCCATGAATCCAGCCCCAAGGGGTATGGTTGTATGTATGTATGTATGCATGTATGTTTTCAGTAAGAGAGGGCCAGTGCGGGAACCGCACACTGGACCCCTGATCAGTTTCCCCATGCCAACATTTCTCACCTCTGGTTTGGACTACTTTAACAAGCATTCTGCTGGGCAGTGCCTGAACATCACGGGAGCTGCTCTCAGTTCATGATGGTCAAGGGTACATTTGTTTTGGCTCTCTCCCAACAACGCAGCCTTGTAACAGCATCCTAATAGATGCTGCATCTTTGAACACACCACATCCTAAAGCATAAAACACACACCTTCTAATTTGTATGCTAAAAACATTCGTCTGGTGGGTTGCAACACAGACCCTGTATTATTTCAGGCAGTCTGAACAGCAAAGAGACATAAACATGTCTTAAGGCCAGAAGGTGCCCAGGAGACCTTAAAGCCAATTTATACTTAGCGCCCATTTGAGATGGTGCATTGGACATATGGTCCCAGGGTCTGATCTGTGCCTGTGATGTTTTCAGCAATACAGGCATTGCATAATGCCCACTCTGTCTTCCTGGATGCCACAAAGTCCCAGCCTGAGGTTGCCCCTTGTAAAATCCAGTCTTTCAGGTTACAGTTTCTTAACATGGAGATGTGCACGTACACACAACTCAAGCTATCATTTTACAGCACAAGAGATCCTCTACACGAGCACATGGCATATGCATTCAGGCTGTGTTTATTCCCTCTGGCTCTGAGGCCATCTGGCACTAGTGAAGTCTATTATCATCCAAATAAGGGTGCCCGCATCCAAACTACATGTTGGGCATGGTGCCTGGCCCGTGCTAATTCTCAAAACATGCCCAGGAACTGTTTGGAAGAGGCCTGGGCTGACTGCCCAGGGACAAACCATTCCAGGGACTGCTCAAACAATTTAACAGTGTAGACAATGGAGTTAGTGCCTGGGTCTGTCTTTTGGCACTGTGTAATTTCCAGTATTAGCAGAGCCTGCAAGTGCAATGGAAAAGGCTGACTCCTTCATGGGGCTCACTTCTCTCTGAGTGGCATCAAGCACTTCAAATCTATTGCATGTTAAGAGCGTCTTCAGAGATCAAAAGATTTCTGGAAGTCAAACTGTATCCTGGAAACACTGCAGATTGAATATTTGAAAGTATAATAATGAACTGATATAGGAAAGATCGATTGTAATATTTGTCTCTGTATGTTCAATACAAGTGGGCAGAGCTCTAGAGGAGCATAGACAGGCCAAGGTACCAAGGGTGTGCAGAGAAACAGGCTTGCATGAGCAAAGACATAAAAAGCATTCAGCTGAGGAATCTAAAGCCAAACAGCTTTTAGGATGTTGGAATATCACATCCATAGTGGTGAGCATGGTTTTCACTCCTTTGGTTTTCTCAGATTTGTGAGGAGAACACTTACAAATAAAGGGAAAGAAAAAAAAAAAAAGCAGAGAGCCTTTAAAGGTTCCTCATTCCAACTATGTACCCTGTAGCCATTTTAAACAAAGTAAAATGGGCAAAAAAAAATTTCATATTTTCCCATTTATTCTAGCTTGAATGCTAAGAAACTGAAGTTTCTGTAAACATGAATTGTTTATCGGAATCAAGATTCATGGATATACTGGAACACAAGATGCTTTCAAAACACCATTTCTTCTTTTTTGTAGTTCATCCTAGGAAATGGGATGGTGAATGGCTTCTGTAATAACTAAAGGCATTTTCTGAAACAATCAAAAATATAGTTGTCTTCTTCACTCATCAGCACACATGTAAACCCACAGGACAGTGACATTTCACATGACAATAGCCAGTGCACAGAAACTTGAGTGTGGAAAGGATTCTCCTGGGCTCAGCTGTCTGCAACTGCAGCTGACCATGCCAAATGGTTCCAGATATTTATGAAGCTCCATCTTCATAACTAGGCCATTTGCCTCCAAGACAGGGATGTTCCTGAATTTTAACTCTCTGACAGTCAGAAACCTGAAGTTACTCACAGCACCATTGCTCCTCATGACATCGTTGTCATTGCTGAAATCTTTGTGCATCCCCCACTGCCATTCACAGAGACAAGACCTTCCCACTCTCTGACTTGGGACCAATCAAATCCAAAGAACCAAAGGTCTTTGCACGTTAATGGCAAACCTTCAATAACTAGCACTTATTTTAGACAAGAGGTTATCTCATTCAGATATCAGAACAGCTTGGCACAGTTGTCCTTTGAAAAGATAGGTTGCATTTTTTACCTTTCACACCAACAGCTTTCACTCTTTTTTCTAATACTCTCAAACTACTCAAGTCAGACTAATGGACAGGAACCTTTTGCTTTCCCTTTCATAGATACAGGTATTACAGTAAGTGTGAATATAACGATAATCTCATGAGCTCACAGAAAACAGTGTTAATGAAAATCATGGTACTTCTTTATCCTTTATATTTCCTTGTTTATTTTTTTCAGGTTTATTTGTGGGGATTTTTTGGATGTTTCTTCATTGGTTGGGGGTTTTTAATTATAATTTGTATAAAATTATAATTAAAGGAAGGGGCAGAAAAAGAAGTCAGTACAATAGTGCAGAAAAACACTGAAAATTTATTTTTTAACTGTAAGCTCTGCTCTATTCTAAATTATAGAATAAAGATCTCTCAGTTAAAAGATCAGATTTTTTTCACTGACATTTTTATGAAGAAAAACATAGAAAATCCAGGGGTTTCTTTGAGAATCAGCAAATCCCACTGAATGAAAATCCACAGGAGTCTCATTGTATTACTGCAGTGCAGGTATTAGTCAACTCATTCAATTCACTTGCAAGGCTCAGTATGTGTCCTCTAGAGCTGAACTGGGCTTAGCAGATCATAAAAGAAAAGGCACTTTTTTCCCCCATTATTGAAAAATCCTTAAGTAGACTCATGGATTTAATTTAAAGGATCTGGCAAAATGAGCATTCAGTGGAGGAAGTTTCAGCTGAAAACAATTTATTTGTGAATGCTATAAGCAATTAAAAAAAATATTTGGACTGGAAGTTAGACTCTAACCATAACTAGCAGACGTTCATCCACCAAGATTTGCTGAGAAATTGTCGAGGTAGAGCTGCAGGTACCCTAGATCTGTGTGTGCTGACCACTACATCATGCATCCCATGTGTGGGAATCACGTGAGCTGTATCACACGTCAGTCATCCGAGCTTCTGACTGCGCCGGGCACTGCTTTCCAGCAAACCGCAGGCAGAATTGCTGTCACAATTATGCCAGCGTTTAACCTCATTTCGGTTCGTTTATATTTAAGTTTTGCTGTCTTTCCAGAGCCATGCATCGCTTATGACAGCTACTGTGTTTGGGTTAAGTTTCTGTATTCCTTCCAAGTTTGTGTAAATCACAAGCTGTGGCTGTCTGGTATCCAAATGGACTTTTTTGTCGTAAGCGGCATCTACCATTTCCATCAAACATAGGCCTTCTCTTGCTTTTGACACCTATATAGCTGCAATTATTTTTTTCTCTCAGTTCATGTATTCCTTTGATTTTCCCTAAATTTTCCTTAATATAATTGTGTGTGCCTTTTACCTTTCTGCTTCTATCTGCTTTCTGAGATTACCAGATGATTCTCACACTTTCCTTTCTTCCGGTGTCCTTTCTTAATATCATTGTCTCTTATAATTTCTAAAAGTAGACAAACATAAATTCCAAGCTGCACATACACATAGGTATTTGCATTGATTTCCAGTGTAACTACATTATCTACCTTTACCTTTATCTACCTTTTGTTTCATGTTTTTCTGGTCAAGGTTATTTCTGTTTGGTTCTTTGTGGCCTACCTCTTCAGTGAGCACTCAGATTTATGCAGAAATTCATTCAATATTTCTGTGAAACTGAAAAGATAAACTCTCCAGGGTATGAACCATTTGTTTGTCTCACATTTGTCTTTACTTATTTTTGTAGAGTGCTATGCATGCCTAAGTTTAAAATACTACGCATAAGGACCATGACATTAACTCCTCAAACCCCAAAGCCTCATGGCAAGTTGATTTTCAGGTGAATATTCTGTGTGAGCTCAGTTTCCCTCAGTCTGGGGGACAGGATAGCTCCAGGGACTGGATTCATGCCTCTCTTCATTTAAACTTGGTGAGGTATCAAATGTCTGGATGACCGTGGCATACTGTAAATTGTTATGTTAACCTACTTGAGAGATGCCCAACAAAAGCAATATTTTGAACCTTTTTCATCTTCAAGTGACAAAACTTGTGAACATGGTATCCAAGTTGACATTTCATACACACACACACACAAAAAACTCCCACTGACCCCTGGTGCTGCTGCAGACAAGAGTCTGCAGAGAAAGATTGCTTTTGGAAAACTATCTTGGGAGCTGATTTTGTCATCAGCAGAATCACTCAGTTTCTGGTTAATATCTGTAGTAATTCAGTACACAGAAGCAATTTATGTCAATGATACCATACTGTCTCATATCTAAAAACCTTTCTCAGAATAGCTATACATATCTAGAAAAAGAAGAAAAAAATTATCAATCGTTACTGCAAGATTAATCTGCCAAAAAGACAGAGACCAGAGGTTACTTACGAGCTGTGTACAAGGAACATTCTTCTTCCCATTTTGGAGGTGCACTCTGCAGTATTGAGTCTCCAACTTGATGAACTCATGATTGCTCAGGCCTCCCTTCCCTCTCAGCTCTTTCTGTGCCTGTGGTTTGGCGCTACAGCCCTCACCCTGTACCTAAGGTGAGACTCGGTGCACACTTAAGAAGAGCTCTCAGAAGGAGCAGTTGAAGATTTGGGTGTGACGGGACCTCCCTGAGAACCCAGCTCTGTGGAAACACTGGCATCCCTCAACCCCATCAGTTACAGACTGAGAGACCCTTCCCCATCACCCAACCCTTCCACCACCGCAGTTTTCTTCTGTTCTTGACCTACTTTGCACAAATATTCATTCACTCCTCACTGACAACACTACAAATCACAGTTTCCTTTTTCCCCTTGCCTTTCTCTCCTGAATCCTTTTTCTACATGTACATCATCCTTTTCTCAATTTTATTGTTGTGTTTTGTCACTTATAAATAGACGTCCCTTTGTGTCTGGCCTTGGTTTGCAAAGCCTTCTCCGCCCTATGGCTGAGGAGAGGCCATTTTGGTCTTTCTGGTTTTGAAGTTCTCCCAAGAATATAATTTCCTTGGGAAAAGGAAGAAACAAAATTTAAAAAAAAAGAAAGCAAATCTTCCCCTTCATATCAAAATCCATTCATCCACTTCTAATTTTAGTTTCCCTTAGTGAATGAGTCCCTGTAATTAAAACATTGGCAGATGAGAATATTATAGAGCCTTGCAGTTCAAGTGAACATTATTGTAAAACGTAATAATTTTGTGTCTGACAGTCTAGTAAACTGACTGAAAACATGTACGACCATCCAGACTAAGGCTTGCAAGGACCTGCTCACACTGCATCATTCAGACTCTGTTTCCACAGGTAGTATTTGCAACAGGACTGAAACCAACATCCAGCTGATAGAGGCCAACATACCAGGGCCAATGTTGACCTCTACCAGCAGATGATTTAACTTCCTTTTCACAAGGGTGCCATATATCTTTCTTGGAAACCTTTCATTCACAGATGTGTTGAATGTCAAGTTACAGGACCTTTGCAGAACAAAGCTGCCAAAATTGTTTCCTTCTCACCACCTATGCATCCATATTCCACATATCTGTCATTTTCCTAACCTGGCTAAAAGGATTCAAATTACTAGGTGCCATGCTCAACAAATCAAATGCCAGTGCCCATAAGAATTTTTATTAGTAGTTCCACTTAAGGAGACTCCCTGCAGGCACTCATTTCTATCCTTACTGCCTTCCATTTCATTAGCCATTCCTTCCATCTCCAATCCCATTTCTGTTCCAACCATAAACACAGTTGCACCAACAAAACTGAGGCAGCTGTGAGCAGCACTGCAGAGGTAGGAACAAATGCCTGGGGAAGGAGATTTTAATGTGCAGCCTCTCTTGAACATGCTTTATGAAGACCAGATTGTTTCAAAGAGAAACTATCCCATGACACAGAAACAATCTAAACAATTTACAGATGACATATACCTGACCTGTGACAGAACTAAACAGCAATTTTGCCCTTATTACATCAGCAAGATGCAAGGGTGCAAATCTTAGTCAGTCTTCTACCCACCCGTTCTAGAGATTTTAGCCTAACAACTGAAATAATACAGCAAATACTTTTGTCAAGTAGAAAAAAAGGATTAAGGCTCAGGAATATGGGTAAATGTCAAAAAGCAGAGCCTAGAAAGTCATTAACAGTTTTACCAATCCCTTGGAAAATTAGCAAGGATGTGAAACCCCAGAGGACAGCATGTTAGTTCTCTACTCTTTCCTCTCATCTACCTTACAATGCAGAAGATATAGCTGCATGTATCATCATTACATCGTTAAGTTTTCTCTCAGACAATATGAGTCAGAATTTCTCACAAAGCAAATCAGGCCTTAGAGAAGGTGGAAGGAGAAATGGATCATGTATCTTCATGAGGAAGAGTATCCTTTTCTTATGAGGAGACACAACAGGAGCTGGGGCTGTTTAGTCTGGAGAAGACTGAGAGGGAGTCTCAACAAAACATGCAGACATCTTAAAGGTGGGTGCCAAGAGGATGGTGACAGATTCATTTCAATGGTGCCCAGTGACAAGATGAGGAGCAATGAACATAAAATAAAACACAAGCAGTTCCACCTCAACATGAGGAAGAATTTCTTTACATTGAGGGTGTCAGAGCCCTGCAACAGGCTGTCCAGAGAGTTCATGGATCTCGCTCTCTGGAGAATTCCAAACCTACCTGGACAGGTTCCCATGTAACCTGCTCTAGGTTACCCTGCCTTGCCAGGTGAGTGGGACTGGGTGATCTCCAGAGGTTGCTTCCAACTCTAACGATTCTGTGATTCATGTCACACTGTCTGGAGATAGGAATGCAGGGCTGTGCTTTCTTCTAAAATAAGGAGGGAAATGGAAGACACTGGCTGCTTTTTGCTAAGATTTATGCAGTTTAGTAATTCTTGGCTTTGTTGTAAATGCAGGGGAAACATTTTTATATAAAGAAATAAAATAGGCTTATTTAAATGAAAAATACAGTTGGTTTTTTAAACTTTCCAAACCAGTTTCAAAAAAACTCTCCCTCTGCACTCCTAAATCCCTATCTTGCATTCACATTTTACTGATGCAACACACTGGCGTAAAACATGAATAGAAGTATTTAAATTGTGTTGTTTCAGTTTTAATCTGATTCCTCTGTTTGCACTTTAACAGCTCTTTCTGGGGGGGAATTCTGTTGTCACAAAGCTCCTCTAGGGTTTTCCTGGTAAATTTGCTGGGCCTCCCTGTCCCTGTACAGATGATGTGTTGTCCTGCCCATTTTGATATTAGCTATCCAAGGGGGATGGTCTGTTAATTGATGATGGGCTTAGCTTTCAACCTTCAATTATAGTTTTCACTTAAAATGTTGCAGGACTAGCATGTCTAAAGTCTCCTGAATATTAAAATTTGAGGTGTTTTGCCTGTAATGAGTGAATCTGGGCTACAACTGAGAGACATCCAGTATTTCTTGTATCTAGTGATCCACAGAGCAGAATTTCAGTGGAAGTACCTAGTAGGAATGCAAGTTCTTTGTCATAAATGTGTCTTTCCCTTGTTCTCAACTGCATGTATTCCATCATGCCAGGAGGCAGACAGTTCTCTCACCTATTCCTCCAGCCTTCCCTGGGAGCCTTCAGTGCCTTTTACAAACTCATTTCTCGTGCCTGGAAATAAAGGGTTAGTCTTCCAGATTCCAGCTGAAATAATGTATTGAGCAGACTATGAAATCCAGCATCTCTCTTGCATGTCCCCTCCTCCTGAGAAGGAGTTCACTGTCTAAATCCCAAAAGATTTTAATGTGCAAAATACATGCCAGAGGAGAACACTACACACCCATGCAATGTGCACAGAAAGCAGGATGAATCCACTAACTAATATGTTGCTACATGACATGAACTCACTGCTTCTTCCCAGGAATGTTGCCAGTGAAGGTATTCAAGGTCATCTTGCACAGAAAAGAGACATATCACACACAGATGAATGATTGTTCCTTGAACTACAGCTAACTTCACAGAAAGATGAGTTAATCTTGGCCAAGTTAAAATAAAATATTCCAGAGACTAAAAGTATTGTGCAGGGGTGCTACAGAAGCTGTCCAAATGGATAATTAACAGTACAAGGAATAGTGGATAAAATGTTATTGGTGGAGAAGAGCTTAGGCATTCAGTTAGAGACAAGAATTTAATTGTATTCCATCATTTCAAAAGCAGGCATCTATAGCACCAGCCTGATTCATGTGGGTTTCCTTTTTTTTGCCCTGAAGGATATTCCCCAACTCATCAAGATACTCCTTGGCTTACTTTTAGTTTAAGTCTATATTAAGTTCAGATGTATGTGGATGCAGACATTCTTGTCAGTCATATTGCCATAATTTGTTAAAGAAAAATAAAAGTGAGGCTACCTGAATAAAAGCGTACAAATCATATTAGACTAAGTGGGAGCTTCTGTTCAGCTTGATCCAAATACAGCAGTTTATACAGCAATAATGCATAGTAAAATAGGTAGAACAGATTGCTATGAAATCTCAGTGTTCAGGTTATGTACATGAGCTTATATCTTATCATCTAGGATTAATATCTTTACAGTACAAAATCATTTCCTCTACATCCAAATTTCTAGCCGTTAATGTCATTCAGGCATCCTGAATTGCTGGTCTATAGAAGTCAAACAGTACTAAATTTACTTCTGGGTGCATAAAGATTTTCACAATCAGAGCTCTTTGTATTAAATGTCATTCATATTTGATAACTAAGTGGAAGACAGCAACCCCCATCCAGGGGTATCCATCTCATCAGCTATTGTTGAATCCCATAGATTTTGTGTGCACTAAATTACTTTTCTTGGTTTCTAACATGCAAAATCTGTTCAATACTTGCCATACTGTAGCTGCAGTTATAGTTTTTCTGGATGAGTCCCCGCCCTGGGCAGAGCAGCAGTCACAACACAGATCATTAAAATGGATCGACTGTGGACCTAAGGTCTGGATCCACTTTGCAGGAGTGATTCCTTCTGACATCCTTGCCTTCTCTTCAAAGTCTCACTACTTAGCAGTTCTCCTCCCTTACAGGAGGTGGGTCCTTCTTCTGAGGAAGTAGCTCATGGTATACATTTCAAGTAATGAATTCCAAAAGGGACACAAAATTCTAGCCCACAAGCTCTTGGGTATCTGACCTGAATAAATGGGACTGTAAGACCCTCAAACTATGTATTCATCTCCCTTGGGCACAAACCAATTTAACAGAAAAATTAATTCCAACATGATTCACAACTAAGTGGTTCATTCGTTGTGAGCAAAGAGTTCTCAGAATTTCACTTCCCATAGGGAGAGGGAGAAGGGATATTTTAACTATCAGCCACAGTTCGGGGTAAAATAAGTACTGAAACACTTCCCCAGAAGTGTTAGGTTGGGGTTTTTGTTTTTTCTGTTTTTTTTTTCACTGCTTGATTTTTCCATCTGTAGGTGAGAAGAAGGTGAGAAGGCAGCAGAATGCAGATATGGTGATGGAAGCTGGAAAAGAAGTAAGAAGGATTGTGTTAGCACTTGCATCCAGTCTCAACTACAGAAAATATCATGAGCTCCTGTGGACTGAAATGCTGTGGATGTGTACAATGCATGCACTTACACAAGCCAAAGAAACCCTTAGCTTGGTTTTTCTTTTTTTTTTCTTTTTTTCTATCAGCACCAGAAACACGAGTTTTGCCCCTTGCTAGAGGCCTGAACTCTTCTTGTGCACATTTTGGAGTATGATTCAGACTAAGTTCTTTTTTTGTCACTGGCCCCATTACCTAATGTTTTGCAGTCCTGCCCAATAAAGATTTATTCATCTCATATGTTCCTGGTTGTGACCTTATGTTCGGCCACAGTTGGACTGCTCTGCAATCCAAGGCTCTTTCCTCAGCATTCCAAACCTGGGAGCTGCTGTGCCTGGAAGACCAGCCTGCAGAACCTCACTGGACAGTAAAACAGCCCTTGAAGGCCCTAAGTTTTTCAATCAAGCATTCAGCCTCATCTGTTTTGTTATTGCACTAATACTGCCCTGAGGAAAATCACAAATAAGAGTCCAATATATTTCAAATATGTTATTTAACTGAAGCATGTTTTCTTAGATTCAGTTTGAACACTGCAATGCTTAACTTTTCTTTGAACACCCTTATGTGCTGCTTATGATGAAAGTATCAAACCCAAATTTTCACTGAAAATAGGAACCCACCATGAGGTTTTATGTGACTGAAGTGGGCATTGTACTCAGTGGGCCAGCCCCCTGATCCAGACTTATTTCACACTGGAGTTTTCTGCAGCAAAATCTCATCCTTTCACAAACTGTGTGCAGCTGTGCAGTTCAGAAAATGTGACTCAAAAGTTTTCTTTTAAAGCATTTCCCTCCTTCACTCTCCCTTGCTGGCCAGAAGTTCATGAGGATCATCCCCACATTTGTTTTAATCCCTTCAGCATTTAGTTCCTCAATCCAGCTATTTTTCCCTCCTGGTGAAACCCCATGGCAAATCTTGTACTGAGAACTACCAGCAACACTTCTTTCTCTGCTCAGGGAAAATCTATGATTAACACAGGAGAGGCTCAGTGCTGACATATCCTAGGAAAGGTGGTGTTTCAGTATCATGAGATACTCACCTTCTAATAGTTATTTGACAATGATCAAAAGATCTGTGATATTAATTACAGCTAATCTGTCCTACTCACTATGCTAAAAGTGGAGTACAAACTCTGCAGGATTAATGGCCCTTTGCTACTTATGAGGTTCTTTAAGGCTAATTTGTCCCCATCCATCAAGCTTGGTTCACTCATGTATTCAACAAAATGAGCAAGGCTTTAACTATCAGGGAAGGTGAGTTAATACAAAATAATGAAAGCTATTTAGCTCTCATTATTATAGCTATGAAAGCTAAACACTCTGAGGAGTTCAGTACTTGAATCTTTCAAATTGCATTTATGTACCCAGATGACCATTTAATACAATCTTCCATTTTTCTTTATTCATTTTGCTCAATATATTGTTCTCTCACATATTTCACTATCTGTAAAAAAAACTTAAGACACCAAGAAAATAAAAAAATAAGTTGTCATTATTACATCAGTGGTTTTGATAGGAGAAGGTGGGGCTGGTAAAAAAGTTGTTTAATCTGCACTGTATTCACTGACTTTACAAGGGACCTATCTTTTGCTCTTGGCTTAAGTCACAGAAAGTTGTGTTTGAGGTGCTGCCACTATCTGAAAAGTACTTTTCATTGATCTGAGAAAGAATATATATGAAGACTGCAATCATTGTGTATTTCCTCAAAAAAATCATAATATCAAGCCTTTCCTTCAGATTTTCACTGTGAGAGAAAATTCAACAGTGTTTGACCTAGAAACCTCAAACTTAAACAATAATAGTTGCAGAAAAACAGTTTTTAAACAGGATTGCATTTCACAGCTTCAGAAAAACGTGAATTCACCTCACTTTGTGTGGGTTCTCTAAACAGGGAAATCAAATTCCCTTTGGATTCTTCCCCTCTGAACAAGGATGAGACTGAGTCATCCTCCATTTGTTTGTCTTTGATGACAAATATTACTCTCAACTTACAAACAATGTCAGCAAGAAAACAGAGCATCTGGAGCTTGTTCAGTTATGCTTCTACCTTTCCAAAATGCTACGTAATAAATATGCATATGGTTAATTTTAAACACTTGAATACCTCCACTGGCTTTAGCTGGGATGATTCTAACATTAAAATTTGCTGAATGAAGACCACCATACTTATTGCAGCTGTGCCCCATTTGTGGTAGCAATGTGGCATTCCTGGCAGCAAGAAAAAACTTGAAATTCCTTAGTTTAGACATGCTCTTCTGGGAGCACCATGACATTTAGGATTTAACATAACCACTTGTGCTGAAGGTGCCACCTATACCTGGATGGGTAGGTTTTTGGACAAACCACACTGTTCCCCTGCAGAGAGCACTGCTAAGACTGCCACTCTTCCCTTCGAAAGCTGCTAATTCCCTTTGTGCACCCGTGAGTCCAAAATGCAAGGTCTATGATAGAAACCTTGTGAAAACATAGCTCACTCTGCAGCAAGCAATGGATCTAGTCTGGAATTTCATGTCTTCCTTCTTCAGTGATTCGATTACAGTGCTATCTGAAGCAGTGACGAAAACAGAATGCTGGAACTTCAGCTATCCAATTTAAAGGCAAATAATTCCCTACCAGACTAGAAAATGCTGCAACAGAAACTATGAATATTAATGTATTGCAGTTTCAGCACTCAGAGTCTTTTCTCCTTGCTGTATTTTGCCCTGCTGAGCTATGAAATAGGTGTTCTGTAACGCCAGGCTCTTTTCACAACAGACAGGATGAAATTGTTTCCTTGGTTAGACAGCTCACCCTTGAGGTATGCTCTAAGCATATCCTTTTTTGCACATCTATACTGCAACTTCCAATTAGGGAGGAATATAAGCAGCAAGAGTCAGCAGGGGGGAGAATAAGATGTTCTTTGTTGCCAGACAGAAAATTCCTTGCTGAAAAAAGGTTAGGATTCGGCATGTCAAAGTTCCTTTGCTTTTAGTCATGTGAGAGAATTCACATACATGTGCATGACTGACTTCTTTCCTAGAGCCTGTTGGAACTACAGTTCTCAGAACCTGGACTATTCAAAGAGCTGGGAATGTTTGTCTGATCCTCTGCAGTAACACTTTTATAGAGAAAAGTTTTCTTCTCCCGAGAATATTTTCATCTGCAAATGCAACACAGCCTCTTCTCCATCTGATAGAAGTTTTCCACTAAATTCAATCTGAGCAAAATAACTAAGAAAATCCTACTGTTATTCTTACCTGTTGCTGTGTGCTGATCTTTTGTAGTCATTCCTAATGCAATACAAGATGAAAAAAATAATATATTTTTAAAGTAGGGGACAAAAATACACCACACAGGATTATTTCCAAGTTGATGCTCACCATCAAAGATTGAGATGGCTGATCAGTGCTAAGGCAACATCAAGAAATTAACAACTCAGATTAAATATCCAACAAAGCTCCATCTCCGTGGCAATTCTAAACCATGCCCTTGAGCAAATATTTGGGGAAACCACCAGTAACACTCCTATCCTCATAGTTCATGACATTTTTCTGAGAATAATTAAATAATTTTCTAAAAAATTATTTAATTATTTTCAAGCTTCACAATATTCCAGTCCTTATTCATGTTTGCAACAGATTGCAATGCAACAGATTGCAATGATGTGCCTGTTGTTTACTTGGAAGCAGAAAGGCTAAGCAGCACCTAGCTCAATCTAGCACAAAATCTGAAGCAGATTTGGGGTTAAGTTTGAGCTCTTTGTGCCACCTTTGCAGTTTCTGAGTTTTTCTTTAAGTTTTGGCTTTGTAGCCTCAAAGAAACTTCAGTCAAAATATCTGAGGATTGTCAGGTTTCAGGTCAAAAGTATGTCAAAAGTACAGTTTTACATGAATCCGACCCAACAGTTAATCCCTCTCTGCACTTGATATTCAACATAAGCTTCCTTGAAAAGTTTTAGGTTTTCTGGTGAATATTTCTCACAGCTCTAGGTTGAATAAAGCTGGAATGTTATACTCCTCTCAGCAGGTTTCATCCAAATCCCAGCTACTTTGACAGACAACCTCCTGACTGTGAGGAGAGTGGGTCAAGTTAAAGACTTCCTTGGTGTCCACTCAGATTCTCGAGCATTATGCACAGGACAGTGCCAGCCAGAACAATAAAACAAGACAGCAATGGTCACTCTTCTTTTTCACTTACTAGTTTCAAGTAGCAAATATTGAGGACAAAGTTCTAGGGGAACGCCTCATGAAACACTTATCTTCTTTTAGACTCACTACTACAATAAACAACATTTTAGAGTCACAGCAACAAATATTTCCTGCAGTCTGTTAAAAATAGTCAATTTTTCACCCTTAGAGGGAGTCTGAACTCCCCATTTCAGCTGCCACCTACCTTCAAGAATGCCCCAATCCTCTTCTTCCTTCTGTTTATCCCAAGAAACTCCATTGGATGGTAAATTTCTGTAAATAGGTATCACACAGCTTCCTTTATCCCAACCACACAGAGCACCAGCATAGGAAAATTCTGCACCAGAGGGACCTGAGAGCCCAGATTACAGAATCACTGAATGGGTCAGGCTGAAAGGGACCACAGTGGGTCATCTCCAGAGAGGGGGGCTCCACAGCCCCTTTGGGCAGTCTGTTCTAGTGCTTGGTCACATATACAGTAAAGAAATTTTTCCTCATATTCAGGTGGAATTTCCTGTGCTTCAGTGTCTGCCTGTTGCCGCTTGGCCTACTGCTTGGCACCAGTGAGAAGGGCTTGGAAATATCCTCTGATACCCTCCTTTCAGATATCCAAAGACACTGATGCGGTGCCTCTCAGCCATTTCTTCTTGAGGCTGAACTGGCTCAGATCCCTCAGCACTTCCTTATAAGAAAGATGTTTCAGTCCCTTAATTATCTTTGTCACCCTTTGTCACCTGCTCCAGAAGCAACTGGATGCACAACATGCATAGACCAGCCAACAAAAGACCTGACAAGATTTTTGTCAGAGGTATGATATGACCATGCCCAACCTATGTCTGTGCAAGGGGATTCTGGTGGGTCAATCACATGAGTGAAACTGTAAAAACAGTAGCTTTGGGTGGCAAGTAGGCCCCAAACCTCAGGACAGAGATCACAGAATCACTGGGTTGCAAGAGATCTTCAAGATCATCAAGTCCAACCCATGCCCTAACACCTCAACTAAACCACAGCACTGAGTGCCACATCCAGTCTTTTTTTAAACACATCCTGGGATGGTGACTCCACCACCTACCCAGGCAGACCATTCCAGTATTTTATCACTCTTTCTATAAAAACTTTTTTCTAATATCCAATCTATATTTCCCTTGGCACAGCTTAAGACTTTGTCCTGTTTTGTCAGTGGCTGCCGGGAGAAAGAGACCAACCCCCCTGACTTTCAGGGGTTGTAGAGAGTGAGAAGGTCACCCCGAGTCCCCTTTACTCCAGGCTAAACAGGCCCAGCTCCCTCAGTCGTTCCTCACAGGGTTTGTGTTCCCAGCCCTTCACAGCCTTGTTGCCTCCTATGGAGTCACTCAAGCCTCTCAACATCCTTCCCAAACTGAGGGGCCAGAACTGGACACAGCACTCAAGGTGTGGCCTCACCTGTGTGAGGTGCTGAGTATAGGGGAAGGATGACCTCTCTGCTCCTTCTGGCCACACCATTCCTGATACAGGCCAGGATGCCTTTGGCCTTCTTGGCCACCAAGGCACACTGCTGGCTCACATCCAGCTGGCTGTCAGTACCCCCAGGTCCCTTTCTGCCAAACTGTCCCCAGCCTGTAGTGATGCAGGGAGTTATTGTGGCCAAAATGCAGGACTTGGCATTTGGACTTATTAAACTTAATCCTATTGGACTCTGCCCATCCATTCAACAATTCCAGTCTCTCTGCAGAGCCCTCCTACCTTCCAACAGATGGACACACAATCCCAGTTTAGTGGCGCCCGCAAATTTACCAGTGAAAGACTCAACCCCCTTATCCAGGGCAGCAGTAAAGATATTGGACAGAGCAGGCCCCAGCACAGACCCCTGAGGGACATCACTGGTGCCTGTCCCCAGCTGGATGCAGCACCATTCACCATCATTCTCTGGGCCCAGCCATGCAGCCAGTTCCTAACCCAGCACAGAGTGCTCCTGTCCAAGCCGTGGGCTGCCAGCTTTTCCAAGGGTGTGCTGCGGGGGACAGTGTCAAAGGCCTTGCTGAAATCCAGGTAGAAAACAACCACAGCCTTTCCTGCATCCACGAGGTGGGTCTGATGGTCATAAAAGGAGACCAGGTTGGTCAAACACAACCTACCCCCCACAAACTCCTGCTGACTGGGTCTGATACCCTGGCCATCCTGCAAGTGCTGTGTGATGACACTCAATACAAACTGTTCCATAACCTTGTTGGGTACTAAAGGTCAGACTGACTGGTCTATAATTACCAGGATCCTCCTTCCTACCCTTTTCGTGAATGGGCGTCACACTGGCCAGCTGCCAGCCATCTGGAACCTCACCAGTGAGCCAGGACTGCTGGTAAATGATGGAGAGCGGTTTCACAAGCTCATGTGTCAGTTCTCTCATCACTCTTGGAGGGATCCCATCTGGTCCCATGGATTTATGAACACCCAAGTGGCTTAGCAGTTCTCCAACTACCTCTTCCTGGGTAAGAGGGGGATCATTCTGCTCCCTGACACCATCTACCAGCCCAGGAGCACAGCTGTCCTGAGGACAAGCCGTCTTCCTACTAAAGACTTAGGCAAAAAAGGCATGAAGAACCTTCACCTTCTGTTAAGCACCTCATCTGCAGTTACTAAGTTCCCTCCCACATCTATAGAGAAAAAATGTTGGTCTTACCCTTCCTTTTGCCACAGATATATTTGTAAAGACATTTTTCATCATCCTTCATGAAAGTTGCCGAATGAAGTTCAAACTGAGCTTTGGCCTCCCTTGTTTTTTTTTTCTTACATGCCCTAGCAAACCCCTCAAATACTTCCTGAGAGACCTGACCCTCCTTCCAAAGATGATACATCCTCTTTTTATTCCTAAGTTCCTTCAAAACCTCATTGCCATCCAGGCTGGATGTTTGTCTTTTTAACTCATCTTTCGGCACACAGGGACAGTCTGTTCCTGTGTCCTCAAGATTTCTGTTTTGAAGCACACCTACCTTTCCTGGACTCCTTCATTTTAAAGGACTGCTTCCCAAGGAACTCTCTGAATAAGTCTCCTAAATAGACCAAAGTCTGCCCTGTGGAAGTCAAATGTAAAAGTCTTGTTGATATTCTTCCTCATTTCACCAAATATCAAGAACTCTGTAATTTCATGATCACTACGCCCCAGGAAGACTCCAACCACCACATCTCACACCAGCCCATCTCTATTTGTAAACAACAGTTCAAAAATGTCCCTCCCCAGTGGGCTCACTCACCAGCTGTCACAAAAAAGTTGTCCTCCACACACTCTAAGAACTTCCTGGACTGCCTCTTTTCTGCTGTGTTAAGTTCTCAGCAGATGTCTGGTAGGTTTAAGTCACCTACCAGAAGAACAAGAGCTGGCGATCCTGAAACATTCTCCAGCTGCTTATAGAATAAGTTGTCCACCACTTCTTCCTGGTTAGGTGGACAATAGCAGACCCCCAGAAGGATGTCAGCCTTGTGGGCCTTCCCCTTAATTCTTACCCATAGGCATTCAACTGTCTTCATTAGTTTCAATATCCATGGCTTCAAAAGCCTTCCTAATATAAAGGGCCAGCCCTCCACTTTTTCCTCTTCTCCTGTCTCTCCTGAAGAGCTTGTAGCCATCCAGTGCAGCACTCCAGCCATCTGAGTCATCCCACAACATTTCCATGATGGCAATTACATCACAGTTTTGCAGTTGTACCAGGGCTTCCAGCTCTTCTTGTTTGTTACCCATACTGAGTGCATTCATATATTCACCTCAACTGGGCTGCTGATTTCACCCCTAACTCAGCCTTACCACTCTTGGGCCTGTTCCCAGAGAGCACAGCTGCATCCCCTTCCCTCCTCAAACCTAGTTTAAAGCCCTTTCAATGAGTTCTGTCAGTTCATGAGCAAAAATCCTTCTGCCCTTAACAGAGAGATGGAGCCCATCCAGTTCCAGCAGGCCAGGTGCTGTAAAAGTTGCCCCAAGATTAAAGAACCCAAAATTCTGCTGATGACACCAACCCTTGAGCCACTTGTTGATAATGTGGGTTCTTCTATTCCTTGCATTGTTTTTCTCTACCACCAAAGGGACTGAGCAGAACATCACTTGTGCTCCTGACCTATCAACCACTTGACTCAGTGCCCTAAAGTCCCTTTAATTGCCCTGGCACTCCTCTTTTCAATCTCATCACTGCCAGCCTGGAGTATCAGCAGTAGGGAACAATCAGAGGGCTGAATCAGCCCAGGGAGTCTCCTGGTGATATCCCATACCCAGGCCCCAGGGAGGCAGCGGAGCTCCCTGTGGGATGGATCCAGCAGACATATGGGGCCCTCTGCTCGCCTCAGAAGGGAGGCACCCACTACCACTACCCATCCCATGCCAAACTGTTATTCAGAAGGCAGATTGCCTGCTTCAGACTCGGGCAGCAGTTTTCAGTGTTGGTATCAGCCTTGGAGAGTCCCTGGACACAAACTTCCGAATACATACGAACCTGCCTCCTCAGTTTTGTCTCTCATTGTCATGAAGAAGACCCCAAAAAATTCTTCAACTATTTTCCTTGTATTTTTCTTCATAGCCATTACCTAAAGGCCATGAAAACAAAAGTAGTTCAATATTAGAAGTCATATTCCTTCATTTGAAAATTTACATTGTTGTCACTTTTCTGTAATGAAAAGCATTGTGCAACACTACTTTTAATTTATCATGCAGAGTAAATTAAAATATCTAAAGAAATTATACTGAAAACACTGCAAAACAGAAACAAACCCCTTTGCAACAGTCCTCATTTAAATTATTTAAACATAACACTTCATATTGCAAGTTCCCTGACATTCTACCTGTATGTTTGATCACTGGAGGCAAAACTTTCCTTCACAAAAGAGAACATTCAAGGTTTTCCATCATTCAAAGTGTCCTATAGGCTTTAGAATAATAGAGCTGCTGGTAAACTGATGGCAAATTCTAGTCAGGCAAGTATTCAGAGGACAACTTCCTGATCCCTATAGGCTTAAGAAAAATACAGCCTGTTTCACCAGTCCAAAAATGAGGCCCTGTGGGTCAGTTCTGCAAAACCACAAACAGCACTAAATAGAAAGGATTACTAGCCTCTATTCAAACAGGGCTCTCTTGGTAGGTTGTGTTACACAACTTTTCCAAAAGCATGTTAGATATTGGCAGACAGTGAGAAATATCATCCAAGTCCTGTTTTCGTTCTCTCTCTCCATCTTTTTCTTCTTTCTTTAATATACTCCGTCAGTTTGGTGTCCTGGAGAGAGAAAAAAATGTTCCATGAAGAAATCACTTTGAAGCTTAATTTTTCACTGCCAAAGTACTTGGGACACTTGTTTTTTCCAGTATTTCTCTAACTCTTGTTATCACTACTGCTGACTCATCTCCTGATGCTGAGGGAAAAACAGTTTTATGGGAACACAAAGAGGTCACGACTGAATTATTTTGGCTGTTATAAATGGCTCTGCAACCCATTCTCTGCACTGCTATTAAACAGATTTTCATAAAATCTGGATCACAGCTAATGTTCCAGAGTAGAAAGACTCCCAGAGAGGTGGAGAAGCATGCAGCCTTACCTCTCAAGCAGAAGCAGCATCTCCCAGCCAGTGGTAGTGAACACTCTCCTGAGTACTGATGAAGCAGTATTCCACAGCAATTCCATTCAGTACTCCCCAGTGGGAAAAGAATTTCTCCAACATTCCCTATAAGTTCATGAAAGGTGCAGTAAATCAGGACTTATATGTCAAAGCACTTCTGAAAAACAGAAATTCTGCTCTTTGTTTCTCTTTTTTTCCCTGCCTCCAAAACTTGCATACAGACTTTGTATAGAAACAAAAAAACCCTCTGAATTATTCCTCCCTCTTTCATAACATCCCACATTCTCTCTGCATATGCATATAAATATATTCAAAAGCAAATCAAGTAATTGCAATAAATCACTATTTCAATGAATTTTACCTGCATTTACTGTCTATTAAAAGAAGTTATTTGTAAATTCCTTTAACAAAAAATTGTTTGTGCATTACGCTGTTTGTGATTAGTTCAGTGTACACATTTATAGCAACATTATGTGCAACTACATCCCATTAATCAATCAGATGGGTTGTATCTACTTCTTTATCAGAGGCAGAACATTATGTGACAAGAATATGGACAGGCTATGCAGCTAAACACAATATTGACCAGGAATCTTTAAATCTTTCTACTTTACTCAAGATTTTAATCAAAGTAATAATCAAGAACATTGATCAGATGGCTGCATGTGTGTGTTCATGCAAAGATAGCAGGGATAGGTCATGAAGAGACATAAAACTGAAAAGTCCCTTCTATTAGGAACCACTCCTGGATACTTTCCTTACCATGAGCTAGTAGGTTCTTCAGCTAATCCTCATCTGGTGAGATTAAAGAGCATTTTACAGTTCACATGCTAAAATGAATGCCTAATTATTTATAGGCAAAGGGACATAGTAACAGAGGGGAAGCTTTCTCCTGACCTGAAATAAGTTTGCCTTGCAATTCTCACCCTCATCAGACAAAATGTCTCACAAGCAGAGAGAGAAGCACATGGGCTGGACTGCTGGGACACAGAGGCAGCCTGAGGACAAAGCCATTGCTGCTGCAGGTTGTGCCTGAGACCATCCTGGGGCAGATGTGCCCTTTTGCCATCACACTCTGCAGCCACACCTACAAGCAAGGCAGACGGAAGAAAGCTGCTCAAGTTTGGCATTTCCTTAGGTTTTAGGCAAGGAATGCTTGCTCCATAAATACTATTAGCACAAAGAAAGTTGTTCTGGACAGGGAAGAAGTCAAATTTTGGCAGCTTAGAAAGTCAAACACTGGATTGCCAACACAGAGCAAACATGTCCAGCTTTGGCTGCAAGCTGACAGAAGGTCTTGAGGATTGCAGTATCAGAGACAATCACCTGCATCTCTCCTAAACCCTACCTCAGGTGTCCTCTTCCTTAATAAAGTTCTTGGTGAACTTTGTTCCATCTGTCAGTTACTTGGAACTGTCACTGAACTTTGGAATATTTTTCATTAAGACCTGCTGTGGGAAGTCTGGAATAAGCACAATGAAAGAAAAGCAAGAATAAATCTTCTCAGTACATGTTCAGCTGAGGGCTGATGGCTCAGATTACTGTTGGCATCAGCTTCTCCTGAGCATTTCTAGTCCTGGCATTCCTGAGAGTGGTGATAAAATATGGCTAACGTCTGTCAATCCCCGTTTCAGCGGTGAACTTCACAGTTGAATAAACATACTTCTGAGCACTACAGTTCAATTTTCTTTTTAAGCACGTAGCTTCCTTATTCCTTCACATAGAAATTACTTTCATAGGAAATTTAAAATAAATAGAAGAGAAAGTTCAGTATAGACATGTGGTGTTCATCAAGGAGAACTACCAAATCAGCAGGAGCTTTCCTTCACAGAGCTGGAAACCATTGCCATGCCATCATCATATGCTCATTTGGATCCCACCAGCTACCATGGCTGAAGGCCATTAGCCCCCTTGTCTGCCAGCTTGACCAGCAGCACTTTCAGCAGTTTAGTCTCCAGAGGCTGGTAAAATGGGGGAAAAAATAACCAATCATGATGGGTATTGTCCTATTTTTGTTCCTAGGAATGGGTCCTGAGCCACGGGTCCTAAATAAGGTTACTCCTTTAGTTGCTATTAAAATGCCAGAGCACCACTGCAATCATAGTAGGAGTTTGCTTACTACGACACTTAGGATTACTCCTGGCCATGCATCCTACAAAAGGAAGGGGCACACTTGTCTCCTTCCATCAGATGAGTGTGCATGTGGCCACTTACAGCTTCCAGTGATGAGCAGTGTTTTCCTTTAAGCTTGGATGGCTTGTTTTGAATCAGTGCAGGATAAACAGTAGGTAGTATTTCAACAATTCACCATGTCTCTCAGTCCCACAGAATTTTCAATGCCTTAGAAAGAATTAAAAGCATCATTAGCTCATAGTTGTACTCCAGAACACATTTCTAATGAGAAACAGTAAGTGTCCTTTTGATATATTTATCTATATTTGTACACTTCTTCAGAAATATTTTCTGGTTTTACCCTGATGTTTCCATTTAATTCACTTATTCTTTCTTTTCTCACTATTGTATCAGGTCCTGTCAGTTTTCAATTAACTTCTCTCAGTGTTCATATCCCTTTAACATTTGTAACTATTTTGTTTCTCCCATTATACTCCTCTCCTGGTTTGCATGTTGCATATATTTACACTAATTCAGTAGAGGCTTTGTAAGTTGTAGCTCCTCCACTTGATGTAGGCTGAGGCATAGGATATCTCATAAGCCACTACACAAAGGAGAGACATACCATGAAGGAAATCTCTTTTGCCAGCATGAGAGATTCTTTCTACAGCCCCCATCTGTGGGATGAAGCAGGTTTGGTTGTGCCAAGTAAAATCCTGGCTCTGTCAGAACATTTGTCATAGCTACTATTTCTCTCACCACAGCCTTGAACTTGCCTAATCCAGAAGATGCTGAGAAAGTTTTCTAGTCTGATTCCTTCCCAGTTGTTTTCCCAGCTTCTATTTCTCTCCCTCTGATATGCTTTGTCAATGGGAATTATCATTGTGATATTATTTATAAATTAATTTCTCAGGCTAATGTGATCAAGTGTGGATATAAGTAAAATGTTTGTTTCCAAAAAAACTGCTACTTTTGGCAAACATATAATGTTCTTCTACAGTTTTTATACCATATAAACAATAAAACCTGATTCTTTTGGAAACTAGGCTTGAAAGATCTTTGATAGCAATATATTATCTTTACAAATCCTTTGAGTATCACAAAGCCTGTGGACATTTTGGTAATAACTTACATTGTGTCTTGATGAAGATCTCAAGCCAGTATTTCAACACCAGAGAAGCCCTCCAGGATAAATAGCACTTCGCATACTGCTGAACAAAAGCCATTTTCTTTTTCTCTTTCAAGTTCTCATAGCTAGACGATAGGAGCAAAGTGACTGTGGCACAGCCCCAGGCATACAAGATCCCCTTGCCTTGCTACCTTGCTAATGAAGTGGATCCAAAATGTCAAAAAACCCGCCAGTCTGAACTTTTGTTCAAGCAATGTTCAGTCCAGCAGACACAGTGGTTATTCCCCATGTCAGCAGTCACTGGCATCATCCTCTGCAACAAAACTCAAACCATTTGTTCAGCATCTGCACCCAATTAATTCTGTGCTCGAGCTGTGTCAGGGTGCAATGAATAATCTCTCTACAGTTGTTCATTTGTACTTGCAATAAACTTCACGATTTGTGCATGTTTTCACTTGTCAGTAGGGCACTGAAACACAGATCACAGAAAAGTTATTATAGTCCAGGAGAGCAACAGACAGACCCTACAACAAAATAATATCTGTTCATACAGACCCTAGTTCATTCTTTCTTCACACTGCAAGGCAGAAGGCTCAAACCTGGAAATTTTTTGAGATGTCAAACTTGGGAATTTGGGATCAAAACTCATTTTGAATATCCATCAAGTTTTCAAATCTTTTCCATCTCTCCTCTCTCTGAGAGGACTAGTGGGGTCTCAGCACAGTCAGTTAACCCTGATTAGATCTTGATTTCAGACTTTGCCATTCTGTGATTTTGAACATATCATTCAAGTTTTCAATGTTTTTGCGCTCTTGCTTAAAGCTAAACATTCAAATTGATCACTTCATAGAAATTTTGTGAAGATTGATTATTTTTCTGTCATGTTTACCCATTGCAGGCAGAAAGCATCAGAGAATTTTTAAAAAGGAATATCTGCTGTCTTAGAGCCGCAAGTTATATAAAATCAATCTAGTTATCCCCTTTAATAAAGAGTTGACTACAGCACTCATATTTATAGAACAACATCTTCAAGAAGAAGTTCTGCTCTGTTAGAATTTCCCCCATAATCAGTTTGTTCACATCCATTAGGAATATTAATGGTCTGCTCCAGAAGTAACAGCTTTCAACAGTCCAGGTTTTGCACAATCATGCATCTACGAAAACCCTTGAAAACAATATACAGTGGGCAAAGCAAAAAGTAATAAAAGTACATGTTGAAAAGAACATGTTGAAAGAAAAAATACTGGATTATTTCTTTCAAATGATGAATATAATGTTGTACTTCACTGAAAAATATCTGCATTTGGATAGTCTCTTATTTCCTGTTTCAGGGCTAGGCATGTTATTTCCTCAGGTACTGAGAGGTTGTGTTTCAATTTTCAGGAGCCATAATTTTTCAATATAAGCTTTCCCCCAAAGTAATATATGCTACACTGAAAGCTTACCTGTCATCCATTATATAAGAATAGGGACACTAAAATCTTTCTGTGTGTTTTGCTCTCAGATGTCAAACTGAAGCCACAAGAAAGCAGTAGGGAGAACTTCAGATAAAGAGTGCTCACCATTAATGTGAATATATGAGTCTGGATTATGTTCTAGTAGGGAGTCCAGCATACCTCCAGAACAAGATTTCATCAGCTTACTGAAGAAACAGCTTTTGAAAGATTTAGAGCAGAAATTTACTGAGTCATCTGGGAAACTTAGGTGAGTATGGATGCAATTTCCCAGGGATCTTCTCAATGCAACAGCTTCTTAACAGGAATCAAAGTTCAGTTTAAGTTCAGGTCCTGTTACACAAAGCACTTCAAGAGATTGGCTGAAGTTATCTGATAAAGGAATTGCCTACCTATCCCAAACTACCTTTGCCATGATGTTGCATTCTCAGCTCAGCAAAAAACTGTTACCAGGGCCACAGACTCAACTTCCACCTTGGGCAGCCTCCTAACTGATGTCTCACATCTAAATGTAACACCTGCTGGACTTGAATTTCCTGCACATTCACACTAAAATAGAAGAATATTTTAAAACATCTGAAAACACACAAAGATATTTATTTCCTAAAACGTGGGAAATCAAAATAAAAAGCACCTATCTGGAAGATGCTCAAATGCTGCAAATGATACAAAACCATGCAGATTTTGTGTTAGAATGACCTTCAAATTTCTCTGAAAGAGATCCTGCTCCCTTTTTACTTATTTCATGGAAAGGCTCAAAGACAAAGTAAAAATAAATTTTTTAAGCAGATATGTTTTAGTGTACTAAATGTGTTAATGTGATTAACATTCATATTTGCTGTGAACCAGATCAAACTTATCCGGGAAAGGAACTTACACTGCAGTAACTTGAGACTGTTTTTGCAGACCTTTTCATTTGAAAGATTTTTTAAAATAAGATCTAGTATTGCATTAATTAATTTGAATTTCAGGTTTTCATATGATTCTTGAGTTGCCTTAAATTCCTATTATGTTCTTAGCAACAGCTCGAGCCTGTCACACAAAGTCTTCAGAAAAGCCAGCAGTTCAAGTACATTTTTCCCTCACATCTCACCTTTATATATATCCTGCTGTCTTCTTATCTTGTGGTTCAGTCCTGGGTAAAATTTGGGTTTGAAAGAATCAAAGGCTACTACAATTATTTAAGTTTTTTGCAGCTACAAATCCTGTAGTTTTCTGGATTCCAAAGTCCTTAGTGTGAAGACATGGATCAAGGAGAGTGCTTTGGCTGGTGCCCCTCTTTGGTTCTAACTCTATGTTGGAAAGCCTTACTGCATTTAGTGCAGCTGAACCTCTTCTCCAGCGTGCACAAACACAGGCATAAAAGCTACACCTTCTGCTACAGAACAAAACTGCTGAGAAGAGTGGTTTCATTCAACAAACATTGCTCCCTTTGGAGATTATGAAACGTGGAATGCTTCCAAAAATCTGCTGTAAGTCCATGGGCATGCAGTGGCTGTGTTTGAAAATACTGCTCTTCATTTTTGTTTGCATCCATAGCCCTTTCAGATCTGCTCTTTCATCTGCTGGAAGCACAGTGTGTAAGCTAAATTCTGGCACTTAGTAACTGTGCTGAAGGACAGCAGATCTGCTCTGCCTCAGCCCTGGTCCCTGCTGCACGTTCCAGAACTGCCTGGCAAACTGCAGATGAAACTTAGGTGGTGATGGAGAACTCCTGGGAGCAGATGTCCCTTCAGTGAGAAAGACAAAGGGACAGATGAACTCCAGCCCTGCTCACCTTCACTTATTGCCACTTTTGACACAATTTTTACTCTGGGAGTGTCAAGAAAGATCGCAGCTGCTTTTGATTTCTCAGTGGGAGGATAGGTCTCAAAGTCCTAGATAGAATCCAAATGGAGATGGTACAAGCTATTACTAAATAAATGTCCCCTGCTGGAGTGGCAAGTTTATCTAGTACACTTTCCTGTACACAGAAATATTTCTGCAAAACAGACCTTGGAAGACAACATTGGTAATCTAAAAACCAGGAAGGCAGGGCAAAGGGAAGATAGGAAGGCATTAGGTAAAAACAGGGAGGAGCTGGCAGTGGGGGCTCCAGCAGACCCCCTGCAGGACACAGCTGAGCCAGCAGCTGGAACCTGTTAATTTTATCCAGGTTTGCTCAAATATTGTTGGAGACAGAAGAATCTTGACTCATCACTACCATTCAGCATGATGTGGTGCATCAAAGATGTAAGGAGTTGTCACCACAGCTGAAAGGTGTTTCAGTATCACCAACGCAAAACCAATATAAAAACCCTCAGCCTATTGATAGGCTGAACTTCTGTCTGCTGGGCACCTGATCCTCATTGTGCTCAGCATCTCACAGGATCAGATCAAACCAAAACAGAAGTGGAAATATTGGCTGTGTTGAATATTGCTGAATATTTTTTGCATTGTGCAGTCAGTAATTTACAGACTTTGCTTAACCAAGGCCTTTGTCAGACAAGCAAGAATATTGTTTCTGTCCAATTGAGCAAGTATCACTTGCAATTCATTCTTGATTAAAAACCTGAAATGAGGATCCCAAACCTGTTTTCATACAAGTTCATGTAAAAAGCATAATCTCCAATGAGGATTAAATTGTACAGCCCTGATTTGCATCTGTAAGTTTACATTTCTTTTAATTTAGAGTTAACATTGCCTGCAAGTTTGCTCCCACATACAAAGCAGAAGAGAAAGAGGCATAACTGATAATTCATCTTTGGCTCTCCACGCATTTTTTTTAAAGCAAAACATCACTTTACTTGCTGTAGCATATAATAGCAAGTAATTCTTTTAAAGAGAAACAATATATTTAATTGGACTTACTGTAGCCACTGGATAATAGATAAGTTTTCAAGCACAAAAAAACTTCACTGAAAGTGCCCTAAATGTTCATCTGTTTTCCACAAGTCTTTCACTAGTAACAAATAGAGGTAAGATGATAGCTTTCTGTAAAAACTCACCCTCACATTTACTCTGAGATTCTGTTTAATGTTCAATATCCTAATGGACAGTGGCAACCCCACAGCAGCTGCAGAGCAAAACACCACAGCTTTCACCTGAGCCCTGCCTGTTTTCACCTGCTGAGAATGCATCCCCATGCTCTCTCCCTGAGTTTTCAGAGTGTAGCAAAGTGCAAACAGAGTGCAAGTATTTCTGTGTGCTTCAGGGGATTTTCTGTTCTGCTGAGCAAACAGGTCAGTCGAGCCTGTGGCCATACAAACATGAGGAACAGGCCCTGCATTTGGAGAGCTGCCCCTCATGGTTGCAGGGTGGTGAGCTCCCTGGCTCAGGAGGGAACAGGGCAGCTCTCATCCATTCATCCATACATTTGAAAGAAGCTATTTAAGTACATTTGGAATGTAATGTAATTCGTAGTTAAAATTCAAATAGGAAAACAGTTAATAACACTTTATGGAAGTGGGCTGTTTAGGCATAAACTACCTCACGTTGAAAAGGCACATGGACATATGAATGATTTCCATTCAGATAAAAAAGGAGAGTGTTTCTATCCCAAACACACAATATTCATTAACTGCAGTGACAATATATGCCACAAGCAAGGAAAATAATACAATATTGGAAAATTTGCAAAGTGTTTCAAAAGCATCTAAAAGGAATTTACTTATTTTCATCAGATGTTACAAATTAAATGCAGCCTTACAAAAGAAGATGAATGCTGTTCAAGTATTCAATGTTTTCTAAGGTATGACAAGAGTATGGAGGTCACAAAAACCTCCCAACCATTTACTGCACTTTCTTGCACTTCTGCAACAAGAACTTGAAAAACTTGGGATCATAGAATGGTTTAGGTTGGAAGAGACCTTTAGAGATCATCTAGTGCAACCTCTCTGCTATAGCAGAGACATCTTTGACCAAATCAGGTTTCTCAAAGTCACATCCAACATGACCTTGAACACTTCCAGTACAACTTGTCTGGGCAAACTTTCACCAGTGCCTCACCACCTTCATCATAAAAAAATATTTTCCTTGTGTCCAATCTAAGCCTATTCTCTTTCACTTTAATACCATTGCCCCATGTGCTATCACTACAGGCCCTTATAGAATGTCTCTGTCTTGCTCAAAAACTCCCTTCAGGAAGTGGAAGGGCGAAGGTTCCAGTTTCTCCCTGGAACCTTCTAGTGCTCTAGCCCTCTGACCAGCTTTGTGGCACTCTTATGGATTTGCTCTGTCTCGTAGCACCTTACAAGAGTGGGGCAGGGAAAATCCTCACTTTCTCTCTCTCTCTCTGCTGGTCATGCCTCTCTTTCTGCAGCCCAGGAATGGATTGGCTTTCTGGGCTGCAAGTGCTTAGTGCTGATTAACATTCAATTTTTCTTCCACCAATATCCCTGTTTCTCATCAGGGCTGCTCTCAGTTTGATCACCCCAGTCTGGATTGGTACTGGGGGTTACCCAGCCCAGGTGTAGGATCTTGCACTTTGCCCTGTTTGCCTTAATGAGGTTCACACAGCCCCACCTCCCAAGGCTATCAGATCCCTCTGGATGTCAGCTCTTCCCTCCAGCACACTGCACCAGCCAGCTTGGTGTCAGCCACAAAATTAGCACAGAATCACAGAATCACAGAATCACAGAAGTTCAAGACTGGAAGAGACCTATAAGATCATCAAGTCCAGTCGATGTTCTAACTGTTCAACTAGATCATGGCAGCAAGTGCCACATCCAGTCTTTTTTTGAATTCTTCAAGGGATGATGACTCCACCACCTCACTGGGTAAATGATTCCAGTATCTGACCACTCTTACTGTGAAATATTTGCTTCTTAATTCTAACTTACATTTCGCTTGACGCAACTTGAGACTGTGTCCTCTTGTTCTATCTGTTATCGCCCGGAGAAAGAGACCGACCCCCAGCTCACCACAGCCACCCTTCAGGAAGTTGTAGAGAGCGATGAGGTCGCCCCTTAGTCTCCTTTTCTCCAGGCTGAACAACCCCAGCTCCCTCAGTCGCTCTTCGTATGGCTTGTGTTCCAAGCCCCTTATTAGTCTCGTTGCCCTCCTCTGGACACGCTCAAGTAACTCAACGTCCCTCCTAAAGTGAGGGGCCCAGAACTGGATGCAATACTCCAGGTGAGGCCTCACCAGTGCCGAGTACAGGGGAAGAATGACCTCTCTGCTCCTGCTGGCCACACCATTCCTGATACCGGCCAGGATGGCATTGGCCCTCTTGGCCACCTGGGCACACTGCTGGGTCATATTCAATCAACTGTCAACCAGCACCCCCAGGTCCCTTTCCACCTGGGCACTGCCCAGCCACACCGTCCCCAGCTTATATCGGTGCAGGGGGTTATTGTGGCCGAAGTGCAGGACTCGGCACTTGGACTTATTGAACTTCATCCCGTTTGATTCTGCCCATGCATCCAACCATTCCAAATCTCTCTGGAGAGCCCTACACCCCTCAAGCAGATCTGCACTCTTTCCCAATTTAGTGTCATCAGCGAATTTACTAATAAAAGACTCTAAGCCCTCATCCATGTCGTCAATAAAAATATTGAACAGAACTGGCCCCAACACAGACCCCTGAGGGACACCACTGGTGACTGGTCGCCAGCTGGATGCAACACCATTCACCACCACTCTCTGGGCCCGGCCAGAATGTTTCCCATTTGGTTGAGTCTTTTAAGTGAAAACAGCAAGTTGAATCTCCAAACTTATTCAATTCAACTCATTTTACCACGCTAATAAATATTTCTATTAGCATTAAACTATATACATGGGCAGGGCATGCAATATAAATAAATATCTGCTTCAGACCTCTGTGAGCTAACTTCTACTTATTCTTTGTAGGCTGGATTCTGCGGGTTGCTTCAGTTTGCCACAAATGTCATTGGTCCAGATCATTTTAAAATAGAAGATAACCCAGAGCACAGTAAAACCTCTGTTCAATAAGAGCATCTCAGCTGACAGCAGTGGTACATAGACCCATCAGAAAGAGCTGTTGCCCTAAAATTAGAGCTACAAGGGACAAAAGGTCTCCCTGAAAAATGTTTCTCTAATCTTATTTTATCTCTTTCAGATGTCTGGAGAGAAGTGTAATTATCTGAAAGAGTAAAATCTTGTCTATCTTGATTATTGCAGACACTGACTAGATCCATGTGTAGCCAGTGTGCTGTGTTCTCCCTTGAGAGTTCAAGCCAGAAACAATTCAGCATAAGCTCCATTTAGTAGCTGCAGAGAGTATGCTTTCCTTTTCAGCTTTGCAAGCAAATGCAAATTATAATTTTATTCACTGCTCTTCAAGCCATGTGAGTTTTGTCAAAGGTGTAGGGTCTAATTCTGCTGGGCCCAATCGAAGTTTTTTTCTACTAACTTGCTTTAACATCAATTGGACAACAGGAATTCGTTGGACCTCAGGCATAACCATCGCTTTGTGAATTTATTAGTTAAGATTGTCACACACATCCACAGAGGCCCAATATTATGTTGGGTAGTAAGAAAAGAATCCTAAAAAGATATTTATTGTAAAATTTAGACTAGCTATATGCTACATTGACTAAGCTGCTGCCCTTGGAAGAGTCTAAACACAAAAGCCTGCAAAGAGATTTAAGGAACTTACCTGTGCAGAGAGAGGGCAAAGTCACACCAATAAATGAGAAAAAGATAATGAGGTCGTTGCAAAGATCTCTGTTGTTGACTTAAGTCGCAGTCTGGTAAATGCCAGAAGGGAACATGAATTTTCACTGAAAAAAGCCAACCTCAAAACTAACAAAAATCCCTAAAACACCCCCTTGAAAACTAGATCCTTATTTGCCATCAAAACAAGTGCAAGATGGTGAAAGTGAACGGAGTCTTATGACTGTAATTTGTTACACAGTCACTAAGCTAATATCTGAGCCTCAGCATCTGCTGACTGCTCACAAAAACATTCTATTTAGCAACAGTTTTGCTGATACTGTATAACAGATTTGCTTTATTTTCTCCTCCTTTTCCCTTTATTGCAAGAGATATTTATACAGAAATAGAATGCTTGCTTCTGAGGAGTTCATCTGTGCCTTCTGGTGTTTCCACCCCTGTTATCACAAACAGATGATCAAGACCTGACACAGAGCACCAGCTGAGAGAGCTGACTAACCCTGCTGAAGCAAAAGGCCTGGCTGGTGATTCAGAACAGAATATTCCCTCAGGAGGACTCACAGACCAATTCTTCTGGACGCTGACCTACATTCGCCAGAGAATTGCTAACTAATCTGTCACCCTAATTTGTGCATGTGTGTTGGTGTACACACACATATTCTCTAGTTCATACACGTCCTGCATATAATTGTTTGGCTATTATTACTTCTTCTTATCAATAATAAAAAAATAACAAGGAACTCTTTGACTTACTGATGTTGCCATCAGTCCTGCCATTATATGGGGGAAAAGGCTACTCAGATTTTGGTCAAATTAGTTGCCATGGATTTTCCCATGTCCATGGCATCAAGCACCCATCCAACCACTCATCTTCCACTGGTACATCTCCAACAGCCACATCTCTATTCTTTGGATTTTACCTGATACTGCTAAATACAACTCTGGCAACAAAATGGATTCCATCTCATTCCAAATACAAGCCAGTAGCAATCTCCTAGGATTTTCCACCACCTTAAATTATTACTATTACACTGCCATAATTTGTCCTGGTGCAGAAATGCTTACCTGGTTTTAAAAGCTGATGAAAGTACTATCAAAGTAGGTGCACACTCCCTAAACAAATTCCGATACATATTTTAAAATAAAGAGACATGCCTGACTTTGATTTTCACTGAGGAACTGAACCAACAGTAAGGATACCCTCAACACAATGTATGAACACTCTCAGTAGAAATTCTGCAGTTACGCTAAATTCACTTGCAATTGCAAAACTGCCCCATGGCATAGGCCCTTGGAAGAGGTTTTACTATAAAAAATCCTCAGTCCTGGTTCTCAGACAGTAGAGACTGGCTCACTGAACATCCCAGAGCAGTTAGATTAAGGGTAGCATCTGGGTTACTGATTTAAAAAGTGTCTAATTTTAAAAACTTGCCAAAATCAAAAGCTCCCACTGATGTCTCATTTTCTAAAGACTGCAATGATTCATCACAGATATTTGCCTTTTCAAGTTCAAGACTCCCTGCAATCACATCCTTAGGAGGAGAACCTGGTTGCTTAAAACGTAAAGGAAAGGAGGGGGCTGTGAAATTCTGGAAAACCAAATACACCAAATGCTCAAATGGTAGGTACCAATTCAACCCAAGCTGAGAAAAAGAAACCCTTTCTTTCTTTCTTTCTTTCTTTTCACTTATTCCCTAAGAGAGTAAAAAAGCTGTCTAGGAAGTAACCTTTCCATGACAGACCGAAAATCTCATTTGTTATTCCACTTCATCCAAGGAGCTGAAACCCACTAAATACACTGCAAGCTGAGGAAGAGCACAGCCCAGGGATAAAAGCTGTGCAAGCAAATCTCTTCCAATGCAACTGCAGCTCAGCAATAACTCAGAAGGCCCTCTTTCCCCAGTGGAGAGCAGTGACTCTTTTCCAAAGGGAGCTGTAGAGACTCCAGAAGTTCTCATCCCTTCTTACATACCAAAATCCTCTGGAGCTCACAGACTCCAATTGGGGATCATTTGGGCATGGAGAGTGACAAGTGACTCCTCCAGCAGGGCCCCACAGTCCTTAGAGGAGGCCAGCACATTCTAGCTGAGTAGGAAAGGGAAGGGCACAGGTTAACCAGGCTTTTCAAATTGCACTGGAGCATTTCTGCCTTCTTCCTTCAGCAAAAATCTGTTATGGTCTTTTTCCTAACAGAGCACTGTTTACTAAAGAGGAAAATTCTGCTTCTGGGAAGCCTAGGCTATCTGATTTTATAGCAAAGGCTTTGGGGTGAAGTAAGTGAACCGAGATGGTTTATGTTTTTTAATTAAACTGGCTGGAAAAACAGAGCTCTGCTGCTGACCCTGCTGCTCAGTGACTCAGAGGGGGTTACAGCTCATCTTATCTTTGCATTTTAACAGCTTTTACCAACCACCTCTCCTACATCTCAGTAAAGTTGATGGAAATTCACACAACTAAGACACAAAACATTTCAACAGTATAATTCTCAGTTTCACATTCTTTCCTCCTGCTCTACTTGTGGGAAAATAATGGAAATCTAGCATGAGATCTAAAGCTGCACAAATGTGAAGTGGAGGCCTGGCTGCTGGGATTCAAACAGGGACATGACCCTTATAGAGATCATCATAAGCTTATTCTGAGAAGTGAGGGATATTGTGGTATAGCTCTGACACATCTGATGACAATTCAGAGCCACCAGAGATTCTGACTCAGTTCTCACCACAACTGCCATGCCTGGATGGCATCCAGCAAAACAGATTAGCACTTGAAAACTAGTTGCTAGAGATGTAGGTGGGTAGCAGATCACAGTTCCCACCTCAGAAGAAACTTTGTCTTTGGAAAATAATTAGTAATTTTATATCTCCAAATTACATCTGCATGTGTCCCAAGTGCAAACAATACTGCATACTAGGACTTCCACATAAAAATTGTGCAACTTCTTTGCTAGCACTCTGTCATGAATGCACCAACACAGAATTAAGCAACAAGAGCAGCAGACCAAGGGTGTACCAAACAACCAGACACTGTCTGTCCATCCGCCTAAGACACCATCACTCTCAGAAGGTCTGACAGTTCAGATTTCCAAGGAAAACATAAGAAAAGGCGTGGGTGATTTAATAGCTGTGACTTTTCCTTCTGAGTAATGGTCCAATTCAGTGGTTCTTTCAAAATGAAGAATCTTTCCGTTGATGACAACAGATGTTGACCATCACGCCCTGAGAAAGAGATGGTGAAACTTCTTGGTCTCTGTGACTACATTGGTTTTAAGAAACAGCCCAGTTTCCTTTTTGGCAAGCCTTGACTTGTGCACTGTTGCTTGGTGCTAACAGTTTGCCATGGCTGCTGAGAAGGGGACCAGCCCTCACTGCAGGTCTCTACAAATTTTGTAAACCAGCTGATTGCTGTTCAGAACATGGAGGCAAACACTGTGCAGCATTTCAAGGAAAGGAGGTCATAGAAAGAAACTAGGGCTCTAAAAAACTAAATGAAAGTAAAGAAAAGTGATTGCAAATAACAGAGTTGATTGATGAAGTCACTTTAAGTGAAGATCCAGCTAAGAGTCAGAGCTGTCCCTTACTAAAACCAACAAGATGTTTTTACATAAACCTGGTAATCAAAGGCTACACAAAAGTTGGATTTTCTGACTCAGATTTTGCACCACACTTTGCACCTTCCTTCCATACCCCATCTGCCTCTCTTTTCTCCTACAAAAGAGTATTCCTGTCCAAATTATTTATCAGGAATTATCCTGGGCCATAACATGCCTGTATCATGTCGGAGTACTACTGAGACACATGTTGGTCACTAGTGACCAAAATCATGCCTGAGAACATGCTGGCAGTCCAAAGATCAAAGGACAATTCCTTAACCTCTGCCCCAGGACTCCCCTCACCTGCTCATAGAGACATAAGTAGGAAAAAATGGGGGGAAAAGCCTTGTGAAACCAAGTGCTCCTTACTTGTCACCATTGGGTGTTAAACTGTACTGCTGTCTGCTCTTCAGGAGGTTTCCAGTTTCACCTCAGCTTTGGCTTGAGACACCAGTTCGTTCATTCTGAAGCCGTTTTAATGTGGAATGAGAATATAAAAACCAAACAACGTGTTCACACCTTTAAAATTTTGCTAAATAAAATAATAATCAATTCTCTCATACCCAGTAAGGAAGGATCACACCAAAAATGTGCACTTGGCCAAAAGACCCCTTGGGGACACAGATTAAGGCTGGGCTCCTGCCTCTCAGAAGCTGTGCAGCCAGGAACAGTGTGGTGGCATCTCCAACTCCAAGTTTGCTAGCCAGAGTCTTTAACCAGCTGTTTGAGATATTTGAGAAAAGACACAGCTAGCAGGCTTCTAGAAATTACATACTTTATCTTATGACAATAAGGTCCGTTTTGAAATTTTGCTCTGAGTATTTCTGTGGGAATAACAAGGAAAGACAAGCATTGTGAAGACAAAAGAGCACTGGAGTTTCCATTTCCATAGCACTTTATAAAAGTTGTGATTCTATATGGTCACTTTTTGAAAACAGTTTTAAAGGAAAGGAAAGTTTCCAAAGCAAATGTAGTGGCCATGTTCCAAACAGAGGAAGCAAGGAGATTTCAAGTTGTAAATTTGAAATTTACAACTCTAGACTAAGCTTTGGCAGAACTTAGAGCTGTTTTTTCACTGGAATCATCAGCTTGGAGGTTCCTTGGTTGTTGGTTTGATTTTTCTTTCATGTGATTCTCAAGTCCCCTCCTGACACAGTAATTTCACCTTTCTATTCCTTGGAATCTGCTCTGAAGAGAATATGTTCATTATAGAAAATGACAGACCTGAAACTTGACCATTTTGGGAAAAGAATTAAAGACTAGTGTCAAGATCAAGTGAACTTTCAGGACAGAAGGAGTTCCCTGCTACTTGACATGACTTACCATGAGCTGCTGCTTCCACATTGTTTGGATGCTGGCATTTGTTCAGCTGAGTTTGATCTGTTATCACAGCTGGCTGTCAGCCTGCTGCAGCTGCTCCTTCTTGACCTTTCACTTGCAGTATATTTTCTCCCCAAAATCTGTTAGGATGCACAGGGCTGGGCAGCACTTCCCTGGGGATGACAAATGTCATTGGCAGGGCCTTCAACACCTGCAAGAGGGATCCTTCCTAGTATGATGTACATTAGGAGGAGCAGAGTTCTACACAGCAGAGCAAAAGGAGTGAAGAGGAAAATATCTACTGTTTCAGGTTGCAGCTCTGTCATCTCTAAAATTGAGAAGCAAGCAACAACTGGAGAAACCTCGAAAGCAGCTACTAGAAAACAACAAGGGACAAAGATGGCACTGACAGGGCCTATGGGAATGCAGTATTTCCCAACAAATAATTAATTAACAACAGCTTGGTATGGTGGAAGGGAGAGAAATTTGGACTGCAATGCTACTGAGAAAGTCTCTCTTTTTTCCTTCTCCTCTTTCTGTCTGTCTCTTCCCTTTCTGCACCTTAAGGCTCCTCTCTCCCTGGTAACTGCAGGGTAGCTCACAGCTGATGCCTTCAGAAAAGAGGGTTCTTTACTATTGAAACAGATCATCTCTGGTCCTTATTATGACTGGAATATAAACCACATGTTACAACCAATGGAATGTCATCATATCTCTCTCAGGGAGAGGGAGTAGTAATCCACTCTGTAAAATCCAGCCTTACCAATAGCTGAGGTCAAAAATCAAATCAGTCTTCTGAGGGTACCACAGCATATCCCATTTTGATCTCTGTAGGGGAACTAAAGCAAAACAATATATGCCTGTCAGTTTCTGGGCTCCTTGTTTTGGAGGGCTCCTAAGGTGACTCAGTGAGGTAGCAACAAGTCAATACCCCACACACCAGGGATTAGGGCATGGGCGCCAGAGAACACACTTACCTGCACACATTGGCATTTTGTGACAGAATCTCAGTTAAACAGTGAACAAATGTCAAATGTTAAATAATCCCTCAATTTCAAAAGGAAAAATTGCTATGAGCAGTTGCAACCTCTTATGTCAGAATTAACCACATCTTGAAGAGTTCCTCCCCAGGTGCCACAATCACTCAAGAAAGGATCCTTAGACTCCAGTCACATCTCCACCAGGAAGGCCAAGAGCAGATCCACTACAAGGGGCAGGATGGGGCTGCAGTGGGCTCAGCCAAGACACTGCTGCCACAGGCTGCTCTGTAGCTGTGGGGTACAGACCGTCCTGACCAGACATCCTGGTTAGCCCAGGAAATCCAAGAATTCTAGATGGGGACAGGGGTGACACAGAGAGAGCCATGCTGCAGCTTAGGGGAGGGTGAGGCTGATAGTCCCAACAGAAATGCAGCTTCAGTGGAAGGGGGGGAATCTGCCAACACATCCTCATCTCTCATTGCTCCCCAACCCTTTAATGGTGCCCACTCAAAGCTTCACAGATTTTGGGGGAGAATCCTGAATGTTCTCTCTTTGCATTTTTATTGTTAAACATGCTAAATATTCTTCATGTGTTTTGAAAAGCTAACACTTTGTCTAGCCCAGCCCATCAAGCTGCAAAATTAGATGATGTTGAGCTTTGAACTCATGTCAGTGATGCACCCCTTCATTTACAGTCATAGCTGGGGAGACAGATGCTGTCATACATGTCTGCTCAAGATGCTTCTGCACAGAACTGAAATGCAAGCATCACAGTTTGTGCCTTTTTTGCCTCCTTTTTTGCCTCCTTTTTTCCAAGCACAGTCAGATACTAGATTAGGAGAAGAAAATTATTTAATTCTATAAAATTTGTATTGAGTTGCAGGGAAACAAGTCAATCCAGGCAGCAATGTAGATATATTTAATTCCTATTCATCTAGCCATCGGTATTCTGTTCTTGCTGTTGAAGCACTCCTCTAAATATTAGGTATCTAATGAACTTGTGCCTCTTTAGTGACATCAACATATTGAAAACTTGTAGATTTGAATTCACTGCCATATGCTTTTCTCTTATAGCTTTTGCAATTTGATAATATTACTCAAAATGTTCAGTGAGAGAAGGGGACAGTTTTGGGGGAGAAGAAGGTGTAGGGGTGAGTTACATATATTCATATGTATATATTCATCAAGGCTTCATTTCTGAGCATTCTGTCTGTAATTCAGCAAGACAGCCAAGAGCATTGCAACCCAGCAATACGAGGGCACATGTATGCTTAGAATTAGATGCAGACATAAAAAGCTTCCAGAACTGGAACACATAGCATCTCTTCCACTCTAAGTCCCCTAAACAATGAAATTCAGGAAGCAAAAATGCATTTTGTAGTTCATGGTTCTTTTTCTGTCAGCATTCCAGGAGCAAAAGCAAAGAATAACTGTGGGAAAGATCAAGTGCTTAAAAGCCTCTTCAGAAAGGATATTTAGTCCTTAAAGAAAAATATATATTAAAAATAATCACCATCATTCCAGCATTTCACAATACACATCTCTTGGTCATTTGCATTAAATATAGTGTTCTAAAAAGCTCAAAGAATCACATGACTGTGAGACTGGGAGAAAAAGGCATTTATATGGTTATACAAAAAAAAAAAAGCCATTTATTTTATATCTTGGGACCACATCCTTGACTTTATTCAATTCCAAGGTTTTTAAATACAGTGTACGGAAAAACTAGAGATATGGTTTATCAAAAGTCATATATTTTCACAAGCTGGATACACGTCTTAGAGTTGTAGGAGAACCATAATTCAGAGTAAAGAAAGGAGCTGAAAAATGCTGTTTGAAAATTATGCACTTTTTATACCATTCATAGTTATAGTGGACCCCTAGTTTAATAGAAATACTACCTAAAAAATTTAAAAACCAAACCAATAAACTTCACCTTAGAAACAGCAAAAGATTTTCTTTAATAATTTATCTGAAGCCTGCTACACAAAGTTAAATTTTCAGAGCAGCAAAATCACAGAGAGGGTGTTACTTTAAAGAATTTCTACAGGAAATTCAAAGCAAAAGCTGTGTGCCTCTAAGTATACTATGAGTTTCCTGGCATTTGCTTGTCTGGTGCCAACAAGAAAGCTTAGGAATGCCACTATTCCAAGAGAACTGGCTAGAAAGCATCTCATTTTTCCAAGGCAATAAATCCTCTCCAGCATATCAGATAAGACAGAGGTCTTTCTCTTGACATGCAGACCTATCTGTTCTCATCCAAGTGGTGAGCTGGAAATCTGAAGACATCCGTTTACTCTAGGCCAAGAGTCCATAGAATTCCAAGAAATCTCTCTGGAGCTTACCTCAGAAACAGAATACCAAAGCAGAACAAAGAAAATAATTAAGAATTTGCTTTGCCAAAAAATACAACATCTCTTTATTCTGCAGCTAACACAACCTCCCTTCCTATTGGCAGCATGCACAGAGTGAGAGAATATGAACAATATGAAGGATTAAAGATAAATTTGGAATTTTGTCCTTTGATTAAACAATGCTTGACTCCCTTTCTGAAACCAAACAAATATAAGAGCTAGTGGCAATGACCATGGGGAAATTCTGTTGAACTCCCAGCCCCCTTTTTTTCTAGAAATACTGAATGCACATGATAATAACATCACAAAAATCTCATAAGCAAGCTGGAAAAAAATGAAACTTTCCTCTTACGAAGATGAACACCATCTTGGCTCCTTTAAGTTGCCCCCACTCAATCATTTCCCTCCTTATTTCTTCCTCTTCTTCATATTTCCTAATGTAATTTGGATTTTATGTTGTCCATTAACAATAACAAGAAATATGCCCAAAAGGTTTGCAAACAAAAACTCCCCTGGACTTTGGTCTGAATCTTGACTTCTCTCAACTCCACCATCATGCTCAAACAATTCATCCATCATGGCCTGAAACGTGCATGGACAGACAAATGGGATTGCAAGAGCTCACAAGAGGAGAAAAGCAAAACGGCTGACAGACAAACACGGGACAGTTTCTCCCCTGAAAGAGTTAGCTGGAAGGAAAAGGCAAAGGTAAACACCATCCATCAGGCCTTCTCATTAAATGAGAGCTCCTCTTGTCACACAGTGGTCTCACCCATCTGAGCTAAATGCACAAATTTAACTGTCTTCAAAGTCCTACAGCAATTGGTTTTGTTTTATCTGTGCTACTTACTACTGACAATCTATGTTCCATTACAAGATCCCTGGGAGAAGAAATCCCTATTCTGAAAAAATAGGCATAAAGACCAACAATGCTGAGGGTAAATGGAATTTTTTTCTAGTTCCAGAGGAGCCACAGCACTGCAATCCCCATCCAGTGTAAAAGTGAAATAGTCAGGTTTGAAGCATACCTGAAATTTCCATAGGAAACCAGAGAGTAGAGCAAAGAATTAAATTCAGTATCAAGTGAATAAATTTCATTCAGGTCTCAGGTCAGCTCTGTCTGACCAGCATGTCTTGTTTCCTTGAGTTCAAAAACCAATCTGATTATACCACAGAATCTGCCAGAGAAGCACTTCATTCTATTTGCAGTATCCACACAGTGGATGGGATTAATTTGACTAAATAAACTTTCTCAATCAACCTAAACTCAAAGAACTCTTTCATGAAGATAAGGCAGACTTCAAAACCCATCCCAATAAAATTCAGCCCCAAAGAGTGGACTCTGGGATCATTCATTTTATCATCAGTAATATCTGGTTTTGGCTTTAGATGAAATTATCTCATCTGAACACTCATCTAAAGAACTGCACTGACATTCCAGAAGTCTGTGAACAAGATTATTTTATGGAGTTCAGTAGCAGACAGTGCAGAACTGTGGGTGCCTTGGGAGAGGCAATCCCAGCTCAGCACACACCTAAGGTTACACACATGGATAGAACTGCTGAAATTGGTGACTTTATCTGAGTGTTTACTTATTTAACTTTCAAGTGGGTGCAGGCCAGAGCAAGAACAAACAGTGAAATCTTGATGTGTTGTAATCACCAAAGGTCCCCCTGAAGTCAGCGCTGTAAAGATGCCATCTGTGGCAGCAAGAATTACAGCCAGCAATTCCTGCAGACTTGGGAAGCTTTCCTTAGTGCTGCTTTCTGGTCTGTGCCAGCAGTACTGAGCACATGCTTTTGTTTCATTGCTTACCTTCTTTTTCTATTTTCCTCCCCAATAACAGAACAGATCTGAGACACATAATTTGCATTATTGCATATTCAGGGATTTTTCTGGCATTATGAAGAAAGTAATGCAGTCTATATACATTGCCCACCCAGGGATTTTCTGGAGTTCTGAAGAAAGTCATGCAATCTATATTAAAAAACTCTTTCATTAGGTACATGGTGTTGTTACCTTATGTTTGCCATGAGATTCTAGAATAAATCTGAATAGTTGCAGTGACTCAGATGCTCACTGTTACCTTCTCCCCTCCTGGAGGAGGGGAGATCTCCCAGAATGTGTGCAATGTTGCCATCTGTCTCCCTGCCCTCTCTGCCTGCTGATAACTCACAAACACCATAAGTACTACATCCATTTTAACAGACAGGGAGAGAAGAACTTTTCTAAAAAGTTTCACATAGCACGGCAGGAATTGCTGGAGGGCACATCAGGTCCATCAAGTCCAGGAGAGACCCTTCAGCATATAGGGTTCTTTTCTTATTTATTCCCTGATAACAATTTTCTTGGTGTCACAGGTTCAATTTCAGAATCTAGTGAGGCTCCAATATCTGCTGGGCAAGGCACTCTTGCATCTTAAGACTCAACAGTCTCAAAAATCATTTAGTGGTATACTTGGTAATGAACACAATTCTGCAAACCCACTAGACATCAGTGTGCCAAAAGTATTCAGATGGCTTGTCCACAGCCTGGTGAACAGACACAGTTACAAGGGTGTCTGGGTAGCCCATATTTTGCATTCAGGGACATCCCTACAGATATTTGGCTTAAACTGCATTCCAGGCACTGACTGCATAGCCAAGGAAAACACAGCTTCAGAGAGCTATTGTTCCTTTTCACTTGATTTATTTCAAAGTATGCATACATGCATACAAAACTCAGCAGATAGCTCCAACCATATATCTTTTCATCTGTGGTCAAGCAAAAAAAGACAAGATCCCTATGGTGCAGAAGGCACAGACAAGTATCACAAGATATTTTTCCACTGGAGCAACCGTCATCATCTACCACAAGCAAAAAATGGTGATGCCAAAAGCATCACACAGATGCAACTTTCCAAGTAGCCTCATAATCTTCTAAACTTAAACATTTTCTAATAAGGAAGAAAAATTTATTCCATTGTCAGTCTCAATCATTGACTTCAAAAGAATATAACAGCCCAGGAATGAAAAATCAGCAGCAGCAGCTTCTAATGATTCACAGCAGCTAACCAGTCTAAAACTTAAAGCCCTGGGTTTGGGTGCTTGTAATTTTCTGCCAATTCTTGCTTTCCAATAAAAGAAGATATTTTCCATGGTATGTAGGAGATGTATAGTGTCAAGGCCCACATACAAGCATAAAGTTATAGAACAGATTGGGTTGGAAGGGATCTTAAAGATCATCTACTTCCAAACCCTCTGCTGTGGGTAGGGATGCCTTCTGCTGGACCGAGTCGCTCAAAGCCCCATCCAACCTGGCTCTGAGCACTTCCAGGGATGGAGCATCTCACACTCATTCCTGCCATTGTTAAACATTTCAGTAACCATTTCCTCTCTAAATTGTTTCCTTCCATAGAGGAATAGGAATCCTGAGAGTAGCACAAACCACCTTACATAGTGCTAGGGTATGTGTGCAATTGTAAACACAAGGCGAGAAGTACAAAAAGTGATAAGAGTGCTAAACATGTCAAAGCAATGCATCTGTAACTCGCGTGGAAGCACCATCCCAGCACAGGCTGAGTTGTCCTCCCTGCTCCCATTGCTCTTCTGTGGGAGCCAGAGGTCTCAGAGAGAACACAACAGAGCCTCTCACAGTCTGCATTGTTCAACCCATTTCTCCTCTCTGGATTCGCTCCCTCTTTAATCTGCTGATAGCTGTTTTGACACAGAGTAGTATTTCACTTCAAACCCCTTCTCAGTGCTTCAGTGGCCAAAGCATGGTGGTGCATCAATATAAATCAAGGGAGATAAGCAGAGAGTTGTTAAGAGCCACAGCTGACATCTGTACCCTCAACAGCTCAACAATTCACACATAAACAATAGGCACATTTCCTGGTTTTATGTTTTCATAAGTTAATGAAAAGAGATAGGTTTCCCATGAGAGGTGCTGGAGCTCCCCGCAGCATTATTTACCCTTCTTTCAAAAGCACAATCGTCGCCAACGGAAATTACTCAGAATGCAGTAAAACCTGTTTTTCTAACAAAATGAAGTCCAAATCCTGCTTCCTGGACCAACATGAACTTTCCAATAGAGGACAATAAAGCTACCTCTCAGACCAGGAAAAACATTATTTGGGCCTTTTTCTGAACCATCCAAGAGCGGTAAATAAATATGTAGAGACAAACATTTCACCTCATTATGCTTTGGTTTATGGGGAACTGGAATGGTGCATGCACAGGAAGATTCTTTAATGATCTCAGGTTGATACTGAACAGACCATGCTAAAAAGCTTTTTCTGATTCACTAATCCCAATCAAGTAGTGATGTTACAAATATCTTTCAACAAAAACACCCACATCTTTGTCAGTGCTTGCAAAAAAATTAGCTATAGATCATACTAACTTAGATATACCATAAAAAAAGAACAAAATTAGGAAGCAATTTTTCTTTCCTGTATATTTTTAAAGTGTGTACAAGAGGGTTTTTGTAGCTTAAACAGGCAAAAGAGATTTTTTATTTCTAATCTGTCTGCCTCTATACTGTGGAGATAATTTCCAACTTTATAATTTCATGTCTGCACTAGAAAATTTTACCAGTTTTTGTACTGCAGGGTCTGAGTGGGATGATCTATTTCTTTCTTAAGTGACAAAATTGTATTGGTTTTTCAATTCCTCCACAAGAAGGAAATTACTTTAGTAAAGTATTCCTCAAGTGTATGCTTACAATGCCATGAACTTCTGCAGGCAAAATTTTTATATTGTCATCATAAAATATGTTTACCTTATATGAGTTCAGCATTCTGGTTAGAGACAAATCTTTTCTGATGAGACTATGAGGCCACTAAAACTTTTCTTATGCATGAATTTTGACACTGTTTTTAAACAGAAACTTATTTCTGTTCAAATGGGCTCTTTATGGAGCATTTTCTCATATTATGATTGCAGATATTTGAACCCAGCAAGCAATAAAAAACTAAGTATGTTTAGTTCTTCTCACGTACCTTCAAAAAAAGACAAAGTTTTAGATTACCCATTTTTTTAATTTTAAAATCCTAAACAACCAAAATCATAGGCAGTCTCTGACAGTAATAAGGACCAACATGGAAGACTGGGGATGACTGGTTTTTTCCTGCTGTGCAAATATTACTTGTTTAAAAGTCAAAAACAATAGCCAGAAATGGTTGCTGGATATTTAATAGACCATCATTACTCTTCTTCAGAAAAGAACCCCAACATAATAAACAAACACATCTCAATAAGAAGTGTTTCACACCAAGGTCATTGCCTGATGTCCCAGACTCTCGGGCACCAAAGCCCACTGCCACCAGCAGACCTGGGAGGGCAGAGCAAACAGAGCTTTTGCACCACGATAAAAGCTGATGACTGAACAAAAATGGTGTGTGATTTTTCAAAGGCCAGATGAAGTGCTTTACGCAGATGACAACTCTGACCTGGACTTCTACCCTCTAACTTGTTTGACTTGTGTTTTAAAAGTTTGCACATAGATGCAGACAGATGAAACAGGTGAGTTTACTTAAATAAATACCCACAAGCATTTCTGACATTACTAACTCTTGAAAATTCCAGAGAAAATCTAGTTCTTCAAAAGTTATGGTCTCCACTCACAGTTTCACTAAGTCTCTTCAGCCAGCAATCATGGTGACAAACAAATTCTTGCTCTCTGCAGACAAATTGCAGTGAGTCCTGATGGGAATTTTTGTTACCACAAAGCATTTTTGGCACAATGGGTAAAGTTTTTCAAGCATCAAGATGGAGCACTCGTTGTGTGCAGGTTGAGCACTTGGAGTTTCCAGAGGGTTTTGTGCTGAATGCGGGCTGAAATGGTGATGCAGAGTCCTCTAGCCATGCACATGTACCGTACAGCAGCACCCTGGCCCAGACACCATCCCAGCTGCACTTGATAGGCTCAAAGTCTGTCATGGCTCTGACTGCTCTGATAAGCAGCTCAGCTGCTCTTCCTTTGCCATGGAACCTTTTGCAGTCTAGAAACTAAATAAAAATAATAAACAAATAGAAATAGAAAGAAAAAAAGTAATTGTTTACCTCAGAGTAACTGAGACTCTAAGATGAGGTGTTAACTTAGACTCTACCTTTGAGGGCTTATTCAGTTCAGGTAACAAAGATTAGGCTGCTTTTGCACTGCCCAGAGGAGTGTCCTGCCCTATAAGAACACCTGACCTGCTCCTATTCCTTGCAGATTCAAGGAGCCCAGAGGCACAAGGATTTAAAACCAGGAAAAAGAGTTACTAATCCACCCAAACAAAGCTGCTGAGAAAGCCTGCTTGCTGTAGGTTGAGTAGCCCTCCTGTATCCCTTCAGCAGTTGCCCACATGGATCCCACCTACCAGCTCTTGTAACACCTAATCAACACTTGCAGGACTCCTTAAACATGATCTCCTGAAATGGGCACCCAATCCACAGGGAACACCAGGCCACGTGGGAAGCATTCAAAATACGAATCAAGACCCACACAAGTGCTTTAGAAATTTCAGGAATTCACTTGTTTTTCAAACCATTCAACTGATGCTCTACAAAGGAAGCATTTTTAATGTGTTTGTTTTGCCTGATGATTTCAATTTGCTACAATGTTCAGAAAATCTAGAAAACATCCGTTTCAGAGCCATCCAACCTCCAAAATGGAGCTTCCCCTCATCTTTAATTTGATGTCTTCCTGTGCCATGGCCTCTCACTGCTGGTATGTCTTCAGATGGAAAGGTTTTAGGTCTTGGGTGCTGACAGACTGGGTGGTTGAAGAAAGTCTATCCCCTTATTTGAAAAACATTTTAAAGAATTTCCCTTTTACTAAAGATATTACTTAACATATAGACCTAGGTCTAAATTTAAAAGATATAATATGTAGAATATTGAAATCATTTTTACAGCATCATGATCAGAAGAAAGTTCACATAAATGAGAAGAAATGTACCAATTAGTGGACACAAATGAGCTGTATAAACTAAGAGATGCTGCATACCACAGTTGCACTGAATGGCAATGTGATCTAATTTAAGAACAAAACCAGCATGAGTCTTCCAGGTTTGAGGTCCCAGGTGAGAGTTTGAATATCTTCCATGACAAATAGCCTGTAACAACTCCAGTAATTGTGTTTAAATAATTTTCCAACAATGAGCTTGGAGGTTTAAAATGTTCTCTATTTTACTGCACAGACTTGCTATACATGTTAAGTATGATAAAAGTAGATAAAAATGAGGAAAAACTTAAAACAATAACAGTGAATAAATGGGATCTACTTACTAAAAGAAAAGATATCCAAATTACAGAAAGATTCCAATAAATCAAACCATATACTCCTTGAAAGAGAATTTTACTGTCTCAATGGTGCTAACCTTTCAATGCCCAGTTAGCCCTTACTTCATCAAAATTTCAAGTAGGAGAATTACTGGCGTGCTCAGGCTGTCTTCAGATTTCCTAGTATTTTCTCATTAATGTTAATATGCCATTAGAACATTGTGCACTTGAATTAGTGACTCATGATATTAGACATAGCCCTATGGCAATCAAGAGCCACAAATGTCTCATAGCACACTTCAGTAGCAGTGCTCTGTAAAATATCCTTTGCATCTGAAATTCATCACTTCCTCAGCAATCTCATTAAAATGGCAATTTTTAGAGGTGCCTGCAGCAATGCAGGCAGAGCACAAGCCCTTCTTCCACAAGTTACTTCCCAGTGCTGTTATTAGCATTCAGTGGTGGAGCTGGCTGGTAGGGAGAAAAGCTCTGACATCTTGTCATGTTGCATCAGTCACTGCTGATACAAACTGGTGAATAACGTAGGACACAGCCAGAACTTCTGCAGAGAATGGCAAAACATCCAAACAACAGCAAGGTCATTACTGAGGGACACTAATTTTATAGTGTGTTTTACTTAATAACACTGACAGCAGGTAGTTATTTTAAATGGAATTGAAGTAACAGTTTCTTGGTGTCAGCTGAAAATGAGACATTGTAGGAATCCAAGCTTATGAAAAAGGAAGCAAACAACCAAGTTTAAGACACCTTCGATGGAAGATGCAAAATGAAAAAATTCCTTTGATGGAGGAAGAAGAATGCAGAGATATCTCCAGTTCCACACAACACTAACAAGTATTGAGCACTACAATCAGTGTGGAAAGGAGATTAGAAAATGTTATCTACACATCTGCCAGTTGCACACCTTTCCCCAGGCTCTACTAGTTTTTGTTTATATAGAAATATTCTTTTTCCTTCCATGCTAATTACATTAGTGTTATTAACAGTAGTGTTGTTCTGTAATCATTGCACTCATTCACCCAACTGCAAAGCACCAACTTCCTGCACACACAGAGACTTCCCAACACAGCACCAAATCTGATAAGGAAATAAAAGAGATCCTTAAATTGCCTGTGCCTTCAAAGTAATCTGGGAGCCATGAATTGTGCAGGAAAAATTGAAGAACAGATTAATAACTCTAATTACAAAATGGAGATTATCCTTAAATGTTTCAATCTGAATGGGTAATTAACTGAGATAATGGTTGCAAATACATTTTCTGAAGTGTTCTTACCTTTCATGTTCAAGTAAGGCTAATATCCTTAAGGAAGAAATGTCCTCAAAGCATGCTTACCATATTAACCCAGTCTTCCCCACACCAATGTGAAGTTCTTCTTCTCGCCTAACTCTTCAAGCAATAGATTCCCTACAATGATTTTGCTTGTTGGTTTTCTGCTGCATGAGCTTCAGCAAGATTAATCTGACTTCAAAGCAGGCAGTGCTCTCTCTCATTTGCATCGAGTTTTGTAGTGAAGAAATAAAGTTATGCTGCATAGCTTGCTTGAACATTAGTCTTCCATCAGCCATTTGACAAAAGACTGAAAATAAACTCTGGTTAAGAAATTAAAAAAAAAAAAGACAAACAACAAACAGTTCATGAACACAACTGCCTTACATGGGCATGACCCAGTTTTTGGATTTTTTCCCAAATGCACATGTTAATAAAGACCAACAAAATTTACTGAGAGGATACTGCCTTTTTTATGTTAGTAGGATAGCTAGACTGGAAACTGCACATCTCATCTCAGCAGCCCAGGGGAACCAACCCTGCCTTCAGACCTGCCCCTTATCCATGGGATATTTTCTTATTCTGTTATTTTCTTATTCAGAATTATGGCTTTGTTTAAGTCAATGTGGCATGAAACATTCCAGAAATTTGACTGTATCTTCAGACCTGAACTTGGTTACTGCTGCTCACAGCTACTGATGAGGGCGCTAGGTACATCCTAGGTTACCTGAGATGTACCAAGGACAAATCCATTCTTACCTGGAAACTTTCCCACCCACTCCACACTTCTGAGAAACAGAATCATCAGCAGGCACAGAGAGGCTGCTGCCCACCTTGAGTTCACAGCTGGGGACTAATTGGCATAAACACACCCAGAAGATGTTGTCACTCCCTTTGGCAGTAAAAGCAAAGCAAGAGCATTCCTCCCCCAGACACCCAGGCTGCTCCATATGCTCTTTATGGCAAGCTGAGTGATGCAAACCCCAGCTATGCACCAGCCAGAGAGGAGCTGAGCAGGGAAAGAGTCATAACGTGCTTTGGCTTCCAGCTGGTCCCCTACAGGCTGACATTTCTTAAGTAGGTGTGCATTTTGTGAAATAACACCCTGAGGCACTCAGAGGAGCAGGAGGTTGTTTTCCAGAGCAGCCACCATCGGTCCCTGTATGCACCACAAAATTGCTGTAAGCCTCACTGTTTCACATGACTGCCTCAGACTTGGTAAAAACCCTTTGGTTATATTAAACATGAAGATATTGGACATACCTGCTGGGAGACTGGAGGTGTGAGATATGAGATACAGCAAGCAGAAAGGAGGGACCTTTAAAAATTGTGTTGTTTTTGTCTCTAAAACACATTTCTGGAAGCACAACAAGGAAGAAATAGTTACTGTAATGGTAAGATGACAAGAAATGGTAAGAGAAAAGGCATCACATAGGAAGGTGACAGGGAAAAAAGATATAGCAGGAAGGAAAATGAGGAAATACAGCAAGAACTCAGACTGGAAGATACAGCCAGAAATTTTGATTCCAGAGGCAACGTTCATGGTCAGGCTACAGCAGAAATAGGTTTGAAATGTATTTAGGATGTGTTCAGCCACAAAGATCAAAACCACTTTGCCAGCTTTCTTTCCAACAGTTCCTAATGCCAGTACACAGAGCCTTATCCCTGCACAAGGCTTCTACAGCCACCCACATCTTAACCACTGGACTGTCTGAGACCTTTCCTTAGATGATTTAGAGGGCATGCCCATGAATTGAGGCTGCACCTTTTACCACTGGTCAGGTGTTAACTGGGTTGGTGGCTTTTGAGGGGCGTGTGTGTGTGTGTGTGTGTGTGTGTGTGTGTGTGTGTGTGTGTGAAATGGGGAGGGATAAAGAGGGAAAGTACAGCCACAGGGCCTTGCTCTGGGCTGCCTTGTCTGAGCCAGTTTCTACTGCAGTTTCCAGACCAAGAACTCACTGTTTGTTCGTGGTCTGTGGAAACCTAACTTGTGAAAGGCTTTTTGGCTCTCCTCCTCATTTCCACTAGCTAAATTGCCATGAAAAGCAGTCATATTATGCAGGGATTTTCACCTTTGGCATTTCTGAGATGTCTAGCCTTCTTGTTTTTCACATTTCTGCCCTGTGTCAGCAAGTGGTGTGGCTTCAGGAAACAATCTGTGTAGTCATGATTAGCAGAGAAAAAGTCCTGTGGAGCTGTGAACTGTGAGGCCAAGAAGCAAGTGTGATCCACTGCTGGTTTGGAAAAGTCCAAGAGAAAGTGAAATTAAAAGAAAATTCTGATTTCTCAACTCTACTGGAATGTGTCAGTGGTGCTGGCACAGAGAGATTCAAACCCTTCAGAGACCCCTGCTCTGGCCCCAGCCTCATAATCTTCTTCACCTCCAAATTCACAACTGAGCCTCACTGGTATAGGCTCCTGATTCAGAGGTCCACTAAATCTCTCAGGAGCAGGAGGCAAAAAGATATGACTGGACACCAGGGAAAACCACACCTACACCATTCTTCACAAATATCTTCATCACTTAGAATCTAAATAAACCTTTCCAGAGCTGTTGGTGGGTCCAACTCTCGCAATAAGGGGAAAACAATAGATCTGCAAAGTGCAGATTTTCTTAGAGGGACGTTGCAAGTTCAGCTGTAGTGGAGGTAAGTGGGGTGACAGGACAAGAGGTCTAAAGGCAGAAAGGAAGTTTCCTCAAGGCAAAGAGGATGTTTTTACTGTAGATTTTGCTTTTTATTCAAAACTGATTTGTTTTGTGCATGCCTTATCCATAGAGCAATGCAACATTCCACTGCCCTGTCAGACTTCTCAACATCCTCCTTCATTGCAGTGTCCCCTCACCCACCATGAGATCAAGCACAGGTGGATTGAACTACTCTGGGCTGATACTGATGGTACATGTGGTAAAATCTGAGCCTGTGCACTAAATTCATGTGCTACACTCTCTCTCTCTGTCTCACAATGGGGTCCAGCCCAAGCAGTGTCAAGCTGAAACATTGCATTTCTCTGGTGCCCTGCTCAACATTGCTCTTGCTTTTCTCAAGAGATGCCAGTTTCTTTCTTTCACTTAAGCTTCATTTTTTAACCTTCTTAGTGACACTCAAAAGCGGGGGTTGGGGGGATAAAATAAAATCTGCCACAGTTACTTTGACTGAGTTAACTATAACTACTAGTGAGTAGAAAAAAACTTGGGAAACCATCACCACAAGAAATGCACTTAAACTAAAAATATTACAGTACAGTTTCATTGGGTCTTGATCTGGGTTTCACAAAAATTTCTCTTTTATTGATTTTTTTTTTCAATAAAAGGCCACTAGAAAGTCAGCTATTATGTATAAACTCTAAGTGATTTTGTGATTTCTTACCAAAACAGTCTCATGCCCTCTGTTTTATTCAGGTGAAAAGAATTTAAACTGGAACCCACAGCTACCACACCTAATTATGAGGTCCAGCACTGCAGAGCACTTCCTATAGAATGGCTTCATTTCTGCTTCTGTAGATGACTTGACACAAAAGAAAGCGCTAAGAAGCTGTCCAAAAATTAATTCTGAGCAACTAAGGGGTGTGGGGACACTTTATGAAGAGGATCAGGGCTAAAGAGACTATGTAGTTACTACAAATTGTGGAAATGGAGCAGATTAAATCAGGCACTTGTGCCAACCTGATTTACTTGTTCATGCACACTTGCACGTCCATACTGCTCTTGTAGTAGTAGTTTTCTCCACTGAAAACCAGGCATTATGTCCTATACTTCTCCTTCTGATTGACAAGAAAAAAGCACCTGGTTCCTGCTTCAGTTACTGAACTGAAATCACAGTTATCCTTTTTTAAGAACATCATGGGGTTTTTAAAAAGGATGTTTTTTGCAAATTCACACAGGCATAGTAGAGTTAATACATAATTTTCATCGAGACAACGCCAAGCTCTAACTACTTTAAATGGCCCTTTAAATAAATAGATGAAAATTAAAAGCCACTTCCAGAAATAAACTGAAATAATTAAAGTAATTTCTGACCATGCTTAAGGAAAAATAATTTCCAAGCAGTAAAAATTGATAGTCAAATCTTGCTATCCAGCCATGGCACGTGAGATTTATGTTTTGATATCTATTAGTTCTATAATTGTTTTCCCTCCAAGCATTCATTTCTGGAGATTTGGTAGCTCTCTGGAGTTGTTATTAATTACTCTAAAATAATTTGTCCTGAAAAAATTGCTAGTGTTCTTAATAAGTGGCAGGTCTGAATGCTTACCTGCATGATTCATGAACATCAAACTAATCACAGCTCGTCACTAAAAATACTAAAAGTTCATTGCAGTAATTACAGCCTTTAATGCAGAACATTTCATATAACTCTCTTTATATAAAGGTCTCAGTTTCATACAGATGTCAGCAGTGGCAGAAAGTGCTCCCTTTTTAGGAGAGTATGATCATGATTTCAGGTGAGCTACTCTGCAAGAGGCTGTCTGCACAAGAAGTGGAAGAAATGGCTTGGATGGGAACCCAGATCACCTTATCCTGAGTGGGGATTAGTTACACCTGCCTTCATACAGCCTATTCTTAAAGACATCAGTGATTAAGACTGCCTAGGGAAGTCATGGCAAGGCTTCATCATACTTATTATCACAAGGATTTTTCAAGTGTTTAAGCTGAGTCCTCAATGGTCCAGCTGCATGGTGCATTTCTATTTCTTTGTAAGATCCACTACTATTATTTTCTTGAGGCTAAAAAACCCCTTTTTTTTTTTCCCAGACCTCCTTCAGTGGTGGTATTTTCCACATGTGAAATAAGTTTTCAGGGGAAATGTGTCCACCTCATCCAGAAACCTGCACAGGAAAGCAAATCCAGCCCACTTTTACAGGCAGAGACAGAGCAGGAGGTGCTCCAAAAGCCCCCTGTGACCTCTGGCTGCAACAGGCAGCCTCTGTGTGTGCAGCTAGTGCATACCTCTGCACATTGATGTAAAATCAGACATAAAGGGGCAAAAATAAAAGCCACAGTGGGAATGACAGATTAACCAAGGAAACAGTGATGATGAGAAAGTTGGGATGATGACGGGATTTTTGTACATGGGATTTTTGTACATGTCAACAAATCAGATGAGAAAAGCAGGGAAACTATCTACCTCAGCATTTGGTTATACTGCAATGTCTGTGGAGTGCTGCAGCAAATCACAGCACACAAATATTCACATTTCAAAGAAGACTTCAAGAAGAAAAGAATAAAAAAATCCAGACATGTTTAATAAAGAGCTCTTAAATAACTAAAAAGATGAAAATCATCATAGGAATCCAGCACATTTAGTTCACAAAGTTACTCAGTTACATCCTCTGGGATTATAAATACATTGAGGCCCTGCATACAAAGCAAATGATTGGAAGCTGAAGCTAAAATTCAGAGATAACCAAGATTCCAACTCAACTCACAAGTGTAAAACTGTTCAGAGTGTTTTACTGGACTTATGGATCTGTCAGTTGCCTTTTTAATAGTAGACTCTGTGCATTAAATGTCAAGGACTTGTACTTAGATCAGGATTTGATTAAGTTAATGTTGCAATCTCAAAACTTGTTGAGTTTCAAAATTCTTAATTCACAGGGTTATTTTCAATCTTCAATTTTAATATAAAGCAGTTTCCTTTGTTCAGAACAGAAAAGGAATGTAAGAATATGAAGTGAAATTACTTTATGTAGTAAAGCCCACAAGGAGAGACAGCTCAGCAGAGACTTCCCCTTGCACTGTCTGTCCCTGCCCATGGCACGGCCAGTCAGAAATGTTCCTGAGACAGAAATGCACTGCTGAGCTTCCCACAGCAAGCTCTACACATGCTCCTCACAAAAATTCAGCTCCTCTGAAATGATGTGTCAGCTTACACAGGACAGGATAAAGGGGACGTGCTTGGTACTGGAGGCTTTCTGCTGGAAGTAGCTGAAACACTTTTATTTTCCTGGTCTGGCAGAGCCCCTCTATTGATTTACCTTATCCTTCTCAAGTCTTGTTGATTTCTCTGAATCTGATTTCACAGATATTTAATTAAGCTTCTTTAAAACACTAGCACTAACTGTTGAAAACTCACATATGAGATAGTACATTAAAAGGTATCAGATAAGGGGAAATCCCAGGTGTGTATGAAATGGCTTTTAGTGTCCAAATGTGCTGGCTAACAATTATCAACACACTGTGGGAACAGAAAACTGTAACCAGAGATGTTTCTGACCACAGTTTTACAGGCCCCTGTAGAAGCACTGAAAAGATTGTAAACTTCAATCCCATTTCTAAATTGTATTGAAAAAAACCTTAATCTGGGCTAAAAAAGAAAATTGTTTGCATCTGGAAATAATAAGAAGGCTAGAAAAAAAAGGAGTGTGATAGTGGCTCCCTGGTGAAGCAAAGTTGCATAAAGATTTAGACTGCAGAAACAGACATAAAACCAGGTGCTACAAATATTGCAAAGAAATGCATAAATGAAATATAACCAGTGACAACCTGTTAATAGATCAGATTCTTGTTTACAAATAGGTGAACTTTAAAGGGAAGATGTATAACAAGTAGTGTTCCCCTAGATAAAGAGAGGTACCATGCAATTGCAGTAAAAAGAGAGAAAGAGATTGGGAGAGGGAAGCAAAGTGCAGTGGAGCAAGGAGCAGCAATTAAAAATTGGTACAAGACAATGCCAGGGCATTTAAATGAAACAGAATATTGTGGGGAGTGAGGGAGAGGAATCCTGGAAACTTTCCAAAAGTATTTAAAGCTGCAGAAAAATGGCATGTGTGAATGACATTTTGAACAGGGTTATCAAGATGTTGAAGGAAGCCCACAATAATATTTTGTCAAGCTAAAAAAAAGTTACAGGCTTGTGTAACTACCCAGTTTCCAGAGATGAACAGATGGCACTAGTAACAGAAAAGGAAAAGGCAACAGCTGAAATGAAAGCACAGAAAGATGCAAACTCTAGCAAACAGTAGAGACTTGCACAGACCTGAGAAACAAGCTTGTACACAAACAAGAACACTAAAGAGAAGGGGGCATGCAAGTGATACAGAAAGTAAACCAGCACACAGTCAATAGCAAATGCAAAAGATACTGAAAAAATAAAATTAGAAAAGCAGTGATGTCGTGTAGAAAACTCAGTGGAAAAACCTTATGCACAGAATCATCATGTCAGGGGTTTCAGGAACAAATTCAACTGCTGATAACTTTGAGATTTCTCACAGATGACATTATTGAAACACAGTAAGTAAAAAGTAAATGTTAGTCATACCCCTCAAAAAAAAACCCCAACAAACAAAAAAAGACAGCAGTGAATGAGCAAGAAAACAGAAACCAAAGAGAAAATCAACACTTTTTTTCCCCATGCTAAAGTGTGCACTAAAATAATGCAAATTAAACCTATAATAAGATAAGTCTGGGAACTTTACTATAAACAGCACTTAGACCGATGAAAAGGGGAAAAGATTGAAATTTCACATAGGGAGGAAAAGCCACAGCTTCTGAATTAAAAAAATGTATATGATAACTAAACCTGAGACATACACTAAAACTAAGACATAGTTAAAAAAATAAAATTGTATAAAACCAGCTTATTTACAAGTCAGATACAGTATATAAGTGACACATTGTCTATCACTGACTCCAAAGAGGTAGAAATGCTACTACATTATCAGAGCAATAATCTAGGGTACAAAACCTCCTAATATTTTCTCAAAAACCTCCAAGTACATCTGCCACCTGAGACAACAAATGGAGTAAGCTTCTACAGGATACTGTCTGAGCACACTGCAGCTTGAGTGTTGATGGGAGCTGGAAGCCAGCTACCACATCCTGAAAAATAAAGCATGAATGAAGAGGCAATCAGCATACAGCATGAGATCAGCCAGGCAGAGCAGAAATACCACTCCAGGAAAAGGCAGTGAGCTGCTGGATTGCACATCAGCTTCATTATCAAGAGATGGTCAAGAAATACTTGGAAAGAACATCTTGAAATAAATGCCCTCTTGACAAGAGCCAGCCAGAACTTTAAAGAGTAGGTAAAAACTAGTAGCAGAGGATATTAGAGAATAATAGCCAATGAGTAGAGGGGGGTTTATGGGTTTGCTTTTTTTTCCCCTTTTCTCACTTAGCTGGTTAGGGGGTTGTGGGAGTTTTGGGGTGTATTTTTTCATTCTGTTTCGTTTTTAAATTAAAAATATCACAGTCCAAACAGGTACTTCACTACAGTGACTGAGAGGTGGATAGCTAATTGCTGAGACAATGGCCTTGCTATGTGAAAACACATCCACTGAACAAGAACTTTGACCTCACAATCAAACAGAAAACTCCTGTTTTTTCTCCATCTCAACTAATGGAGAATTTTAAGGCAGGCACTAGAAAGACACAGGGGAAAAAAGCAGAGGTTTCAAAGTGGGCATATTTATTATTCTGCCAGACTGACCCTGCCAGAGAGGAATTCCTCTCTGTGCCCATCAAGACAAGAAACACAGAGAAAAGCTGAGCCAGGTTGAAAGCATCACTTAAAAGATGACTGGATCATCAAAAACAAAAGGATTGTCGAAAGTCTGAGCCACTGTCAGCGGGAAAGCTATTTCTGAAAAGTCAGAATTGCCAAATTCAGCCCATGGCACTGGGTTAAGTGGTCATGGTACTTGCAGAAGTCAAGTTAAGAGCCAAAGAGATAATGACAGCTCATAGCACTAGCAGCAGGGTTTAGATTTTAGAGTTACTAGTTCCAGAGAATTTTTTACAGGTTAAAAAAAAGAAAAAAAATATTGAAAACAAAGGCAAAAATAAAAAAGGAAAAAAAAATTAAAAGGAAAAAAGAAAGCAGAGAAAAGAAAACAAAAAGAAAAAAGAAAAACAGAAGTATTTTATGAGCAAGAAGCTGTGTGGGGTTGAGCTGGTGACCAGGATTAAACCATGACACAAACGTATCAACAAGTCAGCTAATCTACTCTAACAGATGTCCTGATTTTTAAATTTGCATCTCAAACAAATATGACAGAGGGAAAAGTGATGCAGTCTCCCTGAACAGGCACTAGGATCTTACATAAAGAAACTGAAAACAACTTTCAGGACTTTTTACTTGGTCAGAACAACAAGTGTGAAAGAAGAAGCAGGACCAGGTCGCTGCACTCTTGTGTCTCACTCCTGTCTCACACAAAATAGGAGGAAGCCAAAAGACTCTCTGTGACAATCTATCGGTTTGAAATGCTTTTATCCACAGGGAATGGAGGTAATTTTGCCTGAAATTTCCTCAGCTCATTAGGAAGCATTTCCTACCATAGAAGTGAATATGTGAAAGTGCATGAGAAGGAGCTTGGTTCCTGATTTCAGTCAGCTCTCCATCCCCCCCTTCACTGCTTACATTCCTGTACCTCCACAGCACTGTCTAGAAGTTACTGTAAACTCCATGGCATGCATAAAGAGCATAAGATGGTTTAATGAGAAAATAATCCTTGCTTTTTTTTTTTTCTCTTTTCTTTTAAAGCAAGCTTTCTGGTACTATATAGTTAGTATTTGCCATGAAATACCATCATAAAACCTTAAAACAGCCCTTGGTAATGTTACTACTGCGAGACCATGTTTCAGTTAGTTTAACACATAACACATTAAAATAAACACAACCTGGTTTGGGGTTTTTTCCTCCCTTTCAGCGTGACCCAAAATATGCTAACCTGATAGAAGGAGGCCAGGAGTGTTGCAAAGGCTCAGGCTCAATACATTGCCTCTACAGCCACAGCTGCACCACCACAGGAGAGCACATGAAGAAGCAGCCGTACTTTCTGGAGATATTCAAGGCACAGATACTTTTGGGAAAACAGGGCTGGCAAACTGATAAAGTCTGATAAAGTCTGGGAAGCCACAAGGGAAATACTCTATGTGTACAGCTCAACAGGACATAGGATTCTATAACATTTTCCAGTTCTTCCTCACAGATGAACTTCACAAAACCCAAGACTTACTTTCTCTCCCCGTTAACTGCTCAGCAAGGTTAAAAGGGATTCAACATCCAGTAAGTGAAATAATTCATCATTATGCTGTCAGCGGTAGAATCCAAAAGAGATGTTATTAAAAAAGAGAGCAAGAGTAAAAAAGCCAGTTCTTGAGTCTGTTGGAAATCAGCATACTACTTCAGAGTCCAAGGCAGCATTACAAGCATCCAACTCTGAACACTTCTAATAAGTTAATTAAAGAAATATTACATTCCTATTCATAAAATCTTCCTTCTTCCAGAACGGACATTGATTGATGTCCTTAATAAATAAAAGATCATCAACTTTTATTCTATGATAAATCTTTCAAATTGCCATGCGTTTGCACTTTTCTGCTCTACCCACTGCAACTCCCCCAGCTGCTATGAGCTATTAGCAATATTTCAAGAATGAAAACATGGAACTGTTCTTGTTCCTTCCCAAATGCCAGAACTGACAAAAATTAAACAGAAAGTGACATTTTCAACAGTTTTTACCTCATCCCATCATCCTTGCTGAAAATATGTGTCCAAATAATAATGCACAGCACTCTACTCCTACTTGAGTTAACCTAATTCCTTCTTTGACTGAAGTAGAAAGGGACCTTTCATATGCCAGTCCACAGTCCCTAACCATATTAAATGTCTCTACTTCTCATTTCTCATCTGTAACTTCACTTGGGGTAGGGGCTGGTGGTGGATGGAGCAATGGGTATGACAAAAAACCCCAAAACCAGCTCCAACAAACAGGCCATGAAAAACCCAATCACATAACCCAAAGAAATCCTGAACCATATGTCATAGTTGTTAATATCTGGCCATGATAAGCAATCCACAATTGTTTATAGGACCAAATTAAAGAGCAGAATATGCAAGTTTGTTGTTTCCACATAGCCACATGCCTACAGTTGGGGCAGGTCATGATTCTTGCATGCAAAAACTTTGTGAAGCAGTAGTCTAAATCAGAGAGATTTGCATAGAATTATTTTGCAAAAACATTTCGTTTTTGAAAATATTCTTCAGCTTTGTACCCTGAGATGCAAAGCTAAAGCAAACAGATTTACAGTCCTTCAGGAGGACCCAGCTAGACTAAGACAAAAATAAAAAAGCAGCAATGAGTTTAAATGTGATAAGGCAAAGCATTGATTTTCAGTCCACTACATTGCTCCTTTCAAAGGCATCCACAACAATCCTTGCATTGGCTACACAGGGAGATAAGGCTCCTGTGCTTTCCTTGCCTGAAAATAGTTGATGCAAAAATTGTCCTTTCAGAGTTCTTTATCTCCAGTCTAAACATCTTACCATAGTACCAGTAAGAAGTCCTATCCAAAGTAGATTGCCTGCAACAGTTCATAGATTCATTTTCTTTCCTATTTAAAAAATAAGCTTTAAAAGCTTGCTTGATTTTTATATTTCTGTCCCTGCAGTAAAGCTTCTGAGAATCTGGTCAAGACCTTGCTGCAACAACAGAATCACAGCAATAGCAATGAATATATTAGAGTTAGACAATTAATGAGTAATCTGCTTCAAACTATTGTTTAAGAATAATTCTGACCATGCTGACACTCCCTATCAACAATGCCTTTAAGTAAAGCTGAGAAAGACACAAATGCGGATGTGGTGAACAGAGAAATCTCCTTTCCCACTAATGAAACAACTGAAACAAGTAAACAAAGGCACTACCAGTAAGTGAACTCTGACAGCTTTTGTCACCTAACATCTCAGTAACACAGAAACGTGGAGGCAGGTAGATGGTGAGGCCTGAGATGGATACAGCCAGAAAAGATCTCTTTCACCCATCAGTGATGTCTCATCCAAACCAAAGGGAAGGAAAAGGCAAGAGGGTTCACACCCTAAATGGAGAGAAATGGAAACACTCCTGAGCAATTGAAAAGGAGACAGTGGTACTTAGACTAATGGTATTGGTTATATTCTACTTAACCTGTTCTCCTGGGTCACACAATATCCTGAGTTGGAAGTGACCCGCAAGGACCCTCAAATCCAACTCTTCAATGGTTGATACAAACCCACAACCTTGGTGTCAATAGCACTAATCTCAGCAATCAAATGGTGCTTGTCCCCAAATTTAGGGCCCTTCCACTTCAAAGATCCCACTGTTTGATGTTTGAACAGGGCCCTTGGACAGTCAAAAGGGAAAGCCTGTCCCCTAAATATTCCTACACAGTACAAAGGCATGGACATTCAGTTTTCTCTTGGTGAGATAATTAGTTTGCCAAAAGGGAACCCCAGGCTACAGATGTGACTCCTCTGATTTCCAGCTCTGATTTCCAGTGTGACAGAAGGGTAGTAGGAGAAGTCTGCCTTATGCTGACCTTTCCAAAACAGGACAAGAGAAAGAGGCTGGAGGCCTCAATTCTTCTTTTGATACAAACAAAAGCATTTTTTATTATCCAGCCTACAATAAAAATGAAATTTAAAAAATCAAATAATAATTCCCACAAAGGTCACAGCAGCATCCAACACACTTGGAAACAGAAGCCAAATGAGAGGTTCACCTGGAGGTTCCTGGGTGGTGGGGCAGAGTGCACTGTCAGCTTGCACGACACCAAACTGGGGAGAGTGACTGATACACCAGAGGCTGTGCTGCCCTCCAGAGGGACCTCCACAGGCTGAAGAAATGGGCTGACAGGCACCTCATGAACAACACAGTACTACACAAACAGCTACAGAAAAAAATTCATTATCAAGATTATGCTGTGGAGGAGAAAATAGTTTGTTGTCATATGATCAAAAACAAGGAAACAATAAAAGTCTTGGTAACTTGCACTTCTAACTCCTTTTTGTACTTAGCCCAAGTTGCTGAAGATACTGAAATCTGCAGAGGCCTGCTGCACAGGCACAGAAACACCCAAGCGTTCTGCAAGGTGTTATAGTGCTAGTAAAGATTTTCTGTGGAATCTTGCAACATCTTGCAAAAAGACATTTTGTGCTCTAACAAAAGTTTGCACCAGGTCAGCAGTTAGGTTTATTTTTCAATGGGCTTAAAATCTGTTGCCATGTGCAACAGTAGCACATAAACCTTTCCATCTCCTTGTCCACCAAAGATTTATCAATACTAGACCTTCAGTTATTACTGCTCATTCTGAAGCTGCTAAGGAGCAGGGAGAAAAAAACTAAGTAAATCCTGGGTTTATTCTTTTTAGGAAAGAAGATGTCAAAAACTAAAAGATGAGAATGAATAAAAGGTAGCTCAAAAAATTGCAGCTTGCAACTTACAATGGGTGTTCAGCAAAATTTCAGCCAAAACCTCATTTTTGATGCCATCAATGAGAAAAGAGTGTCCTGGTAGTGGAATTTCCACCTCTGCTTGTGGTGCAAGCCTGTTCTTGCAGCAGCTGCACTTGTTTCATAGAGAGGGTCAGAGAAAGAGAGGAACAAATCTTGGCTGAAAGGCATTCAGCCTTTCAGCATTTAGCCTACATAGCTGATTCCAGAAGAGCTACAGGCTCCACATGGGACAAGAAAAGGAGAAACTTCCAGATTCTCCTTCAGGACATGACCATAATGTACTGCTGAGCCTTAGACTAACCAGCTTCCTACTTGCCTGTTGACAGCCACCACCTGGAAGCTGGATAAGAGTGCACAGTCGGTGTGCCTCACAAATACAGTGAGACGTAATCGTTAACATTTGCAAAGCACATAGATAAAGTTCAGATGAAAAGGTTCACTACCACTGAGTACACAGAGATGGAGGGAAGAGATAACATATTACCTGTATTTGATGAATGGTGCAATATAATTCAATTCTACAACCATGAGCAAATACAGCTATGCACACGTGCATGCACACACATTCTCCTTCAGCCCACATGCTAGCAACTGTTTGTGTAACACAAAGATGTGATCCTGGAAACCCTGCTGCACTCACAGCCCAATTCCATCTTTGCAGTATGCATGAACATGGGCAAGGTGTCTTGTCAACATCTTAAAATACACATAGTGGGAAAAGGACTTAGATTTTGCACATTTTTCCCTCCTACTGCAATAGAGGCAGTATAGAGAAGGTCAGGTGAACAAAAATATCTGTATATGTGTATACAGAAAAGAGAAAAATAACTTTAATACATACTTTATGCCTTTTTCTTTTTTGCTAATGTATCAGTTGTTCCCAGAGTTGTGTCACCAAATGGCATAAGCACAGCTCTCATCACAAGTGCTGTGTTGTAATCTATGACCTCTGCAGAAATGGTGGGGTCCCCTTCAGTACAAACTTACAACAGTAGATAAAAAATTGGCCTCGAAGCCCAGTGACACTGAAGGCAGTCACAGCTGGTGAATCATGAAGACTGCAGAGAGATGAGCAGGAGGCAGGAGCAAGCAGCTCGTAGTCCCTGCACAGCTCTCACGACCTCATGGCCCGCAGTACAGGGGCTGCAGCCGTGCTCACGCAGCAGGTTCAGCGGCTGTGCTTAAAGCAAAGGGCACCTGGCACCCTCCCAGCCACCCCACCTACAGCGCAGGCAGCTATTTCCTTCTAGTCAGGGTCCACTGCCTGGCATATTCCTACAGAATTACAGGGTGGCAAAATGACTGTGTGAAGAAGAAAGACCCCTCTTCTACTTTAATGGCATGCAGTCTGAGGAGACAAATCTGAAAACAGCTTACTCCTGTGAGAAATTAGTTGAGAATCCAGGCTTGGGTGTTGCGCACTCCCTATCTTCCTGAAACAAACTTTAAAATAATATAGACGGGGGAAAAGAAGAGGAAAAAAAAAGAAATCTTACAGTAATGAGAATGATATAAAAACATCTGTATCCATTTTTCCCTGCTCATGTTCTTATTTGAGAATTATTAATGAAAATTTATGAGAATTATTAATGAAAAATTATGACTATTAAGGAGAGAACTGGCTCTATTTTCCCTCAGCTGTACATTTTTGCTTGAGAGCAAATGCAGGGGATCTATTTAAGTCTGCTGTAAGGTCAACTTGCCTTTGTTTGTTTGCTTGCTTATCTGTTTTTCATACATCCTTTATGCAAATGAAACAGGAAAAAATCCCCCAAGCATATCCCTGCTTTTAACAATTATATTTCCGTCATTATCGGAAAACTTCATGCATGATTTGGAAGAATTGACCCCAAACATTAGAAATATGTGTTTTAAAACAACTCTGTAGATCTACAAAGAATTCATTTAAATCAAGATCAAGGAGCGTGATGATCTTTCCTAAACCACCACTTGACTCAAACTTTTCTATCTCCCTGGATCAGTTTCCTCCAAGAAAACTGCAGTTGAACGAGCACATTGTTCTCCCACTCCATGAGATTATGAATCCTCTTGAGTGGCCTAATTTTGACTGGGTATTTCCTTCTCCAAGACGAGCCACACAAAGAAAATGTACTCAGCACAAAGCTAATGCTTTTGACAGACTCATGGTGTTTCCCGAAAACATGAACCAAGGAATTTTCCTCCCTCTTTGCAAAGGTTGAGACATGCCAATTCAGGCACCTTCACGTGCTCTGAATGGAGGTGCAGAAGACCCAGCCCAGGCAGACACCAGGAGCTGGAGAGAACTCCCCTGCAGAGTCCTCAGAAGTCACTCCAGAATTGTCATGCTGCCCTCACTTGACTGCCCAATTCTTTACTGTCTGTGACCTCAGCTCAGTCACTCACCACTCACCAAGGCCCAATTTCATGCTTCAGGCCTGAGCTGAAATCTATATATTGTATAGAAACAGAACACTCAGCCACTTGAATCACAGGAAATAAAGCATACTTTAAACAACACCTTGATAAACCAGAGTGCATTCTTCAAAGCTGATCTAAAGAGCAGACTTTTAACTATTAGTATTGCCAGTCCTTATCTGAAGTCATTGCAAATGTTTTCTCTTTTCTCATGTTATTCAGGTGCCACAAAATAAGGGGATAAAAGACAGGTCATGCTAAAGAAATAGTATACTATGTGAGAAATAAAAACAGAAATCAATATAGACAATGAAAGAGGAATAGAAGTAAAGATAAATAGAGAAATAGAGAAGGAAAAACAAAACCAGAAAAACAGAACAACAGAAAGAAAAACCGAAAAATAGAAAAACAGAAAAGAGAACAGAAAGCAGAACTGTTGCTAGAACAACAGGCACCTCACCTGAGGAGTATCTTCATTTCCAGCACATTCTTCACATCCAGCTTCCTTTCCTCCAAGCAGAGTTTACAAGTGCTGAAGGACTAGTGTAATGAGTGTCCCATGCAGGTATCTGAAAGCTGCTATAAAAATGCCATTTTTTTGGTTCCGTGATACACACTGTAGTTCAGGAAGACTTTTACTGGAAAGCAAAAACTTTCTAGGTAGAGTTTGTGTCAGATACCACTCTTGTGAGCAAGAAACATCTCACACAAGCCACTAGAGGGATTCCCTAAACTCACAAGAACTTCTCTGCTGCATCATTGCTAAAACCCTTTCGCTTCAAACTCAGATTGCATGTTTGTGGATTTGCTGGCCTTCTGCAATTAATGAAGATTTTTTCTCAAGGTTAGACACCTGCAACACTACAAAAATAGTCCCTTCCCTCTTGGCATTTCTCAGGTCTGCCACATCTAGAGCCTTTACAGGAGGGATTAATTTTGTATGCCTCAACATCTCAACATTTTCCAGCACATCAGGCCATAGAGAAAACCTTTCCCTTCAGTTTAAGTACCTGGCACTTTAGTGGAATTCTACAAACTTTTCTTGGAGTGAGAATGGATGGAATACATTCCGAGATCATTTGATACCTTAACTGACAGCTCCTGTTACTACAAAGTGTCTCTGGTGACACCCTGCAAGGATTAAGAGCTTAAATTACTTTATTCCTGTGTAAATCTTTTACCTTTATATTTAGAATATGATCTAACACACCAGTGTTCTGTTCTGACTTGTCTTTACATCAGAGCTAGCAATTGTTTGGGTAAGGAGGAGAGTCCAGGCTGCCAAGGAGATGCAGAACATCATTTCAATGGCAGAACAATCAATGAACACAATCAAGCTGAATGCTGTCAAAACAGCTCAGAGTCTCTTTTTATATTATTTAAAAAAAAAAAAAAAAAGGAGGGGCAGGCATGGGGACAAAAAAATGGACACATCTGAAGTTCAAAAGTGTTCATTTTAAAACATGCAGCTAAAATAATCTATCACCACCTATAAATGATGCTAAGCACAGGGTGGGGGATGGGAAATTCAGTTAAAAAATATACAGTAGGAAGGTATCATCAAGATTCATAACAAAAGCTAAATTAGGAAATTCAGTAATTTTTTTGTCAATTCTGTTCTGTGAAAGGTTGCACAATCAGTCCTAATATGGAAATTCCATTCAACAATACTGTCAGATTAGTCACTAAAAACAACCTCTATCCTTGAGGAACAAAAGTAGCAAAGATTCTACACCTGACTGAAGTCTCTCATTTTACTTACAGTGCAGAAGAGTTATGCATCCCTCAAATGCCTAGACAGTAACAGCAAGTCCTGAAGGTAGCACAGTATTATTAAAATTTTAAATTGTTTTTTTTTTCCTCCATTTGAAGGAAGAAAATTCACAAGTTTTATTTATCCCTCTATTTTTTAAGAAGTTACTGAAGTTGGGGATAATGAATGATGAAGGAGAAAAGACAAAATGCCTACTCAAGGAAACCTATTTGAGAGGATGGTTCATTTGTCTTTGAGATAAAACAAATACTTGAGTAGAATCCTTTTGTTAAAGTTGTATTTCTTACACTAAATAGCTGCAATACATCTCCTTTAACTTATAAATCTATATGTGAAATATTGTTCTTCACTGCAAACTCTGATGTGCTGCATTATGTTCACCAGAACCTGGGAATTGAACCGTGGTTTTGTGCAAGTTAAAGGAGTTAACAAGCCCAGAAATGACAAAATGTGATGAGAGCTGAATTCATGTCTGGAGTAAAGAAAAAAGGCCACAAAGTTGGGCATCAGAGCTAGAAAATGACAGTTTTCTGTGACACATTTTAGCCTTAACAAAGTTGTTCAATCACAGCAGTTTAGTGTTCTTAACTCCAGAAGAGTGGTACACTGATCATTCTTCACTTTTGTTTATGAATATTACATATAACCAGTGATGATGCCTAAACAAACTGTGACAATAAAACCTCAACTTGAAAGCAGTCAAGCTCTTTGGCATGGTGGAAACATCAACCCTCTTAAAATTTCAGGATAATTTTCAATGGCATATTTTGAAAAAAAAAAAAAGCAAATCAGCAAATTTACAGCAATTTTACACTTGATAATAAATTAGTTTCCACCTGGAAAGGCCTGCTGCTTCTATAGCTATTTCTCACAGTACACAAGCTTTCTTTTAAACCAGAGGATAGTTTCAGCAGGCCCCAAGGCCCTTTAGTGCACCAAGTAAAGCCTTTAATGAAAGTATTACCATCAGTTTAGTGAATGAATTACCAGTAGAATTCAAAACAGAATCAAAACCTACGTCTTTCCTGGCCTGTGTAGCTTCAAAATGTCTGCAGTTCTTGTTTCAGACACAGAAGAAATATTTATCAATTACTCTAGTTACCTAAATAATTGATTATATATAGACAGCATATAAAAGTACACTAACTTTGTATAAATCAAGATTTTATGGTTTATTGGGTTTTTTTTTTACAATTTTTGTGGGGGATATTTTTGGTGTAGCTTGACCTGAAATCATTAAGACATATCTACATCACTTTTTTCAAGATTCTTTTATCACACAGTGATCAAATTTTTACATTCATTTTCTGTAGATCTCTCCATTCCAGTTTTCCAGAGTTCATGAGTACTGACATTACTGAGGAAGCACAAGTTCAAACACACCTATACAAACAAGACAAACTAGACAAAATATTGCAGATAAGGCTACTTTTTTTTTTCTTTTTTTTTTAATATCTATAAATTTGTTTCAACCAGGCACAGAGAACTTTGGAACACAATATTGAAAGCCGTCTATGATAATCTTTGCAGCTCAGGTATTTGCAGATTTCGCAGTCAAGCACTCGCCCCTACAGCTTCAACAACGTATACACTGATCTTTGATTTCCTCAGCACTGCAAGTGAATCATCCCCAAACACAGTGGTTCTAAAACCATACCATATTTACCAGAGTTAGACTACAGATGGGCTAATAAATGGCACCACATCCTCTTGAGCTGTGTGCTTTACTTCAAGACAGAGCAGGCTGCTCCGAGGCAGGGCTCACTCACAGCAGTGACAAACATGCACAGCTGAGCCAAGCACAGGCCATGGCTGGGCACAGCCTGGGGCACAACAGGGAAACGTGCTGGCCACAGCAACCAGGGAACCAGGACTTGCACACATCACTTAACCAAAACTGCATTGTCAAACTATACTTTTACATGAAGTTCAAGCACAAACTTTTTCCCAATATTCCCAATTTGCAAGAAAGGTCTGAAGGACACACCCCCAAACTTTAAAGGTGTTTAATTCTGCACATTCAATTCCACGTTAAATCACAAAATAAACACTCGCTTTTCACCTGTTAATTTAACAAAAAACCCTTATAATTTAAGATTAGCAAATACATTCCCATCTACAGCCTCATGTACCATTACTAATTATAGATGTCATTAAAGAAATGCTGTCAAAACATACATACAATAGATACTGTGGGTAAAGGACACAGTGAACACATTATTTCATTCTCTCTAACAAATAGCTAGTGATTATGGGCAGTGTTTTAATGCTGATGTTAAAAATTACACGATTCTTATTCTTCCAGTCCTGTATTACTTGTAAGAAGAATTACAATTTCAAAAGTGCACATACAGCTGTGAGAACTGTGGGAGGGAGGACTGTGAAGAGTACAAATTAGTGCTTGTTCCACATGGGTGCTGCTATAGGTCCCTGTGGAGCCCTTTCAACGGTCACAAATTCTTCAGGGTTGTCAAAAGCTTCATAGTGGACTAGTAAGTCTTGAATAGCACACTCCTCAATCTGGAAGGAAAAAAAGAGCATGTATGTCAGTGTCAAGTCTACATTTACTTTACTGGTCCTGAATGCATCACACCTCCTAATCAGGAGGGAGTAGTAGATGATACATTCTTCAGACAGCTTGAAGAAACCTCATGTTTTCAGGCCCTGCTCCTCCATAGGAAACTTGAGGCACCTTGATATCTGCTGGAAAGGCAAGAGAGCTGGACACAAACACTCTAAAATACCTCCCCATTGGTGAAAAATTCTTAACACAGATGATGAAGGAGGTGATCAAGGGAGACATTCTGATGGATATTCCAAAAAAAAAAAAAAAAAGGACTGGTCAGGGATGCGAAGGTTGAGGGCAGCCTTGGCTGCAATGACAATGAGATGCTGGAGTTCAGGATGCTGAAAGCTGGGAACAAGAGAAATAGCAAAAAACTTGAGACTTTAGAAGAGAAGACTGTGAAGGCATTTGCTTAGAAAAATTCATGGGATTTGGCCCCAGAAAGAAGAAAGTTCCAGGACTGCTGGTTGATTTTAAAGATCACCTCTGCCAAGCTCAAGAACAGGCCATGCCAATGAGCTTCCTAGCCAAATAAGAATGGCAGGAGGACTGCACAGCTGAAAAGAAGAACTCCTGACAAAACCCAAGCAAAAAAGGAAGCCTACAAGATGTGGAAGCAGAAAAAAGTCATACAGAAGGAGAACAGAGACACTATGTGACCACAAAGGACAAGAATTAAGAAAGTCAAAGGCCATCTGTGGTGAAATCTGGCAAGGAATATGAAAGGCAGCAAAACAGGCTTCTACTGCAAAAAAAAAAGACAACATGGATCCACTACTGAATGAAAAAGACATGGAAAAGGCTGGGGACCTTCATCTTGGTCTTAGGTGTAAAGATCATGTCACTAGCAATGCCAGGTCCTGGAGATCAGAACCAGCCAAAAGGACTGCAAGACCACTCTCAGAAAAACCTTTCAAAAATTGTTGCAATAAGGGTTGATTCCTGAGGACTAGGAATCAAGTGTCATTCCACCCTTTAAGAAGGGCAAGGGAATCTGAATGACCACTAGGTGCTTCCTGGGAAAATGGTACAGCTTAAGTATTAACTAAGAGTTTAAGTGGACAAGCTTAAGGACACACCTCATAAATGCAACGTGAGACAGACAAAACTGGCAGAACTGGCGATCTCAAAGAGGGTGTGACCAGTGGCACAAAGTCCACCACAGCAACACTGAGACTAGGACCAGTACTGTTTAACATCTTCATCAATTACACACAGTGCACCCTCAGCAAGGTTGCAAGCAGTAGAGAATGGGAAGGAGTGGTTGATATACCAGACAGCTGTACTGCCCGAGAGACTCAGACAAAGCTGAAAAAATGGGCTACAAAGAATCTCATGAAGTTCAAGAAAGGGAAACATGAAGTCCAGCTCCTGGGAAGAAAAATCCCAGACACCAGTACACACTGGGAGCTGACAAGTTGGAAAGCAGCTTGGCATAAAAGGAGCTGGGGTCCTGATGGACCATTTAGCCTTTTAGCCAGCACTGCTCTCATACTGCAAAGAAGGGTGACAGCCTCCTGTGCTCTATGAAGGACAGCACTGCCAGAAAAATGAGATGACACTTTCCCTCTACCCAGCACTGGCAAGACACACTTGAAATGTTGGGTCCACTTCTTGATCTCCCAGTATGAGATGGCATAAAAATGATTAAGAGTCCAGTGCATCTGTCACTGAGGAGATGCCGAGCACACTGCACTTGTTTAACATGGATAAAAGAAGGCTTAGAGTGATCATATCAAAGTGTATAAGTACCTGCTAGGAGAGAATAAAGACAACTGACCCATGCTCCTCTAAGTGGTACCCAAAGACAGGAGAAGAGGCAATGGGCACATACCGAAAACAGAAAATTGCATTTAAAAATCATTTTTCATGTGAGGGTGGTCCCTGGAACAGGTTTCCTAGAGAGGCCATTAGTCTTCATCCTTACAGATAATCAAAGGCTGTCTGGCTTTTAGGAACATGCTCTAAACCTCCTCTGAGCAGGGGTTTGGATTAGACAATTTCCAGGGGTTCATTCCAAACTCAACCATTCTCTGAAGCTGCAAATACATTTATCACATTTATCAGCCATTTTGACTTTAACAGACCTTATCAAATAGCAGTGTGAAGTTATCATTAAATTATATTTGCTATCACTATGTAAATGACATGTACTAATACATAATTAATATACTAATAACTGATCTTTGAAAGAGCCATTGGAAACTCCTTGTGTTACTTTAGAGCAGCAGTAACTTAGCACTTTACCTGGATCAACGCCAAAGGTTTTTCTCTGCTCCTAATAAGAGCAGCTTCCTGCTGGAGCTCTTCCTCTACAATAGCTGAGAACATGACAGGTGCTGTCACAGGAGAGCTGGCTGGTGATGCTGTTGACCAAGGACTGCAAAAAAAGAAAAACCAAACAACATTATGAGACAACATCAAGATCAGCACAACACACAGTAAAAAAGTTCCAGGACACACGCCACTACCAAACTTACTTATGACTCTCCAGCTGTGGAGAATCCAGAACATGGTCTTCCAGACCTGGATTACTTCTAGTGTTGCACCTGAAGAGAGGTAGGAAAGGAAAGAAAAAGTCATTGACAGAGCATTCTCCTACATCTGCAGTAGGAAATCACAACAAATGTGTAGGATTTTTACAGAGGAAAGGCATTAGCATGTAATGTGGAATTTGTTTTTAAGTGTGATACCGAGACTGAAAAAGACACTGATTCTCATTTCTAACTACCAGACCCTAACAGAATTTCATCTTGGGCATTAATTCTGACATTTCCTAACATCTGAGGATTTGATAAAAGGAGTTTTATTTCTGATTATTTGAAAAAAAAGCTCTTTTGCTTTTTTACATGTAAATTAGCCAACTGAGTTATGCACTAACAGCAGTACCCATAAAAGTTAGCAATTAATATGAATGAACAAAAAATTCAAGTTAAAAGGATAAAGAATCAAGATAAAAAACTGAACTGTCCTGCATTCAAAGTAAGTGGTTCATGCAAAAGAGTCAGTGCTACAATCTCACTAGAGTAAATTCTTTGAGTGCAAACCCAGAAATTATGAAATTTCTGTACACATCCTGTAACCACCTCTCACATTCACAAGAACAGCATAAAACTAAAATTAACAGAATAGAAAAAAAAAGCTTGAAATATTTATGTAGTTCCTGACAGGAAGGTATTTTATTCAGTAGCAAAATGTTAACCTCTCAACAAAAAGAAGCTCATATTTGTTACACTGTATTCATTAAGAGACAAGTGTATTTGTCAGAAAAATCCTACGCCAGTAGGAAGAGAGGGCCCTATTCTCATGATTTAACACCTATCTTTGACAAAATAGTTTTGCAATTTCCAGAACCTTAAAAAAGTATTACAGCATAAAGTGACATGCTGGCAAACATTTTTTGAATTATTCTATGGCACTGCAAACAACTCTAAGGGTGTTGCTGTTTAAATAAATCACTCTCAATTTTCTTTAATGCTTTGGTAATCCTTTGTAAGTGACCACAAGCTCTTGGATAAAACAGAAAAAAAATCTATAGAAAGTTAAGAGAATTCCAGTAACATCCAAGTTCTCTGTCTGAAATATTTTCCCCAAAATACAATTCCAAGGATAACAAAAAACATGATTCCTACCACTAAGTAGTAAGGGCAAGATCTCAAAAAATCTGAAATCCAACATCCATCATCAAAAACGGATTTAAATTAATCGTGTTGAGCTTTTTGTCACAAAACATAATTTTTTCCCACAAAACAAACAATGCACATTGCCAGGTCATGCATCCTTGTTCTCAGTCTGAAAAATATGAACTGAGTAAATGGGACTACAAGATGGGTGGAAAATGGTCTGGAAATGGATTAGCTGTACAAAGTCCAACTGGAAACTAAATACTAGTGGGGGTCCTCAGGGACTGGTACTGGAACCAATCCTGTTAAGCATCTTTGGTAGAACAGAATAGAACAGAACAGACCTTCAGCAGGCCACAGCTGGCTGTGGAGAGGTTGGGGATGGTGCATATTCTGGATGTCAGGCTGCCTTTCAGAAGCCCTCAAGAGGCTGGAAAAATGGGCAACTGAGAACCAATGAATTTCAAAGGCAAGTGCAAGGTCCTGTATTGGGAAAAGAACAGCCCCATGAGGCAGTACTGGCCAGGACTGACTGGCTAGAAAGCAGCAGAGAGAAAGCAGAACCTGCAGAGTCCTGGCTGACAATAAGTGGAAGATGTTACCAGCCAGTGCCTCTGCAGCAGAGAAAGCCACCTGTGTGCTGGGCTGTGCTAGCAATACTGCAGCAAGGCAGGCAGAGGAAGTTGTATTTCTTCCTCTACATACAGAGTATCATCCTCAATTTTGGCTCCACAATAGAAGAAGGATGCTGTTAGGTTGGGACAGGTCCAGAATTTGGAAGAATGTGTTTTCTTAATCCTAAAGTGAGGCACTTAACTGCAGGACAGAGAAAGATGAAGCAAGAATCTTCTTAGAAGAGCACAATGATAGATTAAGAGGCAACATACACAAGAGGTAGAATAGTAAATCTTACACAGATAAAAGGAAAAATAAAAATACCATACAGAGATGATTATCCACTGAAACATGCTGCCCAAAGAGTCTGGGGTATCTTCTTGGAAGCAGTCACAACTCAACCAGGCCACATCCTGCATAACATGATCTAGTTTCACTTATTTTGAGCAGGAGGCTAAACTACAGAATCAAAATTATTCTGTGATTTCAAAGCAGGGCACTATTTTTCTGCTGCATCCAGCTCTGAGGTTCTCAGCACAAAAACCACACGGACTTTGCTGCAAGTCCAGAGGAGGCCACCAAGAAAATTAGAGGTATGGAGCACCTCTCCATCCAGGGAAAAGCTGAGAGAATTGGTTTGTTCAGCCTGGAAAAGAGAAGGCGTCAGAGTGACCTAATTATTGCCTTCTAATACATGAAGGAACCCTGAAAGAAAGATGGACAGGGATTTTTTACAAGCACATGTAATGTCAGGACAAGGCTTCAAACTGAAAGAATGCAGGTCTAGTCTAGATTAGGAGGAACTTCTTCACTGTGAAGGTGGTGAGGCACTGGAACAGGTCTTCCTCTAGGGAAGCTGTGGATGCCCCATCCCTGCAAGTGTTCAAGGCTTTTACTGCACTTAAAGGTAACATTGAAAAACAGAAAAGAACCAAAGAAAAGGAAGACAAAGAGGAGATGAAGGAAACCTTCTGTGCTTTTATACTGATGTTAAATCTCAATTTCATCTATTTTTCCACCTGCTTTTATAATACTCACATTCCAGCACATTTGACAGTATCTGATTTGACAGCTACACTATAAATGAACCCAACTGGATTGCTACACTTAACAAATGTGCCGACTTCTACACAAACAAACAAGCCAAAAAACCCAAATAACAACTAAAAAATCACCTGAGCAGGAATTTCCCAAAACTGGAATTAATAGTTCCAGCATCACAGTATGCTCTAGCGATCAATTAAAACATAAGTAAATACCTATATCATCTCCCTCAGTTAAAGTCAATGGGGCTTTAAAATGTAGGAAGAAGCCCAGGTATTTTGAAGCTGTTTGTATATACGTACATCTGTGTTCCTTGCTAACAAGCTTGACTGCTAACTCAGTCCAGATATTAAATCAACTGCAGATATTTCAACATTCTAAATTAATTCCTCAGCTGGCATCAAAATGACTGGAAATGGAATACACAGGAAATGTGAAGCTAGCATATACAGAAAAATGGAAAAAGAGCCACAAAAACATAGAACTTGGAAATCTGGAAGTCTTAGAAATTAAGACTGATGCAGACACATAAATGGTTCTGCATGGACATAAACCAGCCAAGTATCATCAGTACTGAACCAACCTGATTAACTCAGCTGGCTGAACTTGCCATGACTCTTGTGCAGCCACCAAAATGTTCCAGCCCTGAGCCCCCTAGTGTTTCTGGAGTATTTGTTCATGAGACGCCAGGTCAGGTTTGGTGCCTCCCTGATCATTAGAAAAACTGCTCTCAGAAAAAAAACACAAAGCCTGGTCTCCTGCAGAACCCTCCTGGGTTTTGCTGTACCATTTGAGTCATGAGCTACATATTAGCTCATTATTAGCCATGACAGAACTAGGCCATTCCCACACGAAGCTGCAAACGCTTGTTTCCACTAAGACGCTTCCCTGCTCCCTGGAGTAACACCGTGAACACAACTCAGGCGGCCACAACTGAGTTAAGTCATGTCAGCCCCATGCTTTGAGCTTGGACTGGACACATGCACAGCATAACTCCTAAGGCTGAGGTGCCCCTGGAAACAACACAGCCACATCCACATGCCCCAGCTCTTGGAACGATCTGCCTCTGGATTAAATGCAGTTCAAATCACCACAATTCATGACATGGTTTACCTAAAAAAAAAAGATCTGTACTGCAAAAATTGGTAAGTGACAGCACATAGAAGAATGCTTATGTCACCATCCAAAATACCCTCATCCAGAGATATAAGAAACTGTCATTTTAATTAGTGCACAGTTTATCCAAAGGAGAAAGACAAAGCAGGAACATAATGACATGCAAGTATATTCAGTGTACCATCACCAAGTCTCACATGAACAGATGAGGATTGCTTATCTCTATGTTTGTGTAATTTCCTCCCCTTTAAAAGGAAGGGGTAAGGGTGCAGATAATTAATCTTCACATAAATAGCCCTTAAATGCCTCAGGTAAAAAATCAGAGCCTACTCTGACAAAATTGTACAGTCAAAAAAATTACCTCAAACTAGAAACTCCACTCCTAAGTTTCAGACGGAGGAACTAGTCACCTAGGCTCTTTATAGCTACTAGGAAAAAAAGGCATCTTCAGAGACAATTCAAAAACAACCTGAAATGGCTTTGGAGGCACCTTCTCTTCAAAGGGATGACAGTCAATTTAGCCATCTACTAGTCTTCCACTAGCTTAATGTATCATTTTCAGACATTTAATGTATTAAGCCTGCATTCAGCTAAAATAGTCCACTTTGTGAGCATGCAGACAGGCCAGACTGCACTGACAAGACAGAGCAATGCAAAAGGAAAAGAAATGACTTTATGAAGATTACAGAGCTGTTGTGGCAAAGCTAATAATAGCATCCAGTGCAAATTCTCTTATTACCAGCCCCTGCCATCTCCCATATAATGAAAAGTTTTATTATTGTCCTAGCAACAAAATGAACAATACCTGTTCTGCAAATTTGTGTTTCATGTCCCCACACCTCCACTCACCACAGTAACTTCATCTTTATCCCTCTGTTCCTGAGGAATGCGTCCCCTTCACACACACTCCAAATGCCTCCTACCTCTCTTCTCAACACTATCCCACACACAATGTTCCTACATTTCTATCCTCATTTTATTCTTTATATAGCAGTGAAACATGTACTACTTCTGTCCTAGGGAAACACCAGTTTTTATACAAGCTGAACAACCAAAAGCAAGATCCAGAACAACTTTCTTTTCCTCACAGAGGAGTCAGTTACTGGAAGACAATGGAATGGGAGTTCATAAAAAAACCAGCCAGAAAATGACACAGCTCCTTGTGCACCAACAGCTCTGCAAACTTCTCCCTCAGCACAGCTGTGTAAATTTGAGTCAGATTGCTCTGAAGTTGTGTTGTAAGAAGAGTTGTGTGAAGGATTACAGAAGCTCCCTCTCTTTATGCAAGAGCTTCACTTAAGCTCAGTCCCTCAGGCCTTTCTTGAGCTATGCTGCAGCTATGGCCAAGCCCAGCTTTGCTGTTCCTGATCCTGACTTGATTTGCAGGTTTGACGTCAACCTTGCCTGATCCCAATGCACCTGTCTGTGCTCACTGCCATAGAGCCTGCCCTGCTCAGCTCCCTCGGGCACACTGGGGCTGTGCCTTTGCCAGGGAAGCCACCAGCCAGTTGTGCTGTCACACTTGGGTTCCCTACCACTGTGGGTCACCTGCTCTGCAGTGCTTCCAGACAGCAGGTGACAGAGTCTGAAAGATTTTCAGGCTCTCTGTTTTGTAAATATATTTTAAACATCTAGCATTCAAAGTTACTTATGATAGGGGGAGGAGATGCAGGTGGGTGGGCAGTTCAGTCATACAGACCTTCAAGAATAAGGCTGAGATTCTCTCCTCAGTTTAAGCAGTTATTTTAACCCAGAACAGAGATTCTATTGGAGGTAGCAAGAGGATGCATGGCTAGAACATTTTGACCAAAGAGCAATTTGTCTAATAACTAGATATTATTCACACATGCCTTATTTTGTCCTCAGAACTGTAGCCCCACAGTAATTATAACACACTGACAAAACCAGTGCATCGATGTTTCTGTAAGCCTGCCTAATCCATGAAAAACTGCACTTAAATAATAAAGTCATCTTATAAGAAAACTCAGATTAGGAAATGCCAGAACTGTGTTTGAATAAACTAGTTTTATCCACTCAGTGGTTACACAAAAATACTTCTTAGCAAAATATTTCATGAATGCCATATCTGAATGCTCATGAATATCCAATTACTGCAGAGGTTAGAAAAAACTGGTTTATCATTTGATACATAGATACATAAGCAAACAAATTCAGATACGTTTTGTTTGGAGCCCGAAGTTTTTATATACATACATACATACATACATACATATATATATACACACACATATATATACATATATATTTAAATATATATAAACATGTATCCATCTATATGGATACAAACACTTTGAAACTGAAACCAAGTATTAGCAGTGGCATTAAATTGTTCAAGTCTTTAAGCTTTCTATTCTTTATAGTATTTCATTCATAAAATCTTATTAACAAAATCATCAGAAGAATGCTCTTTTTAAATTACAATTTTATTCTTATTTCAGCAGAATTCAACAGGTCATTGTGCTTCTTGTACAATGGCTGACAAATCATCAAAAATGTATTCTTACCTTATGGTGTTTTGGACAGATGAATCCTCAGATCCTTTATATCCACATCTTTTAATACCGGTACCAGGTGAATTATTCACATTCATACATTTTTCTTCTTCCATCACAAGATCACGGAATGACTTTGGCAAAGCAGAATGTAATGAAGATGACCTTTTCAAAAACAAAAATGAAACAAAACCATTGCACTTGATACTTGCAGTTTCCCAGATCCCACATTATTCCATTATTCAGATAGCAAAGAGGCCTTTCTACTTAAATATACAAATAAAAATACATTTATTACTAAAAATACATTGTTACTTTGGTTTTGTATACCACCATTATCATCCTAGACCCCATCTGTTACAGTAAGTCATTTTGAGTCATATAGATAAAGAACAGGAAATAAATATCTATGAGAAGAGAGGAAGCCAGTAGTTCTGAAATGTCATTAGAATTAAAAAAAAAGAAAAAATCAAACCTCACTCCTCCACCTATTCCCCCCACCTCATCTTTTCATAAATTAATTCTTTTTTTCATAGATAGCTTCTCTTAGACATGCTGCACCTTTTCTAACAGTGCTAGTCCTTGAAAAGTATTTTCATAAATCACAATGCTCCAGGTACTGTTGGTCTAACACAGGCAGTTTACCACCATAAAAGTCAAGTACACCTGATCTTTTCTTCCCAAGATACTGAATGGTTTACTCATACCTGCTTGAGGCTCTATAAACCCTTAATCCACAGTGAAATTCAAAAAAACTGGTATCCTCAATTTTCTTTTACTTGTCCAAGCACAAGTTATTGAATTAGAGCCTGCATATTCTCTTTCAAAAATAAACCAGTAAGAAAACACGGCAATTTAGCATCATAGGTATCATGACCACTTTCTAAACCCAAAACCTCTTTATTTACAGAACCCAAGGCAGTTACCATGAGTCCTTCTCTTACCTATCAAGGCTCTGAAATTAATTCTTCATAAGCACTACAGAAGTAAAACAAGCTTTTTATACTATGACAATTGTTTGTGCAACTGCCATAAGAAGAGCAGCATCCCATGTCAAAGACTTTAAAGCTACATCTGGGTGGGACACAATTTAAGGTAACAAAGACAAGGGAATTTTAAAAGCACAACATTGTATCTGAAATGTTACAACAAAAGCACCTGAAATCTATGTATGATGTGTGGTGTTAGACCACCCTGGCTTAAGTCTGGATCCTTTTCTTTATTTAAATATTGGATAAGCAACACAGAAGACACAAAAAGCAGAATAGGAACCTCCAGATACAGGGGCTCAGAGTCATTTTGCACATCTTCTATTCCTACCACCAGCTGGCACACAGAAGTTCAGGCAAGTGATTGACCAGAACTCCCCCAAAACTATTGTACTGAGTAGGCATATGGTCCATGGGATCTGCTGTCACAGAAGCTGCTTCTGCTAGTAACATTTTAAGTAGCCTACTTTGATTTGATTTATCCATTTCCGTAAAAATTCTGTACTGCAATCAGATCCACTTGCAACAGAGAGCCAAAAAAAAAACCAACCCACAAACAACATCTCCCAAAAAGACCAACTGTGTCATTCTCAGTTTGTGAACCTATCCAAAACAATTATTTGAGGCTTAAAATGATTTGTCTGAAAGGTGGTACAAAATTTTCCAAGCACGTAACAACTCTAAATTTCAGCTTGTCCTGTCTGATACATTGACATTTTTATCTAATTTGCAAAATTAGAAAAACTAGTTTATACTTAAAAAAAACCATAGAGTATGACTATGGTTCTCTAAGATGTAACTGCAAACCATCAAAGCATGGAGTTCCAAAACAGCTGCTGATATTAAGTATAAGCTGTCAAACCAACAACCTAGACATCAGGATCACAATTGTTAATTCTCAAGAGAGATTTCAAATTTCTTCATGCCTCTGGTCTTGAAAAGCCATAGACTCTCCTGAGCTTAAAAAAGGCAAAAACAAGTAAGCAACACTCCCAATTCCTTGATCAAAGTAGGTTTAGAGAACTAATAAAGTCAACATGCAATTAACTTTAGACTTTTTTCACAGTATTACTAGAGCAGCATTTTATTTTTCCCTTCTAATTTTCAGTTCTCTTCAAAGGAAGAAACAAAGGTTCAGTTTCCAAAAAACTGTGAAACTGGAGGTTTCTCTTGGTGGAAAAGGTAGGGCACAGTGTATAACAGACTTTCAGTCAACCCAAAAAAGCCAGAAGGTCCCACACCCTTCTGGCAAGTGTGCTTCACTGTGTTCAACATCCAAGTTGAATATCTGATTTCACTGGAACACAAGTTCTATGGCTTTGACTATATTGCAAGTGTGGAAAGCTCAATCAACTGCCAAATGCAGTCGATTAACAGTCCACTGTGAATTTACAGACTAACTGCAAATATAATATTAGCGCAGATGAGTAATAACCATTCTACCTTACACACAAAAGTACTCTGAATAACTAGCAGGGGCAATCGAATAATTGATCGCTTGCCTAAAGCAGCTTGAAGTTTACTCAATAAATGCTTTCTTCCAGCAGTGAGGTCTAATTTTAAAATTTCATAAAGCTCCCACCGGTTCTGCGCTTGAGCTCTTGAGCTACCGGCATTTTCCAGATCGGCAGCCAGAGGAACGCAGGAGGAACGAGTGGAATCACGCACGGTGACCATATGAGCATTAGATTGGATTCCATCCTCCTGAAATGTACCCTAGCCTTTCCACCTAAGATGGTTTGTGTAACACAGTAGGCCCAGCTCTTTCCAAAAACTGTTTAATCAGAACCTTAAGAGCACAATATACTTTTTGGAGACATTTATCGAGGGATATTCAAAAATCAGTCTTTATTTGCTTTTTAAAAACAAGGAAGAATTCATAGGCAGTTTGCAGTTTAAATAACACTCTATAGGTAAAGAATTATCTATCAGAGAGTAGATGAATAGTATGAATAAGTCAAACTATTCAGGCACAACCTGCCTTTCTTAAATCTATGCTGGCTAGACCTGACCATCCGGTTGTCCTGCACATGCCATGTTAGGCACTAAGGATGATCTGCCCCATGAGCCTCCTGGAGCTCAGCTCAGGCTGACAGAATGTAGTCCCCACATTCTCCACCCAATCCTTCTTTAGATGGGAGTCATATTGGCTCACCTCCAGACACCAGGCCCTCTCTATTTGACCAGGGCTGCTGGTAAATGATTTAAAGTGGCTCAGTGGTCACCTGTGACCAGCTCCCCTGGTACCCTTGGGTTGCTCCCATCCAGCCCCATGGACCTGTGTGTGTCTAAGAGTGTAGCATATCATTCCCCTTGGATTATGGGGGATTCATTCCAGCCCATGGGGCTGGGTACCTGGAGAATGACTCAACTTACTAATAAAGACTAAGGCAAAGAAGACATCAGCTGCCTCAGGATTTCCTTCATACTTTGTCATTGCAAATGATAAAAGGATGGAGATTCTCCTTCACCTTCATTTTATTTCTATAAACAATTTTGTCTTTATTTCTTAGAATTTTTATATTTAATTGTCTTTATGGATAATTTCAGCATTAGTGGTGAGATTACAAACAGTAGATAGAGTATCCCTTTTTTAATAAAGGACAGAATGACTCAGTGTTTACTCTGCTCATCAACATGTGATTCAACCATCAGTTTCTCCTAGTAAATTCTAAGCCTCAGAGCTGTAACAGCCCTGTGACACCTCCATTAGCTAAGGCAAATAATTAACCAGCTGCTTGACCTGCAAAATCACCTGCGTAAAGCAGGTAGTATGTTCTTCAAAGCATTTGAGAGGAGCAGTTTTAAGGATACAAATTCATCCACTCACTAGACTTCAGAAGATGAATCTTGCAAACCTTGTTTCTCCTTTTGTCAAGGTCTCAATTATTGTTCAGAGATCAGGAAAAGTCTGAATCCTTAAACGCAAACCAACTCATTTGTCTTTCCTGTTAAAAATAAAATTGTGGGCTTTGCCTAATATCACAACAGAACAAATTTAAGAGATTGGGGGAGTAAATGAGACCCTAAATTTCAGTATTAGGTGTACATGGATGAAAATCAATTCAGAAGAGAGAAAGCTTAAGAGTGATTGTGATGGGTATGCTGAAACCTTTGCTCCCACTGAGGTACAACCAAATAAGCTACAGGGAGAGGAGACTGACAATTCTTCTAGGGTAACAGTACAAATGTAATCTGCAACAAAAGTCTAGACCTTCTTGAACAGGGAAAACTGGAAAAATGGCCACATTTACTTAAATGAACTTTAAATGAACATTTACTTCATGCATAGAGCATGCAAATAGGTTTATTCCTGAGATAATTAAACCCATTAAATTTACATAGTGTGAAACTTCTACGTGTTTTGGTTATGCTTTTATCCAATACCAACAGTAAAAGTGAAGAACAAAGCATGACTTGAGCTAGCACCTTATTATATTTGTTAGAAACCTAACTCACTGAACAGATGATAAACTATTTTTGCATTAGTTACTATGATATAAACTCAAACTTCTAAATTGTATGTGATCAGCATTCAAAGTGATTTTAAGCCCCTATGCATCCTTCCACCATAAAAACTGTTAGAAGCATCCAATGCTCCCTCCAGCTCCAAGACACCTAGATAACTTTGTTATCCCTAATTTGGGTCAGTTTTCTCTAGTCCAAAGTCATTCCAGACCTTCCCCCAGGAAGGGCTAACATTTTCCTTTGGTTTGACAGAGAAAAAGCACCATCTATAATGGTTTTCAATAACTTCTTCCTAACTAAGTTTTGGAGCTAGTTCTTCTTCTTCTATGGTTTACTTCAACACCATCTGCAAATACAACATTGTACACAGGAAAGCACCAGATGGGGTGCAGTCTTCTGACTCAAAGCAAAATTTCAAAGAACTGTTAAATTGCAGCCACTGCACTTCCCTACTCCCTTTGCATTTCTAGATTACTTCCAAATGTAGATTCAAATAGATCAGTCTGCCTATTCAATGTAAAACTCTCCAAAGAAAAAGAATTGATATTTGATTTATAACATACCACACATTCCCTAGTTTTGCAACTTTTGTGGGTGGAGGTGGTGCAGTCACTAGAGTGGTAGGCTCTGGGCTGCTAGCTGATCCATTATCTTTTGCTGCCAGGGCAATCATTTTCCTTTGCTTCTGAGAAAGCTTGATTCCATGAGACACCATTCTGCTGGGAATGGACATTGCAAAGAAAGAATTTGTAAGATCTATGTCCTTTGAGATGACTCACCTTTAATCCTGCAAATTAAACTGAGAAATAACTTGTTCCCTAAAAATACTTTGCTTAGAGTGCCAAAAGGCAAGGGGGAAACAAGGGCTCAGATGGCTAGGAAGCAAAAAAAAAAGAGGATCAATTAATATCAAGAATGACAGAAAGAAAACATCACAGAAATATTCTTCACATAGATGTCCATAAATGAAAACAGGCAGAGTAGGAATCAAGTCACCAAAAGGGGACTACCACCAGATGAAGACTACTTTCTAATCTTGTCATTTTTTTAGAGATTTTCAAGCTTAGCTCCCTTAAACCAAAAATATTCATACATTAAAAAAATGTATACAATAGCATAGAGCCATTTCTTCTATCTGCAACAATATTCCTTTTCTAAGCTATTTGGATTCTTCAGTCTTGGCTGTTTTGTTTGCAGTTTCTGAATCTATCCAGCAAGCCTTTACCAGGTTCCATGAGTACTGTCCTAAGTCTCCTTTATAAGAAAGCCACACCTCAAAGGTCATGAGAGTCACCTCCTCTCCTCTTCCACACATTGCCACTTAAACAACACTAGCTTTAACACACTGCCTTGTAAAGAAGCACATTTATCTCCATGTCTTTTGGGATGCTTCTACAAGGAGGAACCCCACTTGCTTCTGTCTGAAGACTTGTTAATATCAAGACATGGTTTCTGAGAGAGGTCAGAGAATGCAAGACAAGAAATGAACTTCTCAAATCCAGTACTCGTGCACAAGTAATTTCCGAAGTCCAAGGGCAAGAATTAATTCTTTTTGGTCAGAAACAGAAAGGCTCGTCAGGACAGGCCACTTATTTAAGATACTAGCTTACTTGTTCTTTTGCAGTAGTTGACAAAGTAAGACTAGAGTAAAATAAAGGAATTCATTTTGTATGCTCAAAGAAAAACAACATAATGAAGTAAACAAAGCTGTTCAAAAGCAAATAGCACAACTTTTCTCCTGCTTTTTTTAAACTGAAAGGCCTAAACCACTAAGTAAATTCATAACAACTTAGGCCTATCACACTTTTTTATAGATTTTGGTTTTTTACCAACCTTGAATTTGCCTTTGGCATGGTTCCACATTTCTGCATACTTTCTTCAATTTCCATGATGGTTCTCAGATCCATAGCGGGAGGGCTGGCAGGACTAAATGAAAAATAAAAAGTTACCTAACAAGACACTGATTTTTACTTACATTCCACAGTTCCAGCCTTCACTAAAATCCTCTAAATCATACATAGCATTGGTAACTGGTTGTATAATTTATGTCTGTTTCCTCAATTATGGGAAACCGCAAATAAAATGTTTCTGACAAGACTTTTATAAATATATACATATTCAAGAGCACACTATAAAAATACTTTCAAGACTCATTATAGTACGAAACAAAAAGATGTGAACTATGATTACTTTAAAAAAATTAGAGCCCTAAAAATTAGATACCTAACATTACGATTACTTCAAAAAAATTAGATCACTAAATAAGGATACTTATTTAGTAGTGAAATGCTCATGCTAAGTTATAGAGAGGCACTGCTTGCAGCTCTGAATGTTGGATTAGATCTCTTTTAAGTGCAGGATTAAAATTATTTCACATGATAAACAAAACAGTTTTTGCAGTCAGAGTGCTACACAAACATCAGTAACATTCTTAAACTTCAGATATCAGTCTCTTTTTCATACATGACCTAATTTTAAACTTCCACAGAAATAAGCATGAATTAAATCTAAACATTCCCAAGCTCTACGAAAACTATAAATTAAAATGTGTGTACTTAAAGGCATCTGTAAAGTAAGCTGCAATTCAACTCAATTCAGGGACAGGCTTTGGAATAAAATATAATCAGCACTTCCTCCATCTCTCCTTACACACAAAAAACAATACTCAATTTTTCATTATACCAAGTGTACCTGTGGTGTTGATTTTCACAGCCCTTGTAAGTCTAAAGGCCTAAAAAATGTCAAAGTACAGTGGAGCTTCTAAAGGCTTCAGGCATGGTATGATTCTACAAAAAACTCTCCTGTATTTTCACAGTATTAACAGTATTAACCAAGTAGGTGTTATAAAAACAGATAATAGAAGTATGGAGTGGAAGCAATTAAAAAAAAGAATTATATATATATATATATATATATATATATATATATATATATATAGCATTGTTTTTCTCAATTAATAATTACAAAATATTCTCCTTTTATTAAATTACCAAGATCTTGAGTTCATGTGTACAATCATTTTGAAGAGCAAATAGCTTTTTAGTCTAGATAGACCATTGTTAGCTTTCACTACCAAGTGTAAACCAGCAACTGTAAGTATTACTGCACCTGAAACTGGTTGCTACCCAATTGGGAGAGCTTGCAGAGCTGTGTCTGGCACTGGGAATGGACTGTGGAACAGACTGCATCACTGCTGATGCTCCCTTGTATGACTTCATCTCCTTGTTAGGGTGAGAGGGTTTCACACCCGGACTGCATACTTTGTCCTTCATCTAAAGATGAGGCAGAAAATAGTTGAATAAACACTGCAAACACTAAATTTTATTTTCTTAATCAAATAAACTACAACTCTTCAAAGTCATCTACTCCATTGTACAACAGGTTCACAGAAAGATTCTTAAATAAAAACTCTGCTTTTGATGGACTAGATAAACAAAAAAATTGCTTAGAGGAAATCCAACCTCAGTCCTGTCTGGATGAAATCCTTTTGTGAAGTCAGGGGACTGCAAGTCTCTGGGACTACTCACTCCTGCATAACTACCTTCAGAGTCAGATGTTAAGAGTTCTGGAAGTGAGTCTACTGAGTTAGCTTTATCCAGTTTTACTGAGCCTAGAAATACAAAAAGATGAGAGCCAGACTAAACAATGCTTAAATACAAAAATTCTCAACACCATATGATGAATATAAAGCAATCAGTTTACCTAGTCCAGAATACCAGCCAGTGGTAAGTATAAGCAAATTTTTTGCTATCCTAAATATTTTTTCAGAATAACATTACTCCCAGTTTTCTTCTTCTGTCTCAGAATATACAAATAACAACACTTTTCCTTTAAATTCTTCTACCATCTTCTCAATAAAAAGTGAATAATTTATTCTTTATGTTTCAGAAAAAAAAAACCTCCACAAGAGAAATGTTCCAATTACTAAAGCCACATAAGAAAATGTGTATTATCTTTATTTGATAAAATACATGCTTTTAGCTGAACTTGGGTACAATGACAAACACTCTTTCAAAAGGGTGACAAACAGCCTTTCAAGAAAACCCTTATCTTAAGAATTCACTATTTAAATTCAACTCTAGTGTTCACTAGAAAAGAAATAATCTTTCTAAGATTTCCTTCTTGAAATACAGACATTGCATTGCATATTACACTTGATGCTCTGTTTTTATACCTGAAAGGAATCTCTTTCCCACTGACCTGTGGAGGCCGGACTCTGAATAATATCTGACAGATTATATCCTCCAGAGCTGTCAGACCGTTTTCTTGGCTTCTTTTTTGCCTTAGTTTTTGCTTTTTTGAAAAGGGCTTCCCTAATAGGAAAAAGACCAAAAAATCCACAGCATGCATTAAAGCCAAAGAAACTGAGAACTCCCCATGTCAACGTCACCTTACTCAGTCAGCAGCAGCAGTTATACTTCAAACAGTGGTACCTCACCTCAGCAGCCTGCACTAGCTGCCGGCTCCTCTCTGCTTATGCACTGGCACAACCATTTCATAAATGACTCTGGGGGAAAAGAAGAATCCAGGAGGAAAAGAAAAAAACTCTTTCCAATCTAGATCTAGCCTCTGGACTACTACACTGCACACAGACTTCTGCTGAGACAGTGGAAGATACAGCTGCTGCACAGGCTGGCACTGCCACCTAGGTCAGATTAAACCTGCTACATATCACAGCAACTGACATAAAGCAAATTACATACAATTCTCCACTTTTTTCTCTCTTGCTTTCTCCTAAATGCTATTAGGAAGAGTGAAATCAAATTAAAAAAGGCATCTTTCATTTTAACAAAACTACTAGATATTCAGAATTACATGAAATGCAGCTACATATTCAGAATTATATGAAATGCAGCTACAGTGCACTATTTCAAAGTTTCTTTAAGCAGATTTTTGTTAAGTAACTATATAACTACTTAACCACTGCTGCAGCACTACCATACTTGGGGTGTCTATTTTTCAATCCTTGGACTACCCAATTCCCTAGATGGTACCACCCTGCCTTGAAAAACACTGGAAGGTTTAAAGTTGAATATAAAACATCCTCTCAGTTGCCTTGATCTACTAGCTCTTACCTACACTAGTTTATTCAGTGCAACTTTTCCTGACACACGTGCTCAGAACAGTACACAACATTTCAGGCGAGGTTTCCTCTGCAGGCTGACATTTTATCCCACTATTTGGAAGCCTGTTACCAAGCCATTGTATCATACTACAAAGCGCTGTATTTCACTTGACAAGTCTGTGATAGTTCTTAATATCAAGAAATTTAGATTATCACATTTTTTCATACAGATCTATAGTACATTCAAGTCTGTTTTTTCTTTTGATCTCTCCTAATGCAGTGAAGTACAATGAACTGCACAGTTGGTCTTACACATATACAGATACTCTCATCACATGCACAACCCCCAAACACAGCTGTGAATGCTCATTTTGCAACCTTTACTCATACGCCATTTATAAGCTGAAAGTGCTCTGCTGCAGTTTTGCAACATTTTCAAAGACTTAAGGAAACTGATAATGGTCTTTGAAATCTCATTTCTTAATCTTTCAATTCTGAACTTAAACACAGTCAGGCACCAATACCACACACAGTTCATCTAGTAAAAATATTGATGAAAAACAAACACTTACTGAGAATTTTGTTCTGTATTCATTTCTTCCCTCAAAAAGACAAAGTTCTCTCCATCTTCAGGCTCAAAAGAACTTATATCAGGTCCATCTGGATATGGAGTAATTACTCTCCTGACCATAGCTGGAATCTGTAGTTGCAGAAGTTGTTACATTAAGTTTCACTGAAGTTGTATGCTAGCAAATTTATGTAAAGGGCCAAAACTGTTCATCATTTAAAATCCTTTCACAAATCAGGTAATTAATTACCTAACAAGCTTATAAACTTAAGTTATATCTTTAAGCAAAATTGGAGAAGTATCTTAAGTGACAGACACAAAATGCCTATGTTTCATCTATTGTTAACTTATGGCAAAAAAAGCTTAAAGATTTTGCAAGCATTTATCTTTTACAGTAAGAGAATACTGGATTATAATGGGTCTTGGCTTTCACCATTGCATTACAGTTCAATTTTCACATTATTCTTCTTACTGATTTTAACATCTATATGATCACCCTGAACATTTTAGCTTCCTTCTAAGTAAGGGATGCTCTTTTCCCTAGGTTTTGCTTACACTGTTCCAAGCAACAACTGTTAATTACAGAACATTAATATGTTTCATGTGTACAACTAATTAATTTAAAAGACACAACACTGTAGCAGCAGTAGCTAGTGAATAATGAAATATAGACTCCTTGAGAGTGATAATAGCAGAAGACAACTTTATCTTTTGAGTCAGATGTTCCATTTCAGCCTGTCACCTACAGACCCTTCAGGTATGTATTTATCACATCCATTCTCATTTTACACCTAATCAGCTTACTCAAGTTGTACCACTTACCATTTTCCTGTAATAAACAGAAAGATCCTTCACAACTTCATCACTTAAGACTTCCAGAGTCCTAAAATAAAAAAAAAAAAAAATTTTTATCCTTAAATATCACAGTCATCTTAGCAACTTATAAAAAAAATCACATTAATTAAAAATTCAGATTAACATTTTGGATTAATCTCACCTAGGTATTATCACCTATTCATGGCGGTCAGAGTCTAAAGGAAGACACTGAACACAAAATAAAAACTAATCAATACCTTTGTTGTAGGGTAGGATTAAACACACAACCTTCCCACCTACCTTTACCTAAGGTCACAGCCAAAAGAGACCAATATAGTTAAGTTACCAAGAAGTGGTAGCTTTACCTATTTCTGCACACCGTCCTCCTGACATGTATCTAAATACTCCAAATCTGTGTAAATTCTCCATAAAAGTCAAACACAACACACAACATAGACATTTATGCCAATAAATAATACTACAGCAACAAACTTGACTTAACAAAACTGTCTTGTCCATGTGAGTAGTTCTCCTTGCAAAAAGCCGTCAGGAGTTAGTTCTGTTTCTCAAGGTCTCTCAAATTAAAACCCTTTCTACCCAACACTAACATTTTCAGATTTTCATTAAAATGTAGCCAGACTCCTAATTGTAATAAGAAAATTACATGTAGGCTTAAGAGGAAACTAGTCTGAATTCCAGGTAATATTTAAGGCAACATTACTAGATTTTTACTCTTCTCTCCAAAATCAAAGGTTAGAATGTTTATATTTTATAGAGAGGGGAAGAGGGAAATTGCTAATATGAATGAACTTCTGTATCTGGGATGCAAGGGAAGCCACTGTGTGACGTGGCAATGAAATGCTGGCATCCTGAACTGTTTCAGACCTCTAAGAACTTCTCTAAGTGAAAAGAAGTCTGACAAAAAGGACAGAGAGAACTCACAATTGAGATTTTTTTGGCTTGGTTTTTTGGTGTTTTTCTTAAGGTTTTGCTAGAAAAGAACTTCATTCAGTGCTGATAAGGTTTGCTCTGAGAAGATGATATGTACTTAGGAAACAATTTGACGGCCTGTCCAAATGCATCAAGAGAAGGAAGGCCAGAGCACACCTTCAGCTTCTCAGAACTTTAGAACCACTGTGGAAAGCAAGGATAATAAATAAATTTGTTCAGCTCTCACTGCAGACATTAAAGCAAAACAACTACCAGAGGACAGGCCCATCCTCTTTGGAAAATGAAGCAGCTATTTAGTACACCTGCTTAAAACAAATCAAATATTCATTGTTAACAACCATGTTTTTTAAAAAAAAATCCACACAAACAAACAGTCCTAAAACAAACAAAAAATCCCCATGCCCCCAAAAAACAACCTCGAAATGAACGGAAAAGCCCCACAGCAGCTTTATGCATCTTCAAAAACGCTTTTAAAACCCCAGAAAAGACTAGACCTAATGTTAAAGCCCACTGAATTCCAGAGAGGTTCTTCATGCCAGACTGTAACATATGGTTTTGTATTACAGAACTGGTACAGTATGTACAGAGATTTAACTAGCTTCTCTCTCCCTAACTGACAAAAATGAGACTACCTTTAAGCTAGAAGCATTCAGCTGCATTTTAACATTAAACTGTCCATATTAGTTATTCCAATCCTTTTACCTTTTTGGGCTTTTTAGATTTTACAACTAATACATGAATATATTTGCATTTCTGCTTACCTTGCTTCAAGCAAAGCTGCCATATTGAGTCCTATGAACTGCAAGCAGGACAATTTTAGCTGTTCAGCATTATACATTGCTGAGAACTCCAACAGCTCAGCAGCATTCTTTAAGGTCACTGCAGAAACAAAAACCAACAAACTATATTAGATAATTGGCTGTAGTATCAAGGAGCCATTTTAATACTTATTGTGCAGCATGATCTAGTTATTGAAACATATCTTATACTTCCCATTCCTAGAAAAAATGCTAATGCTCCAATGGCCATAAACAATAGGGAGCTCCAAGTTATTTGTGGCAGCTTGTATGCCATGGCTGCTGCACAGAACTAAAAAGCCTCGCCTACAAACAGATCAGTTTCAAAATATTAAAACCCAGCAGTTCAAAAAAAAAAAAGGAAAAAGAAAGACAAAAATAGAAAAGTAGTAAGTTTCATAAACAGCATAAACAGTTGTTAAACATCCAAATGCTCCAATTTAGCACAGATAAAGAAAAAATAAGGCGAGTGAAAGAGGAGAGAGGGAACACTAAATACAAGGACAGAAATAGAAACAGAATTCATTTTATCATATTTCAAAAAAACGAAATTTCAATTCAATGAAATGAAGATTTCATTTGGTTTAGATTTTTTTTGTTTTTTCTTTTTTACTTTTTTTTATTAAAGAGCATGAGCATAAGTAATGGAAGATTATGCTAACTTAGAATATTGCTCAGACTAAAGAAGCAAGTATTAGCAGATGTGCAATGAACATCAAAATGTAATCACCTGAAAGGAAGATACACAAATCCTGTGCTGCAAAAGGCAAGAACATCTAAAAATAGCATTTTTTTGTTCTCTAACCCTTTACAATACATATGGAAGGACTCACATTTTTCTGCAATGGCTACTTCACAGATTTCTTTGAGTCTAGATATAAGAAGCTGGTCTGCTACCACAAGAACATTACATATGAATTCCACATTTTGAGAATCTGGAAAACAAAGCATCATATAAACACTGCGGGCAAATCAAAAGCAACTATAAAAGAGACAGCTTCAATGAAATTTTACCAAAGCACAAATATAATGGCTTCGCAAATTTTGATGGGATTTTCACAGCACAAGAAATAGCTTAGAAGAGCACCAGCAATCCACTTTTTGAAGCAACAGAAGGAGGGAAAAGGAAAACTGCAGTTTGACAAAATAAAGAAAAGGTTAAACAAGGCCTGGGGTACTGCTATTCCCTCAAACTCCAAAGAAAGAGTCAAGAATTTTGATTTTTTTAAATGTAACTCCAACACAAGCATATTAAGTTTTGAATTTCTATTTTAAAAATATAAAAATTGCAAGAGTTACAGTTGAAAATATATTAAAGGCACCTTTGATGGCAAGAGCTTCATCTGTATACAAGTAATCCACAATTATCTGTAGTATGTCAGAATGGATGGGCATTTCCAGAGCTGAACAGGTAGCCTAAAAAGCAGAAATATTTAAAGAAAAAAAAAAGAAGAAATAGAAAGAATAAGAGAGGCTGACTACTTGGAATAAAATGCAAAATTAAGACAGTACCTATATTAAGAAAATAACTCAGATTGAAGGCGACATTTTCAACATCAATTACTTAAGCATTAGTACAAAATCTGTCCAAGTTTCTCAATCAAGAATTGATTGTAGCAAAGGAATTAAAATCTGTTCAAACTTCTGAATAAATACCCATGAAACAGTTTCATGTTTGATCACTTTGATCATCTACTCTAACAATCCTCCTTGACTACATTACTTTACCAACAATTGCCTAAAAGTAGAACTACAGGAACCCTCTATGCAAGTACTGAACTGCTTTCCTTTCAAGGTCAAAAGAGCTAATGAAATCATGAGTTCCCAAATAACAATAATACTGAAGTAATCACTACTGTTAATACCTCTGAAAACAAGGTCCTCATCAAGTCCTACATTTGGACCATCCTAACCATTAAGATAAAGCTTTTGTAAGAGCAAAAATTGGCCACTAAACCATACAACTGTCACCATCTGTGTTTATTCAACATCATTGCTAAACAATTTTGGTTTACTTCAGCTGGTACCCAAGTAAAGCTTCATACTAAAATATTTACTTTGCTTTATAACACACTACTGGTACTGACATATTTTCCTTCTAAAGGTTAAAAATCTCTTACAGACATTAAGGTTTTTATATAACATCTACAGCCCTTGCTTCATAAAATATTTACTAATTAATTTAGGTTAAATTAGGTTGACTTACAAAATAATAGGCAACTTATGAACTGTATACTACTGATATACAAAACCATGATAAAAATGGACATTCAACACTCAAAAAAAACCCCTTAAATCCATAATTTGTTGCAAATATGTTTTCTCAGGGATGACTTGGGAAAAGGCAGCACAGTAACCTGGAGGACAGGTGAAGTTCCGTTTCACAGCAGAACAGAACTGCCAGTACTTCACTTAAGTACTGAATGTTCTTAATGTATTGCCAGAAAACTAGAAATTTGGGGAACTCCTGCACACTGCTTTAGTTTTTAGTCTCAGAAAAATGCTTCTCCATTTAGACCATTCCTCTCTTTCCATAAACATTATCAATAGTGATCAGGTAGTTAAACAGAGACATTTTTTGGAATTACAATGTCCAGGAACAACCAGGGCATTGACACACAGCTGGCAAATAGGAACCAAGACAAATCAAAGATCTACACCTTTTGAAACAGCAGTTGGTCACTAAGTAGAATAGTCCCTGGTATCTTCTATTTCATTTAACAGCAAAAGTCAGCTGGAGCTCTACACACTGACCTTCAATCCTGTTCTCTCTTGCACTCAGTACATATGACAAGCTATTCCAATCTGCATACTATTTAAATTGTACAATCTTTTACAGAAAGAAAATGAAAATTCATCCAAAGCAGTATCCCATAAGAACAGTCCAGTCAATGGTTTTTATAAATCCATGAACTAGCTCAAACTAAATCCCTAAAACAAAAGCAGTAATTTCCTTCGATATACAGTATTACATTTGCTATTCTCATTTAATACACAATCTCAATAGTACAAATACAGTGTAACCAAAAATGTGGCTTGTGGGTTTTTTTCCTTGCAAATAGAATCAAAGAATCCAACCCTTTCTTTTACCTAGCATTTAGGATATGTTATTATAGGAAAAACTGAAAAGCTGTCACTTATTTGATGCAAAAAACATGTACCATCACACATGGTTTTGGCAAACTTACCTCAATCCATGAGCTGCTTAACATGCTGTGAAAATAATCTGTAAAGAAAGGCATTTCAGTTCAAGATGCAATAAAATGACAGTTAAAAAAGACAATATAACTTATGTTATATAAAGATATAAAAATACACACACATACCAAGTCTTGCACAAAGTACACACTTATGACACGGGAATTCCTTTCCATCTAAAGATTTCAGGGTCACATCGCAGAGGTATGAACTAGAAGATATTTAATAGCATCAGAACTGTGACTATTCAGATTTACAACTATTACAAGTTGTAAACTCTACAATTAAATGATAACTTTAGCAAGTTAGGATTTATCCTTTGAAATAACACACACCTGACCTTTAATAATACCACAGAACATGAACCCAAAAGAACAGGCACTATACTTTCCAGGGAGAATTTCTTTGTCCAAAGTTAAGCTTTAAAAATTCCATCTGAAATATTTCCTTCAAAACTCAGTCAATTGCTGTTTCAAAAATGCTATGATTAAATAAATTAATTATGGCTTATTTTCATCAATCTTAAATGGTCTTAAATGGTTAAGTTACCTATTTCTTCAAGATCAGGAGGTAGCATAGGCTTTGATGATGCATTTTAGGAATGAAGCCCAATTCTGTGAAACCAGCTACTGTCATGCAATGTTGCTTTTCCTATATAGACAGACTATTCAGGACTTTGGGTATAAGTAACTCGATCACATCAATAAATTAAAAAAAAAATCACTTTGCTAAAAGCAATTTAGAAAGCATTTGCTTATTTCCAATCCATGTATTCTTATTGTTACAGAAAGCAGATTTACAAAAGTCAAATTGCTTTTGACTGGATTATCCATTACATTTCTCCTGGCATTAGCACTCAATGACACAGTTAATCCACAGAACACCTTAAGGAACAGTAAAAAGAAACAAGGATATATCACACGTAATCTATCCCCAGTTACTGATCTACAGATCAAGTCTATAAATATCTACAGAGAACTTCCAAACCTGAGTTACTCTGACAGAGACAATTGCACACCAGAAGTTAAAAGGCAGCTGGATCAACTTCAGCCCTTACTTAACATATAAAGAGATGACATAAGAGGAAGATAGTGGGGCAGGGAAAGTTGATTTCAAAAAATTACCATTTCTTCTGATTTAACTTTGGTTTGTTCCCATTCTTCTTGTTGACAACGTTAATTTTTCCATTTTCTAATCTGACTCCATCCAACCTGCAAATTATTACCATTGGTAATAGGCAACACAATTAGTATACAGTTCAAACCATTAAGAACAGTTTCACAAAGTAACAGTACTTCAGTGGGCTCATATTGTGAACATGAAAACGAATCATCATACAAAAATAGAAGCCAGTTGTTACTTTAAAGGTCTTCAAGGAAGATGCAAAATGTAACTGACATTCTTTCCTCACCTTAGATATGTATTTATTATCTGAGATGAAACCTATACTGTATAGTTAATGCCAAAGTTCAATACTACAGAGTCAAAAACCAGAAGGTTAAATACGTATCAGTACCAGCCAATAAACTGAGCAAAGACAGTGGCTGGGATTCAGCACAGGCTTTTTTAGCATCCTAATTCATAAAGGAGGTTTGTGAATGGGATGGTAAAGACTCAGGAGTGCTGCTGGGGGATTACAAAGTAATACACCTTTAAAGCAAAGTACTTTACCACAGAAACATTACTTAGGAACTCAGTTTTAGCAGCAGCCTCACATCTTGGCTGTGTATGCAAGAAGTTCAGTAAGAAAACTGAAAAAGTTCATATCCCTCTTTGGAAGAGACAAATGCAGGGGAAAAAAAAAAACCAAACCGATTAATGCAGTTCTACAGAGACATCTGATCATCCCTTGAAGAATTCAAAAAAAGACTGGATGTGGCACTTGCTGCCATGATCTAGTTGAACAGTTAGAACATCGACTGGACTTGATGATCTTATAGGTCTCTTCCAGTCTTGAACTTCTGTGATTCTGTGTGATTCTGATCTCAATTCCATTTGTTTCAGTATGTAACATAAAAATTACATCACTTGAGCAAGAATTTAAATTTGCTTTGTGGTGTTTTACACTAAACACATTTGCTGTCTTGTGAAAAAACTGCTAGACTACAGACCACAGTATAGAAATTATGCAGTTCAAAATTCAGTTAGATCAGCTGTCTCTAACATAACCAGTACTGATGTTTTACAACAGTCTTTCTGGAAAGCCAGATGATTTATCCCAGATATCAAATCTCACAGAGCTCATGTCTTAGAGGATACTGTCATGGTTTACCTCATCTGGCTAAAGACCACACAGTCCCTCATTCATTCACTCTGCCCTCACCACCCACCAGTGGGATGGGGGAGAAAACTGGGAAAAAAATAGTATAATTGTGGGTTGAGATAGGCAGTTTTAACAGGGCAGAAGAAGAATGGAACATTGTAGTAATGCTAACAGAATGAGCAGATACAAACCAAGTGATGCCCAAATAGTGATGCAATAGCTCACCACCCACCAACCTGAAACTCCTATATGTACTGGAAATAAGCCCAGTCAGTTCCTAAGCAGCATCCCCTCATCATCTACCCCTAGTTTCTATTCTAACATCAGTGTCTTAATTTTCACTATTGTCATAAAAACTGAAGTTAGATCAGCTTACATAATAAAACTACAGGGAGAGGTTGTCAAATAGAAATGCATTTCCTTTCACCTACCTTCCACTTAAATTGCTGAGCCCAAACTTCTTTGCTGCACTTTGCAACATTTTAATGAGGTTAGCTTCATCACCAGCTTTGCCTTTTTTAGATTTGCTCTTCTGTTTTTCATTTATAACTTGCACTTGATTATTTCTATAAATCTCAAATGCAGACTTTCCATTGACATTTTCATCAAAGCTCATTTTGCTGAGATTAGAAATTAAAGTATCTTGATATTCATCTGATTTTTCTTTATATGAGATTTTTGGCTTATAACCATGAGTCAAAAGATCACAAGTATCAGTGTATATGAACTGCAGAAGGTATGCAAACAGATCTGGATGGACCTTCTCAATTACATAGAGATCACATCCAACAGCATCCTCATCTTTACGGTAGATGTCTGGAGTGTCTAGCTGGCTGTCACTGGAAAGAAAGAGCTTCCTGAAGAAGTCGGAGCGTACGGCCAAGATGTATTTGTGCACGGGGTACGTTCTCGTGCCAATCTGAAAAGTCACATCATGGATGCTGTCCATTTCATCTGTTTCATCCAACAGTTTGCCAAAATCCATTCCAAAACTTGATAGTGACACACTTGGAATTTCATAGAGACTAAAATAAAATTAAATCCATAATCAAACACTATTTTAAACCTTCATCACTTTTTACATAGTATGTTTAATGACGAGAACAATGATGTTTTCATTTGGTTTCTTTGTTTCTTACATTGCTGCACTGCTCAACATTTTTTGTCCTGTTCTTTACAAGAATAACTAATAATATGGTATTTAGGCAATTAAACTACATAAAGAAGACTCGTCGAGCTTCAGTGTATTTATAGTATATAATATTTTGCCTTTATACTGTACCAGTGTTATCAGAACTATCTTATCTTCAGCTCACTTTTCCAATGTGAAAACACAGAAATGTGCTTGCTATACTTCATATTACAAACTAAAGCAATAAGGGAAAAAAGCTAATGTTCAGCTATTTATCACAAATGTTGGAAACTATTATGAGAGCATAAGAAACATGGCCCAGTATTCTATTTATTTATTTCACTTTATACATTTCTTTCCAACCAAACAAAAATTCACCTATCACTTTTACTTAAAATCTGATTATTGGTGATTACTGAAGGAGTAAATTTCTACAGTACTTAGAACTCAGAGTGTATTAGGAAATACATGGCAAATGCTTGCCTTAAGCACTTCAGATAAGACATCAATAATGTGTATTATTATGCAAATACATAAGCTTAGGCCTTTAGATAACTTCAACATAATAACTAACAAAGTACTATTCTCTAGCAGTATGGATAACTGTATTTACTGTGACTTCTGTATGAGCCAAAAAACTGTTTGGAAAAGAAATGTTCAATCACAATCACACACAAAAAAAAAGGAAAAATTACAGCTGTTGCTATCTTAAATATACCTGGTTTTAGGATCTGACTGTAATACAGCAAAATTGCAGCCACTAGGATCAGTGGCAATACTGACAGCTCGGTGGACAAAAGTCAGCTTCTGAAGTCGAATTCTTTCATACACACTGGTTGTGTCATGTTCACAAGCCACATCACATGAAGGATGCTGAAGGCTTGATACAGGTTCTGTTAAAAGAAAAAAAACCAGAAAGTGAATACACATCATAGAACAATCCTGCTCATTAAAATACAACTAATACAACAAAAAGGCAAGACTATGACGTTGCTATGTCCATTGATGGAGTAATTGAATAAGGCTAAACCACGCTGAATATTGCAGCTTGCTTATTTACAGAACATATAGGAGGAGAGCTGACAATTTCAGTTAAAATTTTGTCCTGTATGAGACAGATACATTCCTTGCAGAAAAACAAACCATAAGGACCTACTTTCAGTAATATGAGCCAAGCTAATAAGGTGGAAGTTGCTTCGGACCCTGAATTGTGCCCAGATAAGGGACTGGGAAACAGGTTTCACAGACTTAGCAGAGCAAGCAAGTATATGTTCCTTCCCTTGCTCAGTAACAATTCTCTTCAGACTCATCATCTAATATGTGACAAGATCATTACACTAGATCATTGTGCTACTACTATTCTCCAGAAGTATTTTTTTTCCCAGAAATCTCCACCTAAAGGTATACTGAAGGGTGCAAAGTCAATCTTAGTATTACTGAGGAAGGAGTCCAGTAGCAGTCAATGCTAAAAACTGTCAGTCACAGAGGAAAGAACAAACTTGCCACATAATAATACTATTAGAGATTGTAAAGATTCAATTAAACTTTTTTACTGATTTAAAAGTACTTAAAAACCACTAAGAAATCCTGGCTAACCTTTCTTTTCTGAGTTTTTTTTCCCTTCTTCTAGCCACTTCCCTGTGAAGGCTTCACCATCATGTGTCACAAACATGATTTCATTCCCATTCAAGGCAACATCAGACATGAAGACTTGCCGGCCATACACCCAACGACACTGCTTCATGGAGTTGTTAGATGACTTCCAGCAAAACACCTATAATATCAAATTTTTCAAGAAAGGGAAAATCTTCATGTCATTTAAAAGCAGTTACATATTACACATTACTTTTTAAACACAAGAACATATAAAAGGAGAAAGACATTAAAAATTTTAGGATAAAGTGTTACGAGCATCTATTAGAGAGAATCCACAAGTACAACAAGGAAAATCTATCATGCTATCAAGATCCATTTGCTCATGAAGAGCATCTGAAAACCTTCTCTAAATACTGAAATATCTTCACAGCAGTCAAGCATAGGACAAGTTTTACTGACATCTTGACAAGGAGAGTAAAAGGTGTCAAGTCAAGAAACAAGTTTTATCTAGTTCTTAATTTACAGATTTGTCCAGCTGGTTTGCTTGTAAATTAGACAAAATTCAAAGCTAGCACACTGGAAATTTAAATCATTTTCCTGTTAATTGCTTGACAAAAATCTCAAATTTCTCTGCATCAGTCTAGGTTTGAAATTAAGATCATGACCAACTTCAAAACCCTCAGGAATATGAAGCACTGCATGCACAGCAAGACCCCAAGAAGGTACACTGTACATGTCTGAAAGACAGCCCAAGCAAGATGAAGTCAGAATGTGGCATCAGCAGTGCTAAAGTCAGGCCTTCGTTTTCTACCACTGAAGGACCTGCACAGGTCTGTTAGCATCCACATAAGGAAGGGGCAGAAGAACTTGAGTAACCTATTTCACTTCCCCTGCCTTGAGCCCTAAGAATTAGAGAATGTTGAAATTGAAAGAGATTTCCGGAGGTTGTCTAGTCCAACCCTCTGCTCAAGCAGGACTACCCAGAGCCAGCTGCCCAGGAACACGTCCAGACAGCTTTTCAGTATTTCCAAGGATAGTGATTTCACAACCTTAATTGAGAACCTTTGGCAGTGCTGAACCACCCTCAGTGCTTCCTGATATTCAGATGGAGCCTGCCCTATTTCAGTTTGTGCCCACTGCCTCTGGTCCTGGATCTGGGCAGCACTGAAAACAGCCTGGCTCTATCTTCTTTACATCTTCTCTTCAAGTATGTATATACAAGATTCCCTTTATGACATTTATTTTCTAGGTTAAACAGTACTCCCTTCAAGAAAATGCAATCAAGCCAAACCAGGAAGCACTGATTCAGTAAACCCAAGTGTTAAGATGCCATCCCTCTCCTTATTCAATAATTTATAATGCCTGAAAGCACTGAAGATCCCAATACTTGTCAGTATTCAACACGGAAAGATATGAAATGCACATGGACATTCTTCCTCTGGTGCAGGAAGAACAAGTAATTCCTTACTGCTAAAGCTGTGTCCCAAAGATGCTGAAGGGGCACTACCAATACTACAGATGCTAGAGGCTACACCTCACATGATCAAATACTGAATTGAAAGTTTATCATCTCTGAGACAACTAATGACCTAATGAAAAGATAAGATCATTTCAAAACATTATTCAGCCAAATGCGAGGGAAGAAAAGGAAATGACCACATTGCTCCTTATTTTGATATACAAGCACCTTTTTCAACATTCTTTAAGAAGGCATTTCAGCAGGAAAAGCTTCTTTGTAAACACCACTAGATGGCAGTGAAGGTTGAGATCTCTCAGTGAGCAGATCGAAAAAAGGGATTTAGTAGGGTCCTGTAAAGCAGCACTTAAATAGTAAGGGAAAAAAAAATAGTGAATGGCGTGACATCAGACTGGTGACCTGTCATTTACTGGGGTTGCTCCACAGGGCTCCTCAGCCCTGTTCTCTTCAGTATCTTCATAAGTGACTTGGAGGCAGGACTGAGAGAGATACTGAGCAAGTTCACAGATGATACACAACTGGGAGGAGCTGCTGGCTCCCTCCAGGGCAGGGAGGCCCTGCAGAGACCTTGACAAATTAAAAGCTGGGCAACCACCAACCACATGAAGTTCAACAAGAGAATGCGCTGGATTCTGGACCTGGGATGGGCAACCCTGGATGTATGGACAGAGTGGGGAATGGGATACTGGAAAGCAGCACAGGGGAGCCCTGGTCAATGGCAAGTTAAACATGAGCCAGCAGTGCCCTGGCAGCCAGGAGGGCCAACCCTGTCCTGGGGGCATCAGGCCCAGCATCACCAGCTGGGCAAGGGAGGGGATTGTCCTGCTCTGCTCTGCACTGGGGCAGCCTCACCTCCAGTGCTGGGGGCAGTTCTGGGTGCTACAATGTAAGAAAGACATTAAACTATCAGAGAGTGTCCAAGGAGGGCAACAAAGATGGGGAAGGGCCTTGAGGGGAAGCTGTGTGAGGAGCAGCTGAGGGCACTGGGTCTGTTCAGCCTGGAGGAGACTGAGGGGAGACCTCACTGCAGTGACAGCTTCCTTGGCAGGGGAAGGGGAGGGGCAGGCACCGATCTCTGCTCTGTGGTGACAGTGACAGGACCGGAGGGAATGGCCTGACATTGTATCTTTACTGCAAAAAGATCCTTCACCCAGAGGATGGCTGGGCACTGGAAGAGGCTCCCCAGAGGAGAGGTCACAGCAACCATGACAGAGTCCAAGAAGCATTTGGACAATGCTCTCAGGCACCTGGTGTGACTCTTGGGGATGGCGCTGTTTAGGGCCAGGAGCTGGACCTGGCAATTCTTGTGGGTCCCTTTCAACTCAGCATATTCTATGATTCTGTGAAATTCCTTACTTTCTATGCATGACTTTGTCCTGTCTAACATTTAAAGTTTAATTAATCACTATGCAGCCTGCTATATAATTATAATTATAACAACTTACCCTTCCAGCTTCATCCAGTGCCAGAATGCAAGTCTTTTGACCCCCATTTTCTTTAAGATGCTGGGTATCTACTTTATACTCCAAATATCCTCCACTGACAAGAACTTTTTTAAGGTTCAGTTGTCTGAAAGAACACAAAAAGTAAATTAGTACCTCCCTACTGGGTACTTCATGTTGGTTCTATGACAGTTACCTTTTTATTTTACACAAGCAGTAAAAAAGTAAAGCTGAGGCAGTGACACTGAAAAATTACTTATGTTTAGTTTCATTCTACTGGTTCTGTTAACATAGTTGCTAATATTACAGCAGACTATAACTTTTCTTTTGTTTTTAAGTATATCAGATTGTATACTTGTAAGTTCTTCATAAAATTACAGATTTTGTGAACAATCTGTAATTCTTCACAAATGGAGAATTACATTTGTGAAGAATTGTAATGAGTGAAATTCATTACATGAATTACATTTCATGAATGTCACTCATTCTATGAGTGAAAATCAGTAGATTACGTAGCTTTGATTTCATCATTACAAAAATTTGTTCAGCTGTTTGTATTAAAACATCTATCCTGTCCCAGCAGGTCACTTCTCAAGGGTTTGCTAGGTCTTGGTTTTTAGCTGATCAAAACCATATTCATTATGTTTTTTCAGTTGCTTAGCATAAGAACACAGGACACAGCATTAAGGTTCTTCAAGTGTCAACACCTTCACTTACAGCTATGTAGAAATTAAGTATAAAGCAATCATTAAGCTGTAATATGTCAATAAATACTGTCAGAATTTGAAGCGAAGCTGAAAAACTAGGGGGGAGTTATGTGGGAAAATCAAATCTAAAAAAAATCTATTCTAATCTGCCATTGCAAACTAAGTAAAAGAGAACAGGATTAAATATTTTCCTAAATTCATGAGTCAAGAATCCAGCTTCTTCAACAGGTTTTACACCCTGGTTTTAGCATACGTACCAGAGGATTTCACAATGTCCTCCTTGCAACCTAAATTACTCCTTATAATGTACTATATCTACACATTAATTAGGAAATTCAGACCCCAAATCACTGATTCAAAATCATAACAACATAAATAAACAGAATTGCAGATCTTCAACATCTCTACCAAGACGCACTTAGACAAAATCAGAGTAACAGGGGAAGAAAAATACCAGTTTCAATGTCTTTAATTTTACGGCACATAATATTTCCTCCTAATGTGTTTCTTTAAATATCTTTGGTAAACAGTAAGTGGCACCTTAGCCTCTTGTCAAAAAAAAAAAAAAAAAAAAAAAAAAAAAAAAAAAAAAAAAAATGAAGAAACAAACAAAAATGATAGCCCTAGTTCATATGAAAGAACTACCAATGAAGAAATTACAGGGCACCACTGTATTTTCTGTACTTTATGCACAAAAATCTTGAAAATAGCTTGCAAGTATACAACTACAGTGAAATTTTCCCCTATTGTTCTTCATGACAAATTAGAAAAGTAACACATACTTGGAAGCTATCTTTTTGCACTGATAGTCTGCAAGTAAATAAATATCTCCTCTTTCAGAAACACATACTGTAGCGCCATCACTTGCAGAGACCAGGGACACAGAGATGTCTTTATGGTGTAGAGCAGAGACCTGGCGAGGTGCAGTTACACATTTTTCTCCATTAGGATCCAGCAGATAACCTAGAAAATACAACACACTCAAAAGATTATTTGTCATTCCACACATTGTGCATTTAAAGGATACTTTATGACACTACTTTGAAGAACCTTTAAAGTCCAGGAGATTTTTTAGGTAGTTGGATAACTTGTCTCTAAAATATTTAGGCAGATGAGACCCACCACACCTACTTGTTACTTCACTACAAACACCTGAAAACCAAGACTTGATACATAAAAATGAAGTAAGGCATATCCAACAGGGAAGCTATTCAATGTGGTGGTACTGCTTTGAGTCCAAAAAAAGAGTATTTATTTGATCATACAAAAATTCAAGATAGTAGAACTACCATAACACTGGCATAAACTACAGATTATTTTGCACACTGGAATACAAAAAAAATAAGCTTGTCTAAAAAATTACTGTAACTGCAGGTAAGCAAGAAGGCAGCAGTTACATGAAACAGAAAAGGTTGGAGCTGTAATGCAATATCTCTGAAAACAAACCAAACAGATCATTGCTGCTCTGTTGCAACAAGAAACCTAACATCAGGAATCTCATACATGGCATAATCCTGATTTTTGATTCTTGGCATCACAGAGCAGAGCACATATACCAAGAAACAAGCAGCAGAGCTGCCTCTACAGCTGGCAGCAACCCTGCCACAGGACAATGTAGGGCTATGCTCAAACATCTGATGGGGGCAAGGTTTACCACCACAGGTCTACCATGGTGCCCAGCTGACACAGATAATATCACTTAAGATTCAATTACTGTCTCTGTATGGTACTGCTCTGGGCCACATGCTAGCCAGAACAATCCCAAAAACATAAGCAACCATAAAAAAAGCTTATTTGATGGGTGCTTATAAAAAAAAAGGCAAAAAACCCCAAGAAGACACTCATTACTAAGGTATTTCTCAGACAAAGACAAGTTTTTTCACATACCTTTGACACCTTAACATAGAAATACAAAACTACCTGGAACCTGAGGCCAGAACTGATTAAGTAGCAGAGATAGCTAATAGTTTTGTTTGCCCATAGACCCAAAACTGCAAAAATGCAAATCCAAATCAATATAGCAATACTTGTTTATTAAAAAAGATAAAAGCAATTAAAATGCCCCATTCATACAAAAAATCAAGTTCACCAGTTGGTAATATATTTTTAAAAGGTTCTTTCTTGATTTCAGAATAAGAAAAAGTTAACTGAAGATTCTGGTAATGGTATTGCTGAAAAAATTCTAGATATAGGCAAGTATTTAAAAAGTTAGTATGGAAAAAGTTATCAGAAGCATGTTTACAGTGCTTCATGAAAGAAGGACATAGGCAGGAAAGCTCAAGGCTAATTTATAGTTTATTAAAGGCAGTGCCAGCCAGATTGCTGGAAGGAGACAAGCTTGCCTTGGAGTAATTTCCAACACAGCAACATTCCATTTCCTCAAAGTCTCCAGTGGCAGGACCACACAAGATACATGGAAGGTAAAAGTTAAAAAGAGTTCAAATGAGAGCTAAATTTGACAAGCTCCCGTCATCTCTAAATGTGAAAGTAATTGGTAGGAATGAAAAATATTCTTTGAAAGAAGTGTGAAAGGATGATGTCATCAGATTGGTTAAAAAAAACAAACAAGAGAGAGAGAAAAAAGCTTCATCCAGGCTTCTGTTCTCAGAAGCAGATGATAGGTTAAGCATGAACAACATCTTTCAATGGCTGGGTTTTACTGTCAGAATGCTTCTACCTTACCTAGTTGGCCGCCATTCAGCCCCATGGTATACACTGCTTCCTTAGTCCATAGCACAGTATGGAATCTGCCTGCAGCCACTCCAATCACCATTCTACCTTTCAGGTTTTTTGCCTGAACCTAAGCACAAATCCAAAGTACATCTTAATATTAAGTAGCAACAGGTGAATTTCACATGTACAAACTTCTGACAACATTTAACTCCTAAAGTCATTAAGAATGAAGCACTAATATCAATCCACATACAGTCTAATAAATCAGATTATTCCAGAAGTTTGTCAAGTGGGGTACTATTGCACTAATGAAAAAAAGAACAAAACTTTTTGTAATAGCTAATCAGAACTAGAATCAAGTCTCCTTAGGCTGTCTTCATATGTAAGATGTTGAACAAGACTGAACAGGACATGAATAGCACAGCCACAAAAGACTCAGGTGCTGCAAAATGTCAACTAGAAGTTTAAACTTGCAAGTCCTAATGGCCTAAACACTGCAGAACACTACATTACTAATTCCACACTTCACATTTAACTTAAGTTTTCCATTTTAAGATGATAAAATCATGGCAAATATTGTGGATATAGAGCTGTCATTACACTACTAAAGAACACACGGTACCCCAAAACACTATCCTGTTGCATTTTGGCCAATCATTCTTTTTGACACTAATAGTGCCATGTTGCTCTACTTCAGATGAAGTTAAAGCTTCTTTACTTACAAAAAAAAAATAGACATTAGGCATAGAAATATAGTTAAGCTGCTGATGCCCATACCCCCTCTTCCCTGTCACTACTCTTCCCAAAGCACCGACTCCAGTGCTTCCAGCAAAGGATGTAATGCTCCAACCCTGAGATCCATCATCCAGTGATCCAAAGGAGTTCAGACCATGATTCTCAAGTGATACATATCTATTCATACTTTAGCTACAGAACAATTTGGGGAAGGGCGAAGAAAAGGGTTTTGGCAGTTGTACCTTTTATCACACTACAAATTTTGGTCTTGTTCAGGTTACAAACTCAGACATTTATCAGAACACAGTTAAGATCTGAGATGTCTGATAACACAGAATCAAGATTTATCTGAACTCACATTAAACTTTGCTGTTCTGAAAAAGCTTAGTGGTTATTTTTATAATCTTCACATTTTACTTTCTTTTAAGAGAAACCAAAACAGCAACACCAAACATTTAAGCTTTGATTGATGTTATTTTTACCTGTCTTGGAACACTGCAATTAGAAGGAGGAGGAAGAATACCCAATTGATGGAAAGTATTCAAACCAAATGTGTAAACATATCCATCTTCTGTTAGAACAACAGTATGATCCTTAGCTGCAGCTATCTGGGAGCACTGATGACCAGTTAAGCCTTCAACAAGTCTTGGAACCTGAATCAGGAAAAAAAAATAGTTGATACAAAAGCATGTTGTTTTGTTATTAACCAGTGGCCATCCATGAAACTAAAGTTACACCAACAGAAAGTCATGACCAAATATTGAAATAAAGATAAAATGCATTTGAGCACACAACACACTCATTAACATAACAAGCACATCCAGTGCAGTAAGATTAACTACTTTCATTTGAAATGCTATCATGGAAATGTCCTTTTCTATGACGAGAGATGAATTTTAAACCACCTGCTCTGGAATTAGGTTGGAAACTACATCTTCAGGACAGCTGAACAAATATTAACTATCACGTGGTATTTTAAGTACCACAAACACTAAAGCTATCTCCCTCCAACACAGGATAATCCTGATGAAATTTCACAGAATAAGGAAGCAGTTCTGTATCTTTGAGTCTCGATGCACTCTAACATGACTTCTCCTTTATTCAACCATGTAACATCACAATTTTGAAAAGCAATTTGAAAAAAAATCCTAATTTAACAGAATTACTTTCTTTTAAAAAAAAGTAAGAAAATGTAAGCTCCAGTCTCCACTATAGCATTCAGCAATAGAATATCAACTTCCACCAGATACTCAATATTAGTAATTTTTAAAATTGACTATGCTGCAAGATAAATGCATCTACAAGGTAGGATAAGATGCTTAAGTCTAAGAATTGTATTGTTATCACATTTAGTGCTCTCAAATTTTAGTTTTGTGCATTGCAGCAATGTACTATTCAAATGAAAATGACTTTTCAATTAAGTTGCATAAGTCTAGTAAAAAACAACCCTACCAGCCCTCTTCCTGCCACTACAGCTTCCCAGCACTGTACTGCTGTTCCTCTGCCAAAAAGCCCAGACAAAAAACATTTGCTTCCTCTTATCTAGCATCAGCTGGCCTTTAAATCAACTCAGCCATAACACAAGTTTGACCACAGCATCTAGCTATCTGAAGTTAAACTATAATTAAATGCACACTTCTCTACTCTCTGCCACCTCACTATTAGCACTGGGAAAGCTTTTCTGTTACTTAGTGGGAAGCAAGGAGATTGGTTTGAAATGAATAGCAAAATCATTTTGAAAGTACACTGACAGAAACTCTAATTCCCTTTTTAGCCTTGCTGCTAGAAATAAAAGAAACATCATAGCAGACTACAAGGAGTAACACAAGACAGCATACCAAGCAGGTTTGCTCATCACCATGACCCAAGCGCCCTCCTTGTCCATGTCCACATGTATACACTTGGCCTTTGTGGGAAAGGAACACAGAGTGGAATTTGCAGAGTACCACCTGAAAAAAGAGGAAAAAATGGATGGGAAGAGGCAACATAGGACAGATTAATTTTTCTGGATAATCTGAAAACACCTGCCATAAGTACTTTGTGAAGAAGTTCTGCTTTAAACTATATTCATGAAAATACAAGTAGGATAGTGGTATTAAATCATAGGACACATAAAATACTTGCTTTAAACATATTATGTACTGCCTTAAGCTACTTGAAGAGATCAACAGTTTCAGTTTATTAAAATAAGATCAAGCATGGCCCCACAGGCTAACAGAAACTCGAAAGACTGAATTTTAAGGTCCACGGTGCTGCCTCAGAAATGCCAAAGAAAACATGTTAAGACTGCAGCACAGATTGTCTGCCCTGAATGTTTGCTCAAGTTGTACTTTAAACTTTCAAATATTCTCAAACTGAAGTCACAAGAAGTTATTAGAGACATGTGCTTAACAGCACATGCTGCTTTGAACACAAGATGAATTTTAATTCAACAAGTACCAAGCACATTTATTATTCCACTTCAGTTCAAAGTGTGACTGGAGTCACACAGGAAGTCAGCAGCTCAAAACAGTTACAGAAGTGTCATTAATTAATGACACACAAGCCATATATCCAAAGTAAATAACACAGAAACCCCTGTTCTCCCCAGAAAACAGAGAACCACAATTTCAGTGATGGTGAATGGGGGTGCAGGGAAGTAAGGAGGTGGGCAGAGAGGGGAAGGCACCAAGAACTGTTTTTCCATGGAAATCTTCAATGTTTGATAACTCCCCTTGGTCACTTTTTCCCCCTTGCACACCCCTCCCCAGGAGAAGTGCCTATGTAATACATGAGGAATACCTGTTTAATGTACACGCCATTCCGAGGAAAAAGGTCCACCAATTCAGGATGATGTCTACCCTGCTGACCACCATGGCCCAAAGTAAAATTTATATTGTTTCCCCAGGTGTAGACTTCTGTGGGATCTGTAATGAAAAAATCCTCTCTAGTAAATGTATCAGTATTGTGCACATTGACTTCAAAAAACAGCAATTGCTATTTCTATCTAAAAATTGAAGAGGAAATTTTTTTTTACCTAAAACTGAACTTTAAAAACATTTAGTATTATAAGAAGTAAAGTACCATGACAAAATATTCCAATAATATTGTACAGATGATCAACACTAGCATCAGGCATCTCACAATTTATGAAGTCACAATTAAAAACAGAAAACATTGTATAAACTAGCGCATTCATTAATACATTGTTGAAACAGATCTCATTGCAAAATACAAATTAGACTATTTTATTTCTTACCAGTTTTCTTGAACACCACATGGATAGGCCTATCTTTCATCACAAGATCCAGAGCTGATAAGCCTTCTTTATCCTGAACATACAGACTAACACCATGCTGAAAGAGGAGAGGAGAAGAACTGAAGTTAATTTTAACTGCATAGCTTAATGTAAACCAGGTAAACCTTTTAAGGAGCAAATCATATCTTTAATTGAAGTTTAATACTGATAAAAGAAAATTTTCAGATTCAAGTAAACTGTATGCAAATCTAAAACAAACCAAGAACATTGCAAATCTGTTCTGCCATGTATACATCTTGTTGATATATTAACATGGATTTTATTGTCTCAACACTGACTGTATAATAAACTGTAACCAGCAAAACACAAAGGAAACAGATGTGAAGATAAAGCACTGACATCTAGGAATGGCAAGTATTCACCAAAAATTAATTTACCAGCTTCAAAGGATGCATGAATGGCAAGTATTCACCAAAAATTAATTTACCAGCTTCAAAGGATGCATGTTCTTAAACTGGCATTCTACAGAATCAGTTTTGACAAGCTAGACAAGTGACAAAATAAAAAAAAAATACTATTACTTTGAAAACAAGCAAGGAACAGAGTTTCATGGTTGCTGAGAAAAGGCAAGAGGACACAAACAGCCAGGAAAGAGAGAATTAGAGAAGGTTCAGAGGCACAAAGCATGCACAGGTCATTCTTTCAGAACTTAGACACAGACAATCTCTGTAAATACCATTTTCTCAATAAAAAAGACTGCTGCTACAGCAGCATTGATTTTAGGAAGGAAGTCAAGTTCCATCAATCACCTCCCAAAAGGGGACTCCAGATGTCCTCAAACAGAATCCAATAGCCAACTCAGCTGTACCTGCATACCTTGTACCTGAGGTCATGACTAATATAAAGGATACCTTGGAAAACCTCACACTTAAGAGGCAAACACATGAAATACAACTTTTTCTGAAAAAAACATTCCCCAGAAGAACAACAGCACACATTCTCCAAATTATAAAGACAACCCTAGTGCAACAGGGCTGGGATTAATTCACCATATAATAGAAAAGACTGATCTATTTTTATGACCTAACAGATAGCTGGATATTCTCCATTTCTGGAAGTTGTTTAAAATGTTCACAAGCAGACAGAGGCTGTAGGGATATTCACATGGTTGGAATTTGTGAAAACAAACTCCAACTGCTGCATGGCAAATCTTGTAGTTAGATACAGCCTCAGAATAAGCCAAGAACACCTCCAGCCCACGGCAGAAGTCTGTCATCCACACTAGTTTAGGAATCCAGAGGCTCATTCTGGAGCTAGTACTGTTTAACATTTTGACTTATAACCTGGATGATAGGCTAGAGTGCTGCTCCCTCAGCAAAGGTGATGACAGGAGAGCAGGAGGAGTGGCTGATAAGTCAGAGGGTTATGCTGACATTCAAAGGGACTTTGACAAGCTAGAGCAACAGGAAGAGGAACCACATAAAGTTCAACAAAGGGAAATGCAAATCCTGGCCCTGGGGAAGAACAGCCCGGTGAACTGGTACAGCTGGAGGCTGAATGACTAGCAAGCACCTTAGTAGAAAAGGACTTAGGGACTCTTGCAGACCACCAGATGACCACAAGCCAGCAAGCTCAGAGTTAAGAATGCTGAAAGCATCCAGGGCTGCAGGCAGGAGTGTTGCCAGCAAGCATTACTCAGCACTGGAGTGCTGGGTTCAGGTCTGGACTCCCAGACAGATAAGGACACACAGGAGCAAGCTCAGCAAAAGACCATGAAGATAATGACGGGGGCATCTGACACTGAAAGAGAAGCTGAGAGAGCTGGCATGCTTAGCCTAGAGGAGGTTTGGGATGGGGGAGGGGGACAGCATGTCTTATCATACATAATAAATACCTAATTGGAGGTTAGAGGTAGGGATGACAATGATATCCAGTGACAGAAAAAGTGGCAATGGGCACAAACTAACATGTAAGAAATCCTGTTTAAATCTAAAACACACTTTTACTGCACTGATAGTAAAACATTGGAACAGAAATGTCTGATGCTCTGCTCAAAATCCAACCAGACCTAGCCCTGGTCTGCTCTAGCTGACCTTGCCTGAGCATGGGGGCTAGATTAGGCAATCTTAGATCTCCTTCTATCTCACCTATTTCATAATTCCATTCTATAATCAGTTTCTGTTGTTGCTATAATACCTTAAGAACACATCCTTTTCATAACACAGTACAGGAGACAGACTTCAGTCAAGGAACTGAGAGGAGAGAGCATCCTCCATGAACCGTTTTGTGCTGCTTCTTAGAAGAATATCAGCAGAGCTGGCTAGCAAAAAAATCTCATTCACTTATGTAACTCACAGAAAAGTAAAGACATTGGGGAAAGGCTGTACAGGCCTCCTGTAAGCAAATATCAAAGATACAGATATACACACATGCACTAGAGGACTGAAAACTTTTTCATATGTCACGTGCACAGTTTCCACTTTTCTAGAGAACAGAATCATACGTACAATGCTTATAAAAACACCTACGTTTTTCAAGTTGAATGAAAGCTTCCCCACTCTGTAAGGGGACAGCACATGAAATAAATATTTAACAGTTATCAGATCCTACCAGATCCACCATCTTTCTATTTAAAGTCTTGTAGGAAGCAGAGAGTTACATCTACAAATGGCTAGTCACTGTAATTTTAAAAGACTGCATTCAAAATGGAACATTCTCTGCCTTAAAAGGTTTCTTTTTAAAAACCACCGAACCACAAATACTTCATTTTTTTCACATGGTTAAAGAGACTCTGAACATCTCAAACAAACATCTCTTCTCTTTGCTGTACTTGCAAAAGGAGGAACAGAAGGAAGATTAATTAAAAATATATACAACTTGCTAATTGGATGGGAAGAAACAACAGTTGTAAGAAAGGAGTAAGGGGGACTGAGCAAAAGCCCTGGTTTAAAATACTAATGAAATGGAGAGTCACTTAATAGAATACTCCATATCTTTAATTGTTTATCTCTAAAATATAAGATTAATTTCTAATTATAGCTCCATTTAATTTTCCCTTATTTTTTATGTTCTCTAACATCAATTGATACAATTACCACAGGTCTATTTTCAGAGTATCTTTAGTCTGAGCACTCTCTGTTTGTAAGATCCTGAGCCTGATATCATCTACATAAACAAGCCTTCAAGGAAGTCCACAATTAATCAGGGATCCTTTCTCAGTGCTGATTTCTGCATGGGCAAAGGCAGACATCTGTGTTAACAGAGACAACCTTCAAGTAAATCAATGCACTGCAATCTGAGCACAGTATTAAGACAAGCCTCAGGAGGCTTCCAGTCAAGTTTAAAAATACACTTTTACAAATGCAATAAAACTCTAAACATGGTAGGTGCCAAGGTAAATTACAGCTGCAAATCACTCACCTTCAGTAATGACAAAACACAATCAATGTATCCATAAAATATGCTTCTGTGCAAAGCTGTCCATCCAGACTCCTTGTCTTTTGCCAAGAGATCCACTCCTTTGGTCTCAGCCAACCAGTCCAGCACACCTTTTTTGCCACAGGACGAAGCGAGATGTATAACATTTCTACCAAAGGCATCTTTGATAGTTGCAGCATTGTAGCAGTAAGAAGAGAGAAAGGCCTTGATCTGGCCTTCACTTCCTCTGGTAACTACAGAAATAACATCCAGAGCATGCTGTAGAGATCGACACTTTGAAGTGCACTCTGGCATGTAAGAATTCATCTTCAGTGCTAAAGCTGCTCTTCTCCTTAAGGGGAACAACCCTTAAGTGTATCAAGGCACTCCAATTCAGTACACAACACAGTGCCTTAGAAAAATTGTAATTCCAAGGATGTAAATCCAAGCTTATTGAGCTGCCATTAGAAATCTTTGCACTGTTATGTTTGGCACTTGATCCAAATAAATATTTATAAATATATATTTTTAGAAGTCTTATTTCACCATCTTATATAACAAATAATCTTGTCCGTAGAAAATTCCAAAAGTGAACTACCTCTAGCGTGCAGAGGGGGATTCCCCCTCCACACTACCTTATTCTTCTAAAACTCCATAATTGCAAGGGAGACCTGAAAGAGAGCAAACCAGAACAGATTAGTAAACAAAAGCCTTTTACCCCTGCAACTGTACTGATTTAACTGCATATCAAACTAGCAAGTACAGGACAAGACAATGTGACAAGGGCTGACTGACCTGCCCCATGCCATCCGAGCTTATACTCGGACATCCAATCAGATTAAAAAAGCATTACTCCCTTCCCCACCCCAGCCTCCAAAGGCACCTCCTACCTTTCTTTAACATAAATTGTTTAGGCCACAAAGTAAACTAGATCCAAAAAAGTTTGCTGTCCCACCCTGAGAATCCTCATGATCCTGACTGTTTAGTGTCAAATTGTATCATTACTTTGTCATCAGAAACTAAGAACTGAACTAAAAGACTGGGGGGGGTGGAAGCCATCCACCAGAAAATCCCCTCAGCTGCTGAGTACACCATTGCTAACAGAGGCATTGTTAGTAACGTGGCAGAAGGAAGACCACCAAACTTCACAACCACTGCAATAAAAGGCTTGTGTCCCACTTTCTCTTCCCTGGCCCCAACATCTTTCCATGTCCCTGGCAATTCTAATCTGCAGAATCAATAGGAAGGCTCCTCTCCACCACTCCCAGAGCTGCTCACAAAGGTGGGATGGAGGATGGCACCAAAGCAAATAAAAGCAGCTTGTACAAGAGACATGAACTCAGGCTGTTAGCACTCATGCAGGGCTAAGGTCTAAAGCTCCTGAAACAGGCAAGAAGAAAAGAGGTCTAACTTGGAAGGGGTAAGGGATAAAGAAGAAGAAACAGGAAGCAAAAATAAGAATAATTCTTCATGAAAATATATATTTACAGTCTGGGGCATCCAGCTCTTCTGTTTAGCTGTGCAAACTTATCTTTAGCATATACATCTTTCTCTGGCATCCCTCTTCTCAAAAGTAAAGGAGGCCTGACAGAAACACTCACCTGGCCTACGAAATGTCTGCAGTTATAGTCAGAAGTGTCACAAGATGTGCAGACTTCAGTACAAAAATCACACACAAACTCAGAAAGCAGAAAAAGTGAACTACATACATCACTATGCACAAAACCCCCAAAAAATCACTCTTCAGCCTTCCAGATATGTTTCAAACTGAGTGAAACAGTATTCAGTTCAAGTTTTTGTTTGCTATGCAAAACGTAATTTGAAGTTGTTCTACCCACAATTAAAATATTCCAAGAGAAGCTGAGCAATGCCATCCTGAAAGCTAAAAAAGAACAAACTAAAAATGTTAACAAGCCCTCAGAGTGGGGAATGGGGGGGAGGGGGATAAGACAGGGATAAGAAACACCAAAAAGAAAACCAACAAAACACAAAAGTCTCCCATCCTACTCAGCTTAGCAGTCATTATAAATGTTCACATCCTACTCCTTGACTCCAACCCCATCAAAAAGGTTGAGCTTAGCTTCCACTGCTTTTCAGCCACTAAATCTAAAACCATATTTTCTTAATAACTTTATTTGCAAAGACATATTAGAAAAATATGATTTTGTCTGGAAAAGAGAAATCCCAGTCCTCCTCCTGTTTTAAGAATCAAGATTTCCATAAAGCTGCAAGCAATCAGCTTAGAGCAAACATTAGCAATAGAATCTAAACTTTCAAGAAAAAAAAATCTAGTCCAGAGTATTCATTTAAATATCTCATAACCAAGCCTCCAACAATTACTTTTCAACCTCATTCAGAAGGGTTACAATACTCAGAATGCAAATCTATGGACCAGAAGTTGTTCAGTGTATACCTTCAAAACAAGTTCAAAGAGCAGGCAAATGAAAAAGAAAACAAAAATCATTTTTATTCACTACAATTTGTCCCTCATCCCTGACCAGGGGTAGCACCAGGAAATCTTTACAAGACTTGAACTCACCACAACTGTTCAGCTTAGATTTGTCACAGCAAGCTTTAGTTCACTCTACAGGGCATTTTCCAAACAACATACAAACTTCTGCAGTAACTCTAGAAATTTATCATATATATGTGTGGACTTTTGTCCTCTGACCTTCTCAAGCCTCAGATTATAAAGAGAAGTAAATTACTGTAACAGGTTTGGAAAAAAGCTCTGATTTCAAGAATACAACCTGACTTCTTGTTCCAATGAATCGAAGTGTGATGGGTAACTATTAGCACACTCAGACTGCCAGCACATCAAACACTCTTCTAAAACTAATAATTAAAAACAAAACACCCTCATGAAAAAACAGACCAAAACAAAAAATCTACAAAAAACCCCAAACATTTCAAGATCTACAGGAAAAAATGTATCACATTTCACCAACATGACACTAGGCAACAGAATTATGTCACGGAAGTAAAAATTTTATGCATGCCTTGTAAAGCACATCTTAAATACAGCTCATTGTTTAAGCATTACTATTGTTGCTACACAGGAAAATAAAGGTAATGATAAAAACAACATTAAGGAAAATCACTCAGGGGAGACATAAGGTTGACTAATCTGTTAAACTGGTATGAAATGGCACCACCACCCAAGAAAGAAGTCCTGCTGTCCCCTGTGTCACACCTTCCTTTGTGCAGATCCACACCTATCTAAGGCACTGAATCGCATGAGAAAATGATCCAGAAGAAAGCAAATCCTGAGATTTGTGCCATTACAACAAAAGAACAGAGGCCACACAAAAACTTATTGAAGGCATCTGAGCTCCAGCCTACCAAACACCAAAATAATGTGAATAACAAATCAAGTATTAAAAGAATAAAAAGCCTGTTACTAAACAGAAACATAAGCCTGCCTATCATACACTAACTCCATCACAGTGACATTTACTTCAGCTATGTGAAACCTGACCCTGCTGAATTATTTCTTTATAAGTCATTCCAACCCAGCCTTTCTTTACCGTAAACATTACAAAACTAAATATGGCATTAGTATATTGATATATATATATATATACACCTTGGGCTCAAGACAGAAGGCTGTAGATCAAGTTTTCACTTAAGGCTGTCACACTGGCAACAAACGCTGTCACATTAAAACAAAATCTGGAAAAAGGTGATCATCAAACCTGACTGTTCCACAAAGGAAGTCCTTAAGAGAAACCTTAAAACTTTCAAATTGTGAATTGAAGCTCAAGTCAGTGTGAAAGCATTTCCACTATGAAATGCTTACTTTTAGTATATGGAGTCCCAGCTGAACAGTGAGCACCTAAAACAAGCACAAAACAGGAAGCACCAACATTTTTTAAATTTTGAATTAAGATGATCTGGAACATGGTGCCATTTTGATTATCTGTCTCCACTTTTATTTGCAGATATTTCTGTGGGCTACTCAGCATGAATCACATCCATGTTACAATACCAGTGTCTTCTTAATGTTGTAATTATTAAAAGACATAAAAAGCTAAAGAAAGCTATAATATTTTTAACACTTTTATGATACAGTAAGCATTATCTGGAATTCAAATTATTTTTAAAAATTGATTCCTAATTAACATTATAGAAAAAAGTCATAAAAATGAAGGAATTAGAGCAGCATTCAAAGTATCCCAAAGATATTTTATTTCAGCAGCAAGTGGGTTTCTAGCCTTCAGAGACATGAGTTATTTATTATACACGTTCACAGCCCAGGAAAATTTAAAAGATTGGAACCAATTTGGAAGCAATTCTTTAGTAGCAAGAAAGTGTTTGTGGTATCTCACCTCCTGCAAGTGGGTAGGTAGGGCTGTCTTACTCAGCTCTCCCCCTCAGGGAAGGCAAGGCACCACTGCACCAGAGCTGTCAGACACCCTCCCAGAAGGAAGGTGTCACATGCATCATCTGACCCTATGGAGGCAGAACTCCTACAGCTGAACAGCAGCTCCGCACCCACTGTGCTTGTCTCAAAAATCTGTTTCTCTCAGGAAGCCACTACAAAAATCAAAGCTGTCACACCTCTCCTGAGTATGAAGTGAACAAAGATTCTACAAATACCTTAGTGACTAAGGATGATGGTGATAGATTTCATTTCCTGCAAACAGCAGATGTGAAATCTCAACATTTGGGAAAAGCAGAGTTGGCAGAAGCCTCCCACTGTGAAGTTCCAGAAACCTCTCTCTGTGTACCATATTCGCTATCAATGCATCCCCAATTTTCTCTTTTTCCAGAAAGCATTTCCACAGAGGTTGTGTGCTCTCAGCTCAGAGGTACAAGGAAACAGCAACCAACCCTCACCTCATGGGTGGCTGTGTCAATGTATGCCTCTAGCATCCAGTCTGATTTGATACTAGAACTGCCATCTGTGGTCCTTTCAATTCTTCCTGAAAGCCTACACTCGGGTGTTAGAGCTACCAAACCTGGCTGACATGGATGTGGGTACTGGTTAGAGCTACCAAACCTGGCTGACATGGATGTGGGTACTGGTTAGAGCTACCAAACCTGGCTGACATGGATGTGGGTACTGGTTAGAGACAACAAAACCTGGCTGACATGGATGTGGGTACTGGTTAGAGACAACAAAACCTGGCTGACATGGATGTGGGTACTGGTACCAAGACAGTGGCTGGTAGCTGCTGTTGAGCCTTTTTTCATTTAACACAGACAATGGTCTTACATGGAAGTGAAAGAGAACACAGAAGAGATTCAGCTACTCAGAATTCAGCACCACTCAAAGACAGATTGCTGGGTTTGCATCTTCAATGTGCACTGCATTAAAGTAACTCAACTGTCAAATTAGTCACATGGCCCTGAAACCCATCCTTGGCCTGATTTACTAAAAACATATTTCTCAAGACCTTAAAATTGGCATAACTTCATTCCATTCACTGCTTTTTTGTCAGAGTTTAATAATTTATTCTTTCAGTGTTATTAATTTTACTAAATCACATCTAAATTTTACTAATTTTACACTTAATTTTACTAAGTCACACCTAAAATGCACATGGTGAAAAATTACCTAGCTCCCCTCATTTGGTTCTCCTAAAACAGAACTAAGTTATGGTTTCTATTTTTCATATAAAAGAAGCATACAGCTTTCCTTGTCAAGCCTAACACCCTTCCTTTAAAAAAAAAAAAAAAGAAAAGTAAAAATAATGTGTTTTTTCTGACGGCACTAAATTAATTTTCTTTTCCTTCTGATAATAAGTTGCAAAGTGAAATGAGACTGGCAACATCACACATTTCAGGAAGGTTATCTCTATCCTTATAAGGGTATTGCAGTATCTTAAATATTTCCAGGGCAGAATGGAAGTGGATTGTTTTTTAAACAAGCATGCTGACATTTCTCCACGTTGGTCCATTCACATTTGTTTCATAACATCACAAAAGACCTGTAACCATAACAGCACAGAAATCCTTAAAATATTTGTACCTAAAGCAAACTTCACTAAACAGACTACTTGATTAGAAAGCTAATAAAAAACGGCTTACAGAAATAAAGCCATGGGAATTTGCTATCATGTTACCACTTTTCCAGGACTTTCTGTTGACTGTATTCTTACCTAAAGGCAACTTTCACCAACACCTATTAAAGAAACAGTTTAGAATCTGACAAAAGTGACCAGAAAATTGAGGCTAGGTAGTAATATAACAGCCTTAGCACTGGCATTAAGCAAGATATCCTCAAGGAAACACAGATGAATTCCTAGATAAACAAAGCAAGTGCACCTTTCAGGTACAGGTGGCACACAGCCTTTAAAAACAGTTAGACTACTAATTGCTGCTCAGATTACATATCCAGAGATAGTTTAACCTGTCCACAAATTCCTTGTATGTTTGTTGAAGAACAGGCAAAAATCTACACTTTCCAACCCCTTGAACACAAAATGTATTTTCTGGGGAGTAAAGTGATTGAATGTACAAGGAAAAGCAGGTAAATCTAAGCTATGCAGTAGATAAGAGTGGTTCAGCAGCCTGAAATTCCCACAAAGAGACCTTTAAAAAAGCAGCTTCTTCTCGACTATATAATAGGAGCATTGAGACACAGAAAACAAGGGTTCTGCTCTCCTCAATGCACAAAATATCAGAGTCCTGCTTCTAGTTCAGATAGCAAGTTTTAAGAGAAGCAAGTAAGTAGGGAAAAACTTAGAAAGAGTCACTAGGATTCAGAATGTTTATGGAACAACCCCTGAGTACAAGCAAATTGGATCTCTTTTCTCCTTCAGCTGTGGCTTCAGCAGACCACCCAGAGCCTCTGAATAAGGTGTCTGTTACACAAAGAGGAAACATCAAAACTCCAGCCCCTTTTACTCCAGACAGTGGACAAAGCATCCTTTGTTCAAATTTCATAAAAGATTCAGATGATATGTCAGGAAGGATTTTCAAATGACAAACTGAATGCACGTGAGGCTCTCAAATCAAGCCAGACAACAAGCAAACTGCTCAAGTTATAAATAAATGTGACCTGCCCAGAAGCAAAGCTATGAAGGAAAACCAATTTGCCTTGAAAGGCACCACATTCCACCATGCCCACCACATCCCTTGGGCCACTGCTGCTCCTTTTCCTGGGATGGGGCCTCCGTGCCACCACTCAGCACAGGTACACCCCAGCACAAGTGACCTTTAGAGGCTTTCTCCAGATTTTCTGTACCTTCAACAACAACAGCATAATCCTTATCAGAGTGAGACATGCAGCAGTGCAACAACCCTAATTCAGTTGCTCCTAGCTGAGCTAAGCAGCACTGCCAATTACAAGCTGACACATCTGTCAAAAAAAGACCAAAGTACCACTGGTAGCTAAATTCAGCTCCAAACGTCAGAGCACATCTATCACTTGGGAATCATTGTACATAAACAGTAAACTGTGAAATACTGTGCTGTGCTTATCTAGAAATACCAAGGACTGCTTATGCTTAATAACTTAGTACTATTTAAAAAAATTAAAACCAAGTGCTACAGGCAAAAGTACAGTGAGTGCAGCTACAGCCACTTGCACAATCCATCAAGATCTTGCTTCAGGCTTTATTGAAACAGATAATGCTGAAGGGAAGTTAAACACAACAAACCACACAAACCACAAGTGCGCACAAGAACTTCACCCCACTTCAAATTATGTCCGATAAATCCATCAAGGACTTTTCCATCTTGGGAAAAAGTGACGTTTTTGAATTAACTGGGAACTTCTGGTACAGTTTTACTGCAGCCTACCCACACCAGATGTTGGCGGGCGATTACTGTTTTTTGTAAACCACAAACTGTGACCAGTTTCCACAAAGACAGACAGCTACACTGACCACATAACCAAAAAAAAGAGCTGTATTTCGCCTAGGAAGCCTGCATGGAAGTATCCTCTTAAGATAACTTAGGATACTTTAACGAGACCGCGGCTCTCCAGTGCTTACGGTGCTGGTCTAACCCAGCAGCACTGTGAGCTGCTACCAAAAACAGACAAGCAGCACCAAGAAGGAGAGAAACACGCCAGGCTTTCCCTGAAGCCGCAGCTAAGGAAACCTGGCCAGAGGTTCCTGCCAGTGTCAGGGCGGGGGAAGGTGTGCAGCGCTTCAGGGAGCCAGAGCGGGGCCAGGGGCAGGCAGAGGGGCAGGGGCCGGGCCGGCTCCCACCGCACGCGTCCACGTAGCCGAGGAGCGCCGAGACACTTCTTGACACAGGAGGCCGAGCCACGAAGCCGGTCCCCTCCCATTCTACGTGGCCGGCCGTCCTTTACCCGCCCTGGCTGCCTTGCCCGGAGCTCTCCCCACTCCTTCAGCCGCCCACCGCCGCCGTCCCGACCCCTCCGCCAGGACCGTCCCCCGAGCGGCTCCCCCGCCGGACGCTCCGGCCCGCCCCTCACCAGTCGCTAGATGAATGGACTCGGGCGGGCAGGGCGGGACGCGCGCTGGGCAGCGCGGGGGCTCATCCTCAGTGACTCCGGGGCAGGGCCAGGCTAAGGCTGCAGCCGCTACCGCGACAGCTCCGCCGGCGACAGCGACGGCGACAGGCGGGGCCCGCGGCTCTCAGCGGGCGCACCGACAGCGGCCGCCGCACCCACGAAGAAGCGAAACGCCGATTGGCCGCCGCGCCGCCGCACCTCGCGCGCCGATTGGCTGCGGCTGCCGGCTGCCGCCTCGGCCCCGCCCCTCACTGCCGAGCCCGGATTGACTGACAGGCGGGGTCTGGGGGACGAGGGGGCGGGGCCCCGGCGGCCGTGGCGCTGCAGGGGTTAAACCAAGATGGCCGGCGGGGTTTGGGTTGTGACTATCGGTCCTCGTGTGGGGCACGGGAACGGGCTGGAGTTATCCGGAAGGCGGCAGAGCTTAGAGGCCTCCTTCTGGCAGTCCTGCCCGGAGAAGCACCGTGCCTTGCTGCGGAGGGTGGGATGGGTTTCTGGTAAGGTCACGCCTCCCTCCAGGAGGGCTCAAAAGCAAATAGTTAAATACCCAGCCTGTGGGTCCCCTAAAGTAATGGGGAGAAAGCAGGGAGGAGGCTGTGCCCACTCAGACTGTGTTACACCACAGCAGCTTCTCTCTCTGACAGAGCAAATGGTCTAATGTGTCGGATATATCTTGATTTTTTTGTGGGGCTTTTGACACCGTCTCGGGGCAGTCTCGTAAGCAAAGGCGGTGTGTGCACAAGGACTGGCACAGCCGTGAGTCCTGTGGGGCACAAGGACTGGCACAGCCGTGAGTCCTGCGGGGCACAAGCAGTGGCACAGCTGTGAGTCCTGCGGGGCACAAGGACTGGCACAGCCGTGAGTCCTGCGGGGCACAAGCAGTGGCACAGCTGTGAGTCCTGCGGGGCACAAGGACTGGCACAGCCGTGAGTCCTGCGGGGCACAAGGACTGGCACAGCCGTGAGTCCTGCGGGGCACAAGCAGTGGCACAGCTGTGAGTCCTGTGGGGCACAAGCAGTGGCACAGCTGCTCCTGTGAGTCCTGCGGGGCACAAGGACTGGCACAGCTGTGAGTCCTGCGGGGCACAAGGACTGGCACAGCCGTGAGTCCTGCGGGGCACAAGGACTGGCACAGCCGTGAGTCCTGCGGGGCACAAGGATTGGCACAGCTGTGAGTCCTGCGGGGCACAAGCAGTGGCACAGCTGCTCCTGTGAGTCCTGCGGGGCACAAGGACTGGCACAGCTGTGAGTCCTGCGGGGCACAAGCAGTGGCACAGCCGTGAGTCCTGCGGGGCACTCCGGGAGGGCTCAGCCCTTCTTGGTGGATGTCTTGGGTGATGCAATAGGTGGCACAGATTACAAATTAAATCAGGGACAGGATTAGGGTGTGCTGTTTAAGGGCAGGAAGCTGAGCCCAAGACAAGCGGTACCCAAAGTAAAATACAGAGTAAAACAAGCACACATCAGCTTTAAAAAAATAAAAGAAATTGATGTATTTTTTCCAAGAAAAACATTAATGATGTATTGATATTAATGTACTGGCCAGAGTTCCTATATGTTTTTTAAAGCCACAGCATTATCCCATGCTGTGTGAGCATTATGACCTTGAAAGAGCATAGCTATCTTTAATACCACAAAACAGTTGAAAAAAAAGTTATGCTCTTTAGTAGGAGTTCAATTTGGGAAAGATCCAGTATGAATTGTATTTAGGTGAATCCCAAGCATTTTTACCCGTGCCATCTGACTCAGTTAATGTGAACCATACAATCTGCTCTATGATTTTCTCTGTATAAACATTTGGTTTGCCAGCAGACATTCACCATTATAACTAAAACTGCAAGCTACATGAAATTTATTTATGCATTATTTTCCCAGTGATAGTTTCTTAGTGCTTCAGTCACAAATAAAGGTTGGAGGTGGCCACACTCCAAGTCTGCTGCCAGCTGGCCTAAGGACAGAGATGACCATCTGGGGACATGAGGAGGTCCAAATACGGCTCAAGTCAGTTCTGAGCAATGCTTTGTTGCATAATAACAAATTCAAGTGAATAGCCTGGACCGAATTTGGAGCAGCAAAGAGCATGATGGAAAGATGAAGAGGCTTAAAGTAGAATAATGGCTAAGATTCCATATGAAAAAAAGATAATATCTGGAAGCTGGACTGCCCCTTAGGTCCTTTATAATAAATGCTACTGTGAAGAATAGAAAACTGCAGCAAGCAACCCAGAAAAGTGGGAAAAGAACAGAGTCATGAATAGAACCTGATTAGAATCCAAGCCAGACAAAACTTTGACAGAATAACCAAAGGGTTTTAGCTATCATTTTCTATGCAAGAGTTTTATCTTTGCAGAACTTTTAATATATGCTTGGAAAAATAAGCTGTTAACTGCTTTGCCTGTTGTTTATTGTTTAGGTTTTTCTAATTTACTCCAGCCTACACAATAATAGAAATTCTTGCTATCTTGTTTGCTCTGCAAAAGCAGCAGCAAACTATTCACAGAACCAGGATGCTACAGCTTGATTTGCAGAGCTATGTTGAGATGCAAAAGTAATATTGTAAAACAAAAGTAGCTCAAACAGGGTAACTTGAGCCTCTGTTTAAATTACTTTTGTTGGTTTTGGTTTTTCTGCTGTGGAAAATTGCAACACTGTTGCATAAAATACTATTTTAAGTCTTTTGGAAAAAATTACAGATGTGGAGATGAAAAGCCAGCAAGTCACTGAAGAGGATTTTTAATTGGGCAGTCCAACAGCCAGATTTGTAAGTTCCTGACACACGTAGCATGTGTCTGTCAATAAAGAACTGTTCATCTGGCTTTTTTCAGTCTGTGACGAAAAGATCTGAATTATCAGAAATAAACAAGTAATTATAGGAAAAAATATGTCTCTAACTGCTGTTGTTACTTTTTATAGAAGCTCTAGACTTTGATCCATAAAAAGGAAGGAAGAGCAACACTTAAAAAGGAAAACCAGTATACTTTGCCATCTTCAGAATTTGAGGAGGAACATCAATTTTGAGCAACTTAACTAGCCTACAGAGTGTATTTTTGTCTTTATATGCTTCTCAGCTCATTGACTGTTGAAGAATTACAAATTGACTGAGCTCTAAATGTGTGTACTCATTTAAGGTTAGGGAAGATAAATCTAGGCTATAGGGAGGACATTACCCCATTAGGCAGCTTTCTAGTGACCTATTAATCTTTTCCATCCATCCATTGTAGTCTGCACCAGACTTAGGCTACTGGAGGAATTAGAGGAGGAGATTTAAGTGACAGAAAGGAAAAAAAAGAACTTTGTGCTTTATTCTGTCTAAAATTGATCCTGGATGTTGAGGGGAAAGAGTGTTTTGGTTTTTTTTAAGTGAGTAATCAAAAAGTTCAATCTATATATCAAAAATAAAAACAATTAATTCTTTCCTTTTTGGCTATACTAAATGTCAAGTGACAGATTTCTGTCTTCACATATCTATTTATGTGCCTTAGCTGGCCTAATTATTACCAGTGTCCTCTGGAGCCTTGAGTAATAATTGTTATTGGCAGCAGTAATACTCTGCTGAAGAAAATATTAATCAAGTTTAACTTCTGCTACTGAAAAAGTCCTTCTCTTTAATGAACTTGAAAAAAAAAAGAGTATATGTAGAAAGTGAAGGGAGACGACCCATCCTTTGATCAGCATCGAATTCCGATTTATTGATCCCACTTACACACTTTTATAGTGGTGTTAATTAAGCTTATACATATTACAAAACCCGAGCTCATCATTTGCCACAGATTACACACCAACCCCTCCTTTTGTTTTCAATACCTGTGGTTTGTTATTGAAACCAAGATTTGTGTTCTTACCCCAATATGAAAGGTTCTCAAGGCTTCCATGTTTGTCACTTTTGCTTTCCCATACCTTATCTGTTGAAGTGAGGGGGAGAACGACCATCCTATAATGCATCGAACTCCGAATTTATTGATCGATCAGTCACTTTAAATAACAGTGTTAACGAACTTCATGCATATCCCAAAATACAGCTTTATGATAGGCTAACAGAGAAAACTCTAACCACTCCTTTTGTTTTACAATACCGTTGATTGTTTACAACAAAATCAGTGTTCTCACTGTGATACGAACGGTTCTCAAAACTTCCATAACTGTTCCCAGGGTGCCATCTTTTCCCAGAGAGGATGTTACCTTTGCTATGGGAAGACTGCCTGAGAACCTTATTGTTTATACAAGGATGCCTGAGAGAGACTAATTGTTTATAGAAGTCAGGCTGGAAACTGCTTTGAAACTGCTTCACAGCTACCTGTTACTTTTCTCTCAGTTGCATGGCTTCGTGGCCTTTTTCTTTAAGCCATGCTTGAACTAAACTCCCGACATTTCCCCCGTCTTTTTCTTTAAAAGAAAGGAGGTTAGTTTGCCACATTTTCTCTATCATCCTACTAACCATCTTTTGGATACAGCTACAGAAACAAGGCAAGATAAGCAAAAGCAATAAGAGTACACCTAATATCCCTATAGCATATTTTACAAGGTTTCTTAGCCATGGTCCCAATCCTAAACTTTTAAGCCACTCATCAATACCCAATCCTTCTTCTTCCTTAAGGCTGTTAAGCCCTAGTCATAGCTCCTTTAACTTAGCATGAATAGATACAGAATGATCAGATAAGTTCATGCAACACATCCCTTCAAACTCTTCACACCCATGGCCTTGTGCTAATAATAAGAAATCTATAGCAGCTCTATTTTGTAGAACAGCGTGATTAACACTTTGTACATCTGAAGTTAACATATCTAATATCTGTGAAGTTTTATTTAGTTCACCCTTAGCCCAACACCCTATTTGTTTTGCTAGAGTCATGGCTTTGCTTGCAGCACCCCATGGTAGGAGAGCTGGAACAATCACTTGTTTAAATCTACTCCAGAACCATGGATCCCCCACTGGACTACAGTCCAAGTCATGTAAGCTGCGCCCTTGCCTGCTTGTCTTATGACTTAATTGCATTAACACAAATATATTAGGGTGGAATAGTGATAACTTGCCTAAATAACAAGGTCCACCCTGAGGTTGGGCTGGTATTCCATTCCAGGCTCTATCTCCACAAACCAGAAATATTCCTGTAGGTAATTTCTTAGGTGTCATGATGCTAGAGCCTTTACAATGGCTGTAGAGTTGTTTAGACACTATGTTTGGCTTTAGAGCTGAATCCAGAGTAGCCCATGTTTGTTTATATGGATTCATCTTTTGAGGATTAGAATAATCAAAGCTAAACCATCCACTGTTGGAAGTGCTGGTCATGCTAGCATTTGCACTTCCAAAAAGCTCCAACTCCTCAGGTGGAGAATGCAAAGAGTATTAAGTGATTGAATTAACAGACATTGTTGGTAGCCATCACTCTGACTGGCAGTATACCCTTTCTGTGCAGGCAATTTAATATTTACCATATTGTGCATACATAAAGCACGATTATTAATAAGACTGCAGAATTCTTGAGGAGACGATACTGGCAATGCTGAGACAAAGCGACGACTGATTAATCTGTCTAGCAAGTGTTATTCATACATTATCTCTAGGTTGATTAAACTGTATTACCCTTAATTCTTCAGCTACCACTACACCTAGCAATATAACAAAAGTAAACCTCATTTTTCTGTTTTTACTTTGACCTTTTTTTTCTTATCAGTTTTTAACCTTTAACCCTTTTCAAAATACACTGTACCTCCCACCGATAATAAGCCAAGATTTTCTGCTCATGTGATTCATAAAGATCTAAAGCTGAGGCAGTGTTTAGTCCTGTTTCGTTCCTTAGAGCCCACTCCCAATTATGTTTTCAGGTATGTCTATAATTACAGGTGTTACACCATAAATGGAAATGTGACAACTGATCCACCCAAAAGGTCCTGTCACAACCCCCACAACACAGTGCCACCCAAGCAGCACAATTTGGGCTGTGACATTCAAGGCAGTTCTCTTTTGCCGGTCCTTTTATATGGAAAGATGATAATGATTCAATAATGTCAATCAGTTCCCTGGTCGTCTGGCAACAGCGTTTTATCCCAAAGGGTTAAAACCACCCTCAGCTGAGCCACAATGTCGGGCCTTATCAGGCATTGCACGGTAGGTGGTAATTGGACTAAGAAAAGAAAGCTGTTAGCTGTTTTCATTTATGTAAACCTGGAGAGGAGGTGAAAGGCAAGTCTGAAAATGATCCTTTCTGTCCTTGAGATTTTCACATCCACCTCTTCCCTGGGTTTCTCAAAAATGTTCAAAATCAGTTTTATAGTCTGTAATCCTTTAGTCATTTGGCTGAAATGGTATCAGCTGGGTAATTCTCAGTCCTTTGTTGATTTGGAGTGGTGAGAAAGTAGTATGCACTTGAAGCACTTAAAATACTTAACTTAGCAGACTTATTTTCAAATTAATAGAACTTAACTGGCTTCAAAATTCTATGGGCTAACTGTGCTACACTCTTTGCAACATAAGAATAGGCAATTCTAATAACTAAATAGTATTTTCAGCTAGCAAGGTTTCTCTGATGTTCACAACAGCACTTTGAACACAAGTCATAAAACAAACACCTATCGTAAAAGCATAAATCTATCTAACATCACTTAAACTTAATAGCACTTATACTTAAAATACTTAAAATATTTAAACTTAATAGAACTTAACATTACTTAAACTTATCTTTACTTAAACTTAATAGAATTTTAAATCAACAGAACTTACATGTAAAATCTCTTAATTCTAACAAAACTATAACAAAATTTAACTGATTTTAGACTTATTTGTAAATAATGTAAGATCAAACTTAACAGAATCTAACTTATCTTAAACCTAATATGATTTAACCTTAACAGACCTCGAACTTAACAGCAAATAAACTTAACAAACTTAACCTTAATAGTATTTAGCATTTAATTTAACTTAAACTACTTAATAACAGATAAAACTTACTATAGACATAAAATATAGCATTTACTATAACTTACTTACAGGCCTGATTCTAAAATATTAAGCTAAAATAACTTTGTTCACGTGTTTGCTATAGCATTTCTATATCAAAAAGCACACTCACAACATCTCACTCATACAATCAGTCTAACATATCTTAACATTTTTAAACTTTTCAAAATATAATTCTAGAGTCTGATGTTCCACTGACTGAGCCATCTGGGCTTCTGATGTTAAAGTCTCTGCCAATACAGGTGATTTCAAGACAGCATAACCAATGCCAAGCCAAACCGGCTGAAATTTGACCCATGCATACAGTACGCTGATTCCTGTTTCAGTCTCTGCCAGGAAGAACTAAAGTGCCTTTAACTTTCCTTGTTTACCATCACTTGTTTCTTAATTTCAACAGGGATCTTTTCCTTTTGTTGACAAAAGTTACATCCATTAGGCTGTTAGGTCTTAAACTGAAGCTTTTGCCGGCTGTAGGGGGGAGGGAGAAACGCTCCCGCTGCAAAAAGCGCTCCAGTCCCGCGGCGCGTGTGTCGGAGCGGGCGAAACCCCCCCCTGCGCTGGGCTCTTTGTTTACTCGCCGGCAGGCTGACTCCGCTGCAGGCACCGCTGCACCCGTGGCTCCCCCCGCGGTGGCTTCGCTCTCCCCCCGCGGTGGCTTCGCTCTCTCCCGGGGCGGCTTCGCTCTCTCCCGGGGCGGCGCGCCTCGGCTCCCGCGGCGGCGGCTCCGCTCTCCCCGCCGCTGCCTCCGCTCCCGCCGCTATAGCGCAGCGTTTTAGGCGGTCGCTCACCGCGGCTGCTCCCCATGGCAGAGCGCCCGTGCCGAGTTCGGAGTAGCACAGACTCGGAAGCGCCACGAGCTGCGGCCGCTGTCTTGCACTCAGAGAGACAGTAAAACAGTGCACCATATATCACTCGCCATGGCCTGCTTAGCTTCTTGGCAGTTTTACCACTCTCTAAAGCAGCCTCTGACAATAAATCACCGAATTCACGCAATTCCGTTAACTCGTAAACTGTGTGGGGACTCACAAAGATTCCCCGTTCCAGACCATAAGCCAAAAGACCTTGCAATTCCTTCCATAAGTCTATTCCCTTAATTTGCCTGTTTTGCAAAAACATAATAAAAAGTTCATATGCGGCTTGTCTTTCCATACCTCTTTTTAAGTGCGCACTTTCACCTAGCAGCGTTTTCTCAGACTTCTGCCGCACGCATCAGCTGGACCCATCTAATATTGTCGCCAGGGCACGGCGCGTATCGGCGGTTTTCTTTTTTCCTCCGCTTTAATTTCGCGCTTATTGCCGCTCCCGCTGCTTCGGAGCCTGAACCAGTCCTCACTTATCCTTTGGTGTTCGCAATCCCCGTGGTGGCCGCGATCGTCGTGTCCGCTATCACGTCCGGGTGTCACCAATTTGTTGAAGTGAGGGGGAGAATGACCATCCTATAATGCATCGAACTCCGAATTTATTGATCGATCAGTCACTTTAAATAACAGTGTTAACGAACTTCATGCATATCCCAAAATACAGCTTTATGATAGGCTAACAGAGAAAACTCTAACCACTCCTTTTGTTTTACAATACCGTTGATTGTTTACATTAAACAAAATCTGTGTTCTCACTGTGATACGAACGGTTCTCAAAACTTCCATAACTGTTCCCAGGGTGCCATCTTTTCCCAGAGAGGATGTTACCTTTGTTATGGGAAGACTGCCTGAGAACCTTATTGTTTATACAAGGATGCCTGAGAGAGACTAATTGTTTATAGAAGTCAGGCTGGAAACTGCTTTGAAACTGTTTCACAGCTACCTGTTACTTTTCTCTCAGTTGCATGGCTTCGTGGCCTTTTTCTTTAAGCCATGCTTGAACTAAACTCCCGACACTTATCCAAGGACAAGGTGTTTACTTGTTATTGAAGACAGGCTTGAGAACTCTTGCCGTTTACAGAAATGTGCCTGGGAAACAGGCTTGAGAATTAGCTGCTTACAGCTGCCTTTTACTTTTCCATCAGCTATATATTTTCATGGCCTTTTTTCCTTCAAGCCATGTCTGAGCAAAATTCTCCAACAAGTATAATATACTAGAAAATTTGTATTACAGAACTAATAGAGCAAAATTCAATGTAACACCTCTTAGAAGGGAAAGCCTGCAAAAAAAAAGTGTCTCCAAATTCACTAAAACTATGTGCATCTTGATTTAACAAAGCTTATCCTCTTACTCAAACAGACTGGGTCATTAAATTCCTGATGTATAACAATCTAAGGAAAGTGTGGAGAAGTCCAAGGATCAAACAGCATGGAAATGACAATGGTGATGGATGTGGGCTTCCCAGACTGATCAATCTACTTGAGAGTTCCCCTGTGAAGTAGGAAATGGAGAGGTGGGAGCTTCCAGGAGCTTTCTCTCAGCAAACCATGGCTCCAGAAAAGCAGGTTCTTCATCTTGCATGGCTGGAGCACTTTGTGTACCCATGCCATGTCAGAAACTCCAACATCTCCTCTTCAGCTTCCAGGATTTCCAGCTTGTCTAATTAGACCTTGGGAGCCTCTCTGATCCCCAAGGTAGATTTTTCTGTTATTGTAGTTGTCCAGGTACACAAAGAGGATAGGTTGTTATCAGTGATATGAGACGTGTGTGGTGACAATGCATTGTCCTCCATTTGTTCAGAATTCCCGTATTTTTAAAAAATGTTTTGTAAAATTCTGTGATAAAGGGCCTAACATACATGAAACAAAAATTAAAATGGTATCCCACAGGTACTAAAAGAACTTTTGTGGAACCTGGTAAAGGGACAGTTACTAAAATGTAATTTTCAATAAAATCAGAGACTGCAGTATATGTAAATTTATTGTAGTAGCATCTGTTGTGTGTGAAATATTTTGCAGAAGAGCATGATTTTAAATAAAGTGGTTGTTGGACTTTCTTTTATTTTGGGGGAAGTTTATTGTACAAGTGCAGCAAAAAATTTACTTTGTGGCCTGTCTTTCCTGCATCATTCTTATCTTACTGAATAGAAGGAGCAAGGCTGCAGATTATTTCAGAGCATCAACCCTCTGTGGAGAAGAGAGATGGACAAAAAGACAAGAGAATAAAGCCAATGTCTTGGGCTTCATACTGACTTTCCAGTGAAAATCTCAGAGTCCACATCCATGGCAAATAACACTGCTGGTCTTTGGCAGTCTCACAGAGAGGGGAGAGGAAAGATCATGGTGGCTAAGAGAAAAAGAAGATCTGGTTTTCTCTTCTGAACCTGTGGCAACAGAGAGAAACTGCCTTTCTTTCCTTATTCTGATGATGGGGAAGAAAGAGATTTTTTTTTAAAAAACTTTTTGTAAAGACTAAGTAAACATCCTGTTGATGGTACAGCTGTTTTGGTTTTTTTTTCCTGTCCATTTCATGCCCAGATGCAGCTATGTTGGTGCTATCCCTGAAAAAGGCATCTGACCCCCTCTCTTGCATCGAGCCCCACGTAGAGTGGCCATGCTGGCAGTAGGATCTTGCTGTGCTCAGTGTGGGTGGCAGAGGGAGACTGGAATTGTCCTGCACCACTCGTGTCCATCCTTGTAGCAACTTGCTGCTCTTGTGGAAGGTGTTGGTCCCCAGTAGCGCTGCATTAAATAGTATGTTGGCAAAGATAGCATAGCTTTCCTTCCATCACCTCCAGACAGGTCTCCTCTGGCCTTACCTTACTTCGTTTTAGGTCTTTAGTCATAAAATGCTCTCTGGATATCAGTGTTGATAGATAAAAAAACAATCTCAAGAGAATAAAATCTCTACAGCTACTAGAGACACACCTTTGCATTTTACCTTGCAGTGCCATCTACAGTCGGGAAAGTCTTGCGACACTCAGATGACGCCTCAGTGTTACTCAGTTAGCAGGCAATTCTGCAACAAAAACTGTGGCACCGCAGTTTTCTTTGCAAGTTTAGCTTGTGGAGTGCAGGCTCGGAACTCGAGGCATTTCCCTTGACCTAGTTTCAGCTGTGCCAATGGCTTGCTAAACATTGCATCAGGCAGCGGGAAGAGGATTCATCCTTCCTCACTCCATGGTGAAGTCTCATGGTCTGTCTCAGCAATCTAAATTAGCACCTTTATTGGGACTGCTAAAAACAGGAACTTAACTTTTCTGTTTTAAATTGTCCCTTGTAGGAAACTGTTCGTGATCACTGACTCCTCAGCAAAACAGAATCAGAGTGGCCTGGGTTGGAAGGAACCATAAAGGTCATCTTGTTCCAATCTCCTGTCATGAGCAGGGACACCTTCCACTAGACCAGATTGCTCAGAGCCCCATCCAACCTGGCCTTGAACACTTCCAGGGATGGGGCATCCACAGATTTTCTGACCTGTTCCAGTGCCTTACCACCCTCACAGTGAAATATTTCTTCCTAATACCCAAACTAAACCTACTCTCTTTTAGTTTGAAACCATTAGACTTTTATCTATCACTGCCTGATAATCACTTTCCATCTTTCTTACAGGCCTCTTTAGGTACTGCAAGGCTACTGTAAGGCCTTCTTGGAGCTTTTTCTTCTCCAGGCTGAACAGCCCAAACTCTCTCATTTGTGTTCTTAGGAGGGGTGGCCCTCCTGTGGACTCACTCCAAGACATCCAACATATGCCAAATTGCAGGGGAAAAAGAATAGGAAAACTGAAAATGCTCATTTTTCTTCTCACAGATAGCTCCAACCTACCCAGCTATCATTTAGCCCCACTGTAAATAGATCATACATAAACACATTGTATTTCAGACAGATTATGTCACAAAACATATAGATTTTTTCCAATTAACACCTTTAAGGATTTTTTTTCTTAATAGCTTTCAACATTAAGTCTAGCAACTTTGATATAACTGTTTGAGTTTCTGCTAAGGATTCTAATAGCAGAAGTTAAGCAGCAGCATTTCTGTGAACTGCCATTGTAATAAACATATATGGAAATTATAAATTCTATTTGTTCTAGTTTCACAAAGAAGATGCACAAGATTTGATAGATTTCATACACCATGCTGATTTCTAAATTTTAATAAAGTAATCCCAAATTTGATGTAATTATTTCTGATTGATTTTTAATTTTGTTTATTTCCAGGTATGAAATAGGTTTCTATCTCCTCTTTTAGCGTTGATTATACAGTGTGAGCATCCAGTACAACACTGCAGGTACAAAGGAGTGTTTTAGTAGTACTATAGCCCAAAAGATCATTAATGTCTCTGAGACAGCATGGATTGAGCAACAATACTACAAAAAATCCACTCAACTCTCTCCTGCTTTCCTTTCCAAATGAACAGTAAATTCAACTACCTGGCCCCATGTCCTGGGACTAAGACCTCCAAAAATGGGAGTCCAAATAATACAATTGTAGTGTATCTCACTGCACTCATACCTGTATCTCATCTTTGTAAAGAATTCTCTCAAGAATCAAGTCAGCTCCTATCCTTACATCCATTCTGAACTCCTCAGTGCTGGGCAGTCAATGATGACATGTAGACAACATTGCTGTAGATAATCATGGCTGTCTATAGGATAGGTGTCTCTCTCTCCTCTTTTGACTGGGAAGGTAAATCTCATGTCCCAGATCGTGACTCGAGATGATGATCCACATCTTCATGACAGTAGGCTGGAGTTTTGCAGTGTAGTGGACACACTATAAGTACAGTAGCACAAACATAAGTAAAGTGAAGCTATTTAGAAACAGGGGGAAAAAAGGGTTTTTTCCTTCTTTTCTTTTTTATGCACTCAAGTGGTTAAATAGTTCCTGTTAGTTCTGCTGGGACATTCTTCTGCTGTTCCCCAGCACAAATTCATGGTCAGATTCAAGACCTTATGCTCTTGTAGTTTGACTTGATGTGTCAGACTAGCTTAAATACTTTCTCAGAAGACACCAATCCCCCTTTATGGTTTCATTACACAGCAAATCTTTTCAGATGTGCAAAGGGCAAATCTTTCCTCGCAACTGAACTAAAGGCATGGACCTCTTTCCCCAGAACAACATCATCTCCCGTGCAAACTGTTACATGTATTCCTCATCTATTCTGGAGGGAAGAAGCCTTCAAGTCTCCCTCAGGGAGAGTTCCCAAGGTACAAATCTGTGGACCAAACACTGATCAGTTGAGAAGAACAGGCTGCAGCTCTCTCAAGGACATCGCACGTATTAGGCCACTAGATGCCACTGTCGAGACACGTTTGGTCTTTGATCCGGCTTACTCAAAAATAAATTAAACGAATGGCAAGATATATTTTTAAGCAGTATTTTGGATAGCCTTTTTCTTAAAATGGGGGAAATACAGTCTAAGAAACTAAAATTTCTAGCTAAAATGGTATACTTTCCAGAAGTAGAACCAGGGAAACATATTTTCAGACTACTGCAAGTAAATGAGTTCATGTTGTATTTAGCTGTTTAAATAGTTATGGGACTATTTAGAGACAGAATGAAATTCTGTCAGATACTTGCAAGCCTACTTGCAAGCCTACATTTTCATTACAGAATCAAAACTAGGGAGAGAAGTTGGCATGTGAAATTTCTATTTCATTTGGCCAAGCAAAATTGTGAGTTCTTCCCTGGTTTTGCCAGTCCTCTTATCTGGGAGTATATATCCTTTCCTCACTGAGCTGAAAAACTTCTATTCTTTCTCATGTCAAAGACAGCTAATAACCAACAGCCCAGAGAAAAAGAAAGTCACTGATAAGCTGGACCATTCTTTCATCTTCTTTCTCCAATAATAAAGAAAATAAGATATTTCCCATTACTCTGAAGGTATAATATGGAGTAGGAGGACTCCATCCAGCTCTAAAGCAAACTTGCAATCCTATTGCTAGCTCTTGGAAACAGAAGTTATCTCTTAAATATGTGCAGTTCTCCTGACCCAGAATGTGTTCACATGGTCCCACATTTATTTGGTTTTGTAGTTACCTGAAAAGCTATCCTTGTGCTAAATATTGTTCAGCTCCTGCCCAAGCTACTTGCAGGCAGCAGGAACATTTCCAGGCTTGGATAGGTGAGCAGAACAGGGAGACTGGCCTGGAGCATCAGCTAAGAGTGACACTCTGCTGTAATTCTGATGCTGTTTTGATCAAATATGGAACTGTTTTAATTTGACATCATTTGGAAGTGAGATAAAAAGATTTGTGCTCAGAATCTATAAGTGGCAACTCAGTGAATGTTCAGTACTTTGAAAGATGAATTAAAACCTGTAGTATTTGAAATGCAAAATGATGTTAAAAATGCAAAAACATTCATTCATTCATTCTTCATTTGTAAAAGTAATTTTTGCCATGCATACATCTTCCCTAGCTGTTTCTGCTTAAGTATTTGGTCAGCAGTAAACTGCTTGCAGAACATGTGGCTGCTACTTCTTGAAAAACAGTTTTATGAGCTTGCTACTTGCTGCTTTTATTTTTATTTTTTTTTAACAGAATCAACTTTTCAGGGCAGATTATAGAGCGGATTGGATTAAGTTTTTGCTTAGCCAGTAAGTATCATCTCAGATCAGTGTCAGTAATGTAGTCCCACATCACTAGATCTATACTGAAGTGATGCGGATTTCAAAAGTACTCCTTTTTTTAATCCAAATCAGACCAGATCTTGTTTTCAGCAGAGCCTCACAAACCTGCTTGAGAGCGACAGAACTGCAGCAGAGCCATGGCAATAAACGTGTAGGACAGAGGACAGGATGGAGAGGCAGGAATCTTATGGGCCAGCTATGCAAAAAGAAAGAAAACGTGGAATACACCACAGGATGTTACACAGTTCACAGAACAATTCTGACATCTTTCTTATCAGCCATAACACTGGAATAATAGCATAATAGTACCCAGACTACAAATAGGTGTTTTAGCAGAGGTATGTAACATTTCCAAGGTATGTAACATTTCCAAGGTATATGGGAAAATATTTAAAAATCACTGTGAGAGCCAGGACACTCCAGGTTGGCTCACCATACTAGTTCTGTTCCATCCCTTCACATAATGAGAGTGTAAATGGAATAGGGAGTGACAAGATTACAGACTCCTTGTAACATTGTGTGAAAAAAAATCACAGATTAAAATGGATTTTAAAAGAAATAAGGACTGGAAGCACCTCTCAGCTATCGCTGCTGGGTATCAGTTTACTCAGCAATTACATGGTTAAGAAAACCCTGGGGGGTTTTGCCATGCTGGCTGGCTGTGGTGATGGGATTCCTGGCTATGAGACCTTGAGAGCTCATGGGGGGGACCCTGCCACTCCAGTCCCCAGCCCCATTGTGCTCTGACATTTGCTTTATCTTGAGGAAACTGCTCATTTCTCTCTGAACATGCCCATTTGTATTTCAGGTATTCTTCCTTGCTCTCTCAGCTCTGTTTTTATAGAAAATAGTAGAAAGAAACAAAGATCATTTTTCATGCCAAAGCTCATTAAGCAGACTTGGTTCAGCTCCCAAGCAAAAAGAAAAGGCAAAAAAGCAATGAAGGAACCTGTTTTTCCCTATAATTCAATAGCATCCTTAAAGAACCAACCTGTGAAAAATTATTTTGTCTGTCTTTTAGTTGCCTTAGGAAAGAGTCTGCAGCAATGTTTCTGTCTTATGCCTTGGGCCAGCTATATGGCAGCACAACAAAATCTTTATACTCTTCTTACCAGTGCAGGCATGTTTTATACTGCGTGGCATTATGCTATCCTTTCACCAAAGCACAGAAAAACAAGGCTGGAGAAAGATACCCAGAGGTGGTATTCTGAGGTAACAGACCCATTAAGAAATTTTTAAGTGACTGGTGTTGCACAGCTGTGAAAAGGATGAGACACAAAACACAGTTTCTGCAGTAAACAGGCCTAAATAGGAGGGATTTAATGATATCATGTAGTCAATGTGATGATTCACGGGTTACTCTGCAAGGACATTGCTGCTACAAGCCCTCCTCAGGGTTGTTTCCTTTCTGCAGCCTACTTTTATATGACTTAAAGCTTTGTATTCAGTCTTTTTCAGCATGAAAGGATACAGCCAGATTTTTCTCAACTCTGTCCAACAAAGAGCTCTGTATTAGCAGTACAGGCACTACCCTTGCACAGCAGCATTTGCCATGTCTTGCACATAGCCAAAAACCAAAGCCAGAACAGCTTTATGGAAAGGACAAGCTGAAGGGGAAGAAAATACAGAAAACTTCTTCTGTAAAAGCAGCTTCTGAAAACTAAGAAGCCTAATTTGTCAGCTGCAGTCTTTAAAGGAGTATCTCCCTTTAACAGCTAGTAAATCTCTGATCTGGGACTCAGCTGCTCGTCGCATAAAAATGGCATATGTCGCTGAACCTTCAGATGCCTCAGCACCTACAGATATTTTAAACTCATAAGCACGCACAAAAAGTTGTGTCCAGATGGCATAAGACTTAAACATAGTTTCTCTGTCTCCTTGGGACTTGATTATCTCCTGTCTTGCTCTTTAAATTGCTTTCACTGTTTGTATCTTCTAATTTATGTCTCTGTAAAGCATTGTTATTTTGGTAAGGTGAACTATACACACACCTGTAAGTGGCTGCATAGGATATAAAGTAGCAGAAGATTAGGTCTGTGGTTCCAATCTGTCCTGCAGAAGGAAAAACAATCTAGAGATGAAAGGACAATAGGAATTACCAGCTGCTAAGACAAAAGATAAACAAAACCATTATTCTCCCATCAGTCAAGAAAGCAGAAAAAAATTCCAGTGTGACCTCATGCACTTCATCTCAGATTGCTTTCCTCAGATCCTAAAATGTAGCTAGCTACATAATGAAAGGAAGTCCATTAGAATGTTTTAAGGAGTTTTTTCTGAAAGCACATGAACAAATGTCCTCCTGTTACCTTCAGCAGAGTGCTCAGTCACTCTGGCAAACAGCAGTAATTCATTCTATTGCACACTTACCTGGCACAGCAATGCCTACAACAATATAGCTGAAGTGCCAGGCATTTGCCTCATGCACCTGAAAAACTGGTGGGGAGGTAATTTCTTCTCTTAGTGCAAGAGAGAATGCTACCAGAGCATCTCTCGTGCTGTGAGAGGAGTACTGAAAATGTTAATGCCTCTCGATGAGGAAACCAGGCTTTCAACAGCTGCCCATTGTGCCCCTTGCACAAGGAGAGAGGAAAGCATTCCTTTGTCTCCTGGGACACATGAGAGCCTCCCCATAAAACTACAGCTGCTGGAAAAAGTTCAGGTTTGTGACTCTGCAATGTATCTAATCAGTCCTTTTTTACCATATCTGTAGTGCTGTACATGCAGCTGTAGACATTTATAGTGATTGTGCATAGTTCAGTTCAGTTTGTGCATGTTACATATGTGCAGCTTATAAAATAATCATATATACCAGTGCTAGTCAAACTTTCTACGTGCTGCTAAACAAATGGGGCTGACTCAAAGCACTACAGATATGACCCCTTTCACAAGCCATTTTACCTCAGAATACTCTTTGTCTCCCATTAGATCTATCCCCCTTGCCAAATGATATCAACATTTTAATTCACTAAAACAATCCCAATTCTCCCTATGAAGGACTTTGATAAAAGTTAAAAAAGGGGGAGGGAAGCCTTTAGAAGTTTGAAACTGTCAGCTTGTTCAAAATGTAAGTTTTGAAGCTGTCCTGTGAGAAATGATGATACTAAAAAAAAAAAATCCGGTTCAGCTGAGTTCATAAATCTGATGATTGCTGTGAACCATTAAGACTGAATAGATCTGCTACAGTGTCTAGAGGCTGCTCTTTATGATGAGTTAAAGAAAAGCATTGGACATCTCTGGGATGCTCTACACATTATCAGAGAAGCTTTTTGACAGCTGTAGGGCTACTTTGTCCAGAAGATGAGTATCAGAGAGCCATGGAAGTTGTAGATACATTTCGGATACCAAAGTACCAAAAAAGACCATCATCATTATTAAAATGGTGTGTGATCTAGGAGATGCAATCTAGTAAATAACTTTACCCAGGATCCCAGAAAAGTCCAGAAATGGAAGTGAGAAACTAGTAAGGAAGATAACTGGGTTAAAAGAACTCAGCACTAACTCTGCTTGAATGGAATCAGTGCCTTCCAGAGGAAAAATGCAGGATGGTTTCTTTAAAAAACAATACATGTAATCCTTTCTTATTCATTACTTGTTTTTGTAAATTAAAATTTTCTCAAGTTGGGGAGAAATAAGCATTGCCTTATTCCAAGGATTTGTATTTTTACTACTCTTACACTCACCAACTGGCAAGTAGAAATATTTCAGTTGATACAAATGCTAGTACAGGGCTGATTTTCTTTCTGTCTCTGTATAGAGAGAGCCCAGTATGGAGTGCAGCTCCCTTCCTGGGACTCGGCTAGGAACAGGAATGTAACATATAGAGCTGTTTGTAGAATCAGCATTGAAATTTAGTCAAGCAGCTCTTGTAATTTTAAATTTGTTCTGACCCAGCAGAGTTATTCCTGTTCTATAATTAAGTTTATCATCACTGTAATAGGAACCATATCTGAGGTTGAAGAAATGTTACTTTAGCAAAAATGAACATGATAAAAAATGCCTCATCAAAAATTGAAAATGCTCAAAGATGTTAACTTTTTAAAACGAAACAGTAAACAAGTCACCTAAGCTGTTGAAAAATAATGGTTTTACCTATTTTCACATTATTGTGATTTTTCAAAGACTATCTCGTAAGCAAAATAATATATTCTATAATGCACTTAGCATTGCGCCCAAAATAATTTCTGCCCATTTCAACAAAGGCAGACTTTTACTTCAGCTCCATGTAATGCATCTCTGGGATTCTTAAGCTGCCAGGTGTTTTATATAATATTCTATGGAAAAAGAAAAAAGAAAAAGTATACTCTGTTCCTATAAAAATAGCAGGTCTCATCATATTAACACAGTCAAAGCAATCTCATATGCAAAAGAAATGAAAATAGCTACAGCAGGTTGATAAGGAGCAACCAGTATAGGAAACAAAAGAAGCCAACATAAGTGATGAATTTTGAATTTTGAATAAAATGAAAAGTTCTGATTAACTTAAAATTTACAGAGTCTGAATGCCTCATTGATTGCCAATGCTATCTGACAGCGTGTGCAACAGTCCAACAGAATTTATCGACACAAAAACATTTCCATATTACACAACATAACCAGGTGGGCAAATGTCATTGCCAGAGAGGAAATGGTAAAAATAAAAAGGAATCTGTGTAATGGCTGAGGTTACAGCCTAAGAAAGCCACATGCAAAGGTTTTCTCCTGCAAATCTCCCCTCTTCCCAAAGGCTGGAGTTATATGCGTGGGCCCACGTTCATTTCCAGAGAGGCAGCATAGATCCATGAGAAAGTGGTTTCGTACTAATCCAAGAATATAAACGAGTCTGAGTGTATAAATAAGAGAGGCTATATTTCCAGAACTAGAAAGGTTTTATTATTGCATGTAAACCACTGAGATACAGAAAGTCAGTTGTAGCCTTAACAAACTAAAAATACTCCTATCAAAATTCACTTGACATCTCAGTTTAAAAAAAGTCCAAGCCTTTAGCAAATATAATTTAAATGAAAAAAAAAATTATTTGTTCAATCTAATCCAAGTTTTGACAGAAGGTTATTTTTTTAATTAATTGAATGAAAAAATAGTTCTCTTCCCCATCCAACTGAAGACCTCTCTTACATACAATTAGCAAATGCCTTGACAAATTTAGCTCTCTTATTTTGAAGCTCAACATTTGACCTTTTTACACTCTTGGTATTGCTTTTTACAAATTAACTTTATTTTTAGATTAAATAATTATAGCACTTTTAGTTTTCTTTCAAGAAGAAGCTACCATCAAAAAGTAATTATGGGATACATTTTTCCCATTCATGTTTCACTATTAAAGGCATTGCCTGAACAATTAATAAGCCTTCTTTAAGAATACATTTGGCAAGGTAAGACTTGAGATTTAATAAGCATAAATATTTTTTTTCCTTATAGATTGAGTAGAAAAATTTAGTCAATAACAAAAGTTGTTAATTGGTTTTTTTTCCTATTCCCAAGGATGATATTTTGATATTTTATCTAGAAGCTTTATTTTTTGAGTAGTGCTGTTCTACTTATCCAGAGTCTGCAAACAGTATATATTTACCTTGTAGAGACACCAACAGTGAATAGTGAGGACAAGAATATCTCTGTAACAAGGAAATAGTTAGAAGCTCTACAAAAGTGCCCTGACTTGAGAATTTAGTAACTTACAATGAATGAAATGCCTGGAACCACTTTGGCATTTGCCAAAGTGTTGTTTTTTTCTGAATGAAGCAATTCATCATCAGACAGAACTTGAATTCATATGCTGATGGATTAATCGTCAGTCTATTATCAATTAACCTGAAGAAAACAAACAAAGGACCTAAACTGAGGAAGATATGAGTTACAATTCTTTTGAAAAACCTGAAAAAATATTTGAGATAACAAAATGATTGTTCTAGCCTTCAGACTTAGTATTGCCAGTGTAAATGACAAAAATAGAACCTGGGAATTGCTTTGTCCTATCTGAATGGGGAAACAGTTAAATTCTGAGCTGCAACATAAGTAACTTTGTAATCAGATAAAAAGATTTCTACAGAGCTTCCCCTCCGATTAAAAACATCTGCAGAGTGTCACATTACCTGTGGCTTTCAAAACTTTACATCATTTGTCTCATGTACATCTTGGTTAAAATACTGGTCCTAGTCTTTTGTGACAGCTTTTCAAATATGTTTTCCCTCTCTCCTTACACAGGCTCAATTTCTATACTGGCCAAGACTTTTTAAAAATAACTGCACACCATCCAGGGCAAATATATAAATAAGCAATGTTCCATTATTATAGAGTTATTTTTCCATTGGGTGGCCCCACTGGATTCAAGGTATGCTAAAATACTGTTTCCTGAAGGAAGAGTAAAAATAGAGGATTTTGAAACAGATCTAGCCAGCAGTAGATATCCTAGCAGCATTATATGAGATCTTAAACTCATTAAATGAAAGAGGCCAATCTTTTTTCTCTTGTATCTTTCCAGCAGTTGACTTTGCCTTTGTTCTGATGCAGCTCTGAACTGTGAATTGGCAGCATGAGGTTGGCAAAGTCAAGGCATGTTTCAAACTGATACTAAATGATGGACAAATGCCAACTGACTAGAGATTTAGCATTCATGGCATGTAGAAAATCTACCACTACTATATGTAACCAATAAATTATGATCCTCCTAATACTTTTTGGGGTTTGGTCAAAAACACAGTGAAGAGCAAATGAATTTATCCGGTCCTTTTTGGTTCCCCTACCACCTTGCCTGGCTGTTTCCTGGATTGCAGCTGTTCTGTAGAGGCACATGAGTTAGCAGTTTGTCTAAACATGTCAGAAAGAAGATGTTGACTGAAAGGAATAAATAAAATACTGAAAGTACTAAAAAGAGAGAAAATTACTTTTCTGTCACTGTAGAATGGTAAATTAAAAAAAAAAAAAAAAAAAAGAAGTTTTACTTGCAGCCTCAAAAAATGCCAAAGTGTTCTTCATCTCCCATTCCTTTGAATAGGAATATATAAATGTAACAAGTAATGCCCCTGTAGTTTTGCAAATACTAAAATTTTTTTTTTTCACATTAAAATAACTCTTAAATACTGAAACTGATTTCCATTCAAGAAAGCACTTATAGCTTAGTATCATTTTGTCCAGCTTAAATGCAGCATGACCTCCATGCCCAGTGTGATCAATTGTCAATTATGGTAAAAAACTACCATCAGCAACATCTATATGAGAAACAATAAAGCATATACAGCACTGAAAAGTTCAGGGCATTTTTTTTTAAGATGATTTAACTATCTTAACAACTGCTTCTCAGCCATTTTCCCCAGCAGCACGTTAATTTTCAAGAATCATGTTTATATACTTGGTATTAGCATCCCAAACTTCAGAATATTTTAACCTAGTCATAAAAAAAGCTCTTGCCATTCTGGATCAAATTTCATGTCATAAATCTCTTCAAGCAGGAAATCCTCATCAAGAACACCTTTGATATGTTATCTTGCATTGCCTCCATTGCAGGCTGTGATGCTGCCATCTTTTCCCCACTATTCTGTGTTTCCAGTGATACATTTCTTCCACTTAGGGGAACCTCTATATCTGTGTGTCCATAATGCCTTGAGGTTATACACAACTGGAAACTGTTTTTTCCAATTACTTCTTTTATCTTACCCTTTTGTGGGTATGAATTGTAGAAAAAAGAATATGGGGACTGAGAGTCTGAGTTTGTGCTGTAGGCTGTGACTGTGCTGTCCCAAGTGTGAGTCAGAGCAGCCTCAGTAAGTCTCTGTCACCCTCAATATCCATGCAGTAAATTGCAGGTATATATTGTTCACTCTCAAACTAATATTCTTTTCAAAATGTTCTATGTCCATTCCCCATTTTCTGTAGAGGCTGTCTGCACCCAGAGAAGGGAAGGAGCTTCAGAAAGCCATTTTACACTCTATAGGGCATTTTGCTCTGAATATGACACAGGGAGGCCCTAATGAAACAAAGAAACCATCCAACAAAACTTTCAGAAAGATTTTGCAGGATGTATATTGTGCAAGTGCATTTCCAACAGTTTATTCAATAATATCAAGCATACACGATGGTTCTGAAGTGTATTACAAATATATGGAAATTTAAAATTAATATGTTTAACATTATATTATCTACTGAATTTTAAAGGCAGGAAATCTTGAATATCTTAATAAATATTTTAGTTGACATATTCAGATGGCTAGAGAAAGTCATTACTAAAATTGGTTAAAAATGTAATTTCTCCCAGAAAAATGTTTAAATACTTTTTCTTGTCACTTAATTAATAGTATTGTATGGAAAGATGGATCAGAAATAGATCTAAAAAATAAAATGTTTTCTGTTTCTCCTTATGTTCAATACCATTCATTTTAAATTTAGATATTTTAGAATTTTGTCCCCTTTATTCTCGTCTCTCTCTCTCCATTTTGTCCCAGACTGTAAACAGACTAATTAAGGCCACAGCTTCACTTCCGTTTTTCCCAATCTTTTGACATCCTATGATTGAAATCTTTCAGAGCTAGAAAATGAAAAGGGATGGTGTAAACTTGTAACTATTTTACCTTTTTTAAAAAAACTTTCCAGATACTAAGGATGCATGATTTTGTTTTTGAACTTTAGGTTGAAACAAAAGAATATTTCAACAGAGAATATTTTCATTGTAAAATCTTCCAAGTGAAAAGAACTGGCAAACAGTACTCATGCTCATAGTACTGAAGATTTTTAAGCTCTGATTCAAAAGTCCCTCAGTCACAAATCAGCAGGGTTTCGGAAAAATGTTGAAGAGTTCATGTTTGAACAGAATTTAATGTCTTTCTTCAGCAATGTGTGTTGGCCACAATAAGAAACAATATGCTGGACTAAGCAGACTTTTGCTCTAATGCCATAGCAAGAGTTTGGCTCTCTTTCTGGAACTGAAATTCTTTCCAGTTTACATTCAGAAATAAGAAACCTAATGGGGTAGACCTCAAACCTTTTACAACATTGAGCTGATAATTATAACAGACTTTGTAATGTAAAATACATTGTGTTACCCATAAAAGATACTAAAATAGTTCAGCCCAGTGACATTAACTTTCCATGGCTAGCTGGTGATGACATGTATCATGCTTCAATATTGCACTAAATCATTAAAGCTAGCATATTTTTAAGCATGCAAATTTGGCCAAAGAAAGCTGAGATCTTTTGATCCAGTCTTTAATTTTATTGGAAAAAGAATGCCAGAACAGACTACAGTTATATGTTCTGCATATAATTGCAGAGGATCTTGTGGTTCTTGGCTATGACATCACAAAAACAGAGAAAGAAAAAATTAAGAATGCATTCTTTAAAATACTCAATTACCGCATTAGTTCCCTTTTATCTTTTCATCTGTTACCATAGTGGACTGACAGATAGATATAGAACTTCCAAGGTATATAAAGATTGGACTCTAGTGAGAGGTACTTGGACTGAAGTAATAGCCAGAAACTGTACAAAATCTGTAAGTGTTCACAGCCATGAACTAAGGGAATGAGATTTCCAAAGTTACAAGAAGCAGTCAGGAAAAAATAAGAGTTGCCTTTCACACAGACAGATTCACGTACACCCACTGGCCATTGTGATATTTGGGACTCTTTTCAGGCATGACAGAAATGTAAGCCTGTATTAGAGCCATGTGTTCACCAGTTCATTTAGCTGACTGTAGCACAGGGAACTTCTATGAATTCTGACATACTTTCTATAAAAAGGTACAGTAAACTACCACTAATTCAGTGTACTAAGGGCAGAAATCTATAGTATAGGCAAGTTTATTTTTTATACTAAGCATGCATTTTTGTTTCCTGAATGTCATCCAGTCACCTCTATCCACCTTGAAGTACTACAACTAGCTCCCCTCTTCATTCAATTTTAGCCTGTTTTGAAACAGAGATATCTTCTGTAGCCTTTTTCCTTGAGCAAGTCTTTGCCTAAGCTTTTAAAATTTATTTTAGTCTTTCCATGTAAGTCAGCATACATCTAGCCTCCAAATCACTTTTACTGCTCCTTCCTCCTTCCTCCTTCCTTTCTTTCTTTCTTTTTCTCTTTCTTTCTTTCTTTCTTTCTTTCTTTCTTTCTTTCTTTCTTTCTTTCTTTCTTTCTTTCTTTCTTTCTTTCTTTCTTTCTTTCTTTCTTTCTTTCTTTCTTTCTTTCTTTCTTTTTCTTTCTTTCTTTCTTTCTTTCTTTCTTTCTTTCTTTCTTTCTTTCTTTCTTTCTTTCTTTCTCTTTCTTTCTTTCTTTCTTTCTTTCTTTCTTTCTTTCTTTCTTTCTTTCTTTCTTTCTTTCTTTCTTTCTTTCTTTCTTTTTCTTTCTTTCTTTCTTTCTTTCTTTCTTTCTTTCTTTCTTTCTTTCTTTCTTTCTTTCTTTCTTTCTCTCTCTTTCTCTCTTTCTCTCTCTCTCTTTCTTTCTCTTCTTTCTTTCTTTCTTTCTTTCTTTCTTTCTTTCTTTCTTTCTTTCTTTCTTTCTCTCTTTCTTTCTCTCTTTCTTTCTCTTTCTTTCTCTCTTTCTCTCTCTCTTTCTTTCTCTTTCTTTTCTTTCTTTTCTTTCTTATCTACGTCTTGCCATTTTTTCCAGTCATAGGATGCCAGAATGGAATGCAGTATTTCAGGTGTAGTCATCGATACTAAAGGGGAAGGAAGGTATCTTCCTCCTCCTTTGTTGACAGAATATGCCATCTCCACAAAAAAAAAAAAAAAAAAAATCACTGTATTCCTTGTTCCTCCCACCCTCATTGGGTGAATGCAATCCCTAAGAATGCATTCCTTTTAAAACATTTCAGATGTAGTAACCCAGAAAGATGCAAAGTCTTGAGCTAAAGATGGAGAAGGATGGGAAGGCAAAGAAAACCTACATGTGCCACAGTGGTCAAATGCAGGTAACAAATTATCAACCATCATAAAGGAAAAGAAGCAGGAGACTGATTCACCAAGCCTTTTAATATTGTGTGCTCAATCATATTTGTAAAGGAGAATCCTACCCAGGCAGAGAGGTCTGCTTTGTCAGATCGTAAACAACAACACAATGTGTAAGACAGGGGAGAATCAAACCCCATATGTTCTCAAATCTGCTGAGCCTTTTATATGCCTTTTTGGGTTGGGTTTTTTTGTTGTGTTTTGTTTAATGGGGAATTCGTAAAATTCAACTCTTCCCTACAAAGGCTTCCAGTTTCAATAGACGAAAATGTTTTCATGAAAAAGGCTTTCCATGGAAATACTCCCAACTTGCAGTCCTCTGTGGTTAGAGCTCCCACAACCCTGAGAGCTGGAGTCAGCCACCCTTACTTTCCCGGGAAGCAAGGGCAAACTGGGAAACACCCCTGGCACCACGAGGGGCTGCAAAACCTTGGCACAGCACTGCCTGCGGAGTGAGGAACGAGTGGGACTGTCGAGAGAAGTGTGAGGAACACATTGGCCCAAATTCCCTGCAGATCTGGGTTTCTGCTTCTCAGAGACAAAGAAGAAAGCAGTGTATTTCAGCTCTCCCTTCCTTTCTCCACTACAGCTCAGGGATGGCCCCAACCTATGCCATCCTTTAAGAGACCTCTAGAAAAACTGGGACCCAGCACCTCAATACAACATGGTGCCTTCCTTACACACTGTAAAGAAGACAACATCGCCAGTTGGCTAAAAAAGCAGGATTTTGAGTAAAGCCTCAGCTGGGAGTGACTGTGGGCAGCAAGGCAGGTCACCATGGCCCAGAGCAATACTAATCCAACAAATAGTCTGCTCAGCCAATTTCCCAGGTTTGCCTTCAGACATCTAGATGGATATCCCAAAAGGACACAAATACACAAGATTTCTAGCTGAAGCCTACTCATATTATCCACCCTGCATTGTGAATCAGAGTAATAAGGAGTAATCAGAAACCATGTTATTCAAGAAGGACTAAAATCAGAAAGCTTATTTTGTAGAAGGAAGAGTTTTACTCACTGTAGTGATTTACTCTAAGTAGAATGTATTTGGAAAGTAGCCTAGGTCTAAGAACTAAACTTGCATACTTAAAATTAGAAAAATGAAAAAGAAATTACCATTTTAAAATACATATAGGAGTCCATCAAAGATAGATTAAAAGTAAGACATGCATTGTTCCTGAGCAAAGAAAGAATAAAAGCACAATTGAAAATTTAGCCTGACCTGTTTAAGCATGTTAAATTCTCAGTTATATTGTGATGATCTTGTAAGCAGTTATGCAGCTTGGATCATGTTGCAGACGCTCTACATGTCAGAACATGCAGAGCTGGAGTACAGGCAGAGGAATTAGCACAAAGTGCTTACCTGGAATACAGCATCTGGAATACAGCAAGTCCTCTTCCCCAATCTTTTTTGCTAGTACATTCCTGACTCCAGGTCTGGTAGCTGGTTTTGCTGGAGGAATAGCTTTTTCTCATTTGAGTAAAAGGTTTTAACAATAAAACACTACCATGAAACCTGGGGAGCAGCTGAAGGGTCCATCTTCAGTTGCAGCAGTTTTCAGCATTGCTTACATACAGATGGGGGCACTTTGTCTCCTATGGTCCCTTCTATTCCCAGCTAATCATGCAGGAGTCTCCAGAAATTAAAACAGTGCACTGATAACCAATTAACATATTTAAAGACCCCCAAAAAAGGTTACTTTCAGCTAAAATATTTTTTTCTGTTAGTTCTGGCAAACTTTATGTTTTCACAGTATTAAAAATCAACATTCTCTGTATTAAATTAACTTCCATTTTTTCAATATAAAAAAATGGAAAGCATACAAGAAAATGCAAATATCTATTCCTTGAAGATTGTCTTCTCTACAGCTTCAATCCAAAACTATCACATGAATTTAAGTATACCTAAAAAGAAAACTGGAGCCTGAATGTTTATGGTTGTGAACATGTGAATGCTAAATAAAATTCAAACAAGAATTCAAGGCAACATTTGGTTACCTAAGTAGTTTTATGACACAATCTTAAGGATTCTGATGGTGTTTGTTCAAAGGAAGTGAAGCCTCAAGAGAAACAAGGGGTCCCTTGGAGGACCTGCTGGATCTCTCTATGTGAGGAAGCAGATGGAACTTGCAGCTTGTTCTTCCACTTTTGTGGGAAGATATTTTTGGTAGAAGAAAAGAATTCTGGTCTCTGTACAATTGCTCACTTAGTTTATTATCTTTAGCACATTATAAATACGCTTCCAAGGTCACTTCCTATGAAGTGCTGAGTATCTTCATGCAATGTTGAAGCAATGTAGAAACATTTCACAGATGAAACAAAAATGTCCCCATTGATAAAGAAAATAAAAATAAAAAAAGAGATGACCACTATTGCATTGAGTCCTACCCCAAGTTATTCCAACTCCTTGGACATCAGCTGCAGTCAGGCCACTCAAAAAGGATATCCAGCATTGTTTAGTATCTGTCCAAAGGGGCACTGAGAAGATTGTTTAGGATGGGATCCATCTCAATGAGCTTAATTAACAGCCTTAAATTTCAGTATCTAAAGAATCTTTCAGGTTTTCCTAAGGACAGTGGAGTGACATGAGCATCTACAAATGATACTTTATTCCTTTCTAAGCTGAGTCTTAAAAGAATAGCAACACCAAAATGGTCAAGTAATGCAGTTATCAGAGGTTGTCCCCATGACTCTGCAGCCCCTTAGGTAGGTTTTCAGTTTGTGGAAGGTGAATTACTGCAGTACTGATTTTCAAAGGCAAGCAGATCTCATCACTGTCACACGAAGCAAGCTTTAACCTTTTGGAGAAGGAGGATCAGAGGTTTCCTTCATGATTCCAGATGGCCAGCACATCATCCAGCCTCAGCCTGGAGCAGCAGACTGAAGCATTGTCTCAACCCCCACATTGTTTAACATGAGCTTCTCAGTCAAGCCCTGGAAATATCAGCCACAGGAACAGTTTCCTAATGGTAAATTACTTTCCAGGTTGTGTCCTTTATCCAAGACAATCTATTTTTAAACCCTTACTTTAACTCAGGCAGAAGTTTTGCATAATCTTTATGCAAAAAACTACTAGATGAGATTCCATGGTCTGTGCAATGCAAATTCACAAATGAATCAATCATAACAGCCAAAACTGATCTGAAACACATCAAGGTTGGGTTTTTTTCATTTTCTGAGTACATATTACAAACACATCCAGGAAATCCACTTAGTATAGATGAATTCACCAGAAAGTACCATATTGTTTTTTTTCAGAGTATGCCTCTGAGAAAAATTGTTTTATCTAAAAAAGAGGAAAAGAAATCAGATTACAAGTTATTTTCTTCCTCTTGCAAGCTTAAGCAGGTTTTGCAGGTACAATTTGCTACTGGAATAATAGGAAAGACTAGGAAAATACTTGTTATCTATTATTTGCATTATTGCAGTACATTCAAGCACCTGTCAGTGAGCAACTTCACAGAGATGGAAAGAAAGCATATCATCTGCCCAGAGAGCTAACCTGCTGTGAAGGACCAGAGGCATAGTCCCATCTAGACAGTCAGGAAGAGTCTGAACTGCTAGGAAAACTATGGTCAGGACAATGAGCAGATCAGTGTAATTGCTCTTAATTGTATTATTTAATTCAAAATGACATTGTATCTAAATATTTTATCAAAGGTGTTTATGTTTATGCTGATTTAGTATTTTTTCTTTGATTTATTTTTGATATTCAGTTACGTATCTTTAAAAGCCATCTCCTTTTGGAAACTATTTATTGATCACTGAATTTTACTGCTGTCCAATTCAAGGATCGGGGTGTTTCTTTGACTTTTTCAAAGAATTTTCATAGATTAGGAGAACAAGTCTTTCTCTCACAAAATGCAAGATATCTTTACCTATCTGGTTTTTTGAGCACTATACTAAGAGGCATGTCAGCAACCTCTCAACCAACTAAAATCTCATGCAGTGTAGTGCCACTCAAGTTATTAAAGCAATAACTTCCCAAAGTTCTGGAACTTCTTGTGAGTCCAAGATCTCATTTGTATCACTATTACTTCAGCCACTGCATATTTTCTTTTCTCCATAAGCTTCATGTTGTGCTGCTCCATCAGCTGGACAGCCCTTGCCTGTCACCCCAGTCCCAGACTTTGATGCACTGTAACACCACTGTCAGGCTAGAGAGAGAACAATCCGGCAGAAACCGGTGCTTCAATTCATTATTCTCCAGATTCTGGGGCTGATTTTATCAAGACTTCATACTGGATTCATCTCTTCATTTCCCCTATGGCTTTTGGCAGCTCTGCGATTCCTGCTGACTCTACCAAAAAAAGGAACACAGTTTATCAGGAAAGCAGGAGTGTAAGTCTGACATATGGGGAGAAGGAAATCTTGTGTAGGCAGTCAACAGAAGGATAAGGAAAACCCAAAGGAGTCATCGCCTCAAAACTTTGTTTCACATTGCTGAAGCTGGTTATTTGTATACACTGGTGAATATTTTGTGTTAATTAGGTGTTATTTAATGATCTGAATCACTTTCTAGGGACCAGTGGCTAAATACAGCCCACATGGCAGATCACATCATTCACGACTTCCTCAAATATCCCCACTGTAGGTTAAGGTAAGGGAGTTACTAGGTTGCAAACCAGATTTTGTTACACCCGGCTTGTTCAGCCCTGCCTGTCCCTGTTCTGGGACAGCCACAGCGACTGAAGCTGCTAAACATTTCACACGCAGACAGGTACTTACAGGCTTTTCCTCACCATAATAAAGTTTAAATCTCAGTCTTGAATTGTCGATTTGCAGGTTCACTTCTTTTCTTAAAAATCACTACTATTATATATTTCAGGAGCTCTAAAGTTCCCGGTGGGTTTAAGTGTAGTTTTGGTGTTATTTTGGTTTGGGATTTGTTTGCGGATTTTTTGGGGCTTTTTTGCTTTAGCTTTGGAGCTCACTCGGTGTATTTTGTGGCTGTGTTGTTCCCTCCTCTCCCGAAACACGATCCCTGGGTAGGCGGGCAGGGGCAGCGGCCGCCAGCAGCCGGCTCGGCACCCCGGCGCCCGAAACCCGCCGGGACTCCCCATCCTGCCGCCGGCCTGAGCGCGCCCATCGTGGAAGCCGCGGGGAAGGGCGCCCCGCAGCCGCGGCGGGGCAGGCACAAGCACGGCGCTGCGGGGCGGGGAGCGGAGCGCGGGGCTCTCCCTTCCAGAGGCGGGCGGGACCCGCTTCGCGCCCGGCCAGCCGAGCTGAAGCCCCGCACGGCGCGGCTGCACATGGCGCGGCCCCGCTCGGCGGCAAGGTGAGTCTCCGGCAGCAGCACCTGGGCCGGGGGCCGCGGGGCTCGGGACGCCGAGCGGAGCCGCTCCCGGGCCGGGCAGCGGCGGCGGCCGAGCTGGAGCGCGGGGGCGGCGGGCGGGAGCCGGGCGGGGCGCGGGCGGCGGCTCCCCCTGGCCGGGCGGCGCTTGGTTTCTCCTGCCCGCGGAGGCTGGGCCAGGCGCGGCGAGGGTGGGCGCGGAGTTGGCGGCGGGGCTGGGGGCAGACGGCGGCGAGCTGCGGCGGAGTTTGTGCTGTACGCGGGGCGGGAGGTGAGGGACGGGGTCCGGGAGCGGGCTCGGCTCCGCTGCTCTCCGCGGTGGGTTTTGGGGGCGGGAGTTTGTAGCGGCCGCGGAGCGGAGGGGAAGAGCCCCGGGGCAGGGAGGGCAGGTGGGGAGCGGCGGGACACGGTGGGCGGTGGCGGGTCAGACCCTCCTCTTCCTCTCCGCGCTCCGCCGGTGGAGTCGACGGTCGGGTGGGAAGGTGGCGGCGTGAGCTGGAAGTGGGCGAAAACTTGTTCCCTCCGCGTGTTCTCCCGCTCTGCCGCGGGGCCGGAGCCACCCGGGAGAGCCGCGTATTGTCGGGGGCGGGGGGCGAGACGCGGGCCGAGGGAGGGCGGGTGGGCGCGGGCAAGAGGAGCCGCGCCGCCCGCCGCTGCCGTCTCCCTTTCCTCCCCTGCCGCAGGTCTCGCTGCGGGAAGCGGAGCAGAGCCAGCCCCCGAGGGGAAACGCCTGCCCCCGAAGAAGGGGCTGCCCGGAGCCGGCCCCCGCCTCGCCGCGCCGCCCGGAGCCGGAGGCGCCCGAAGGGAAAAGTTGCGTGCGGGGCCGGGCCGGGCGCGATGCCGGGGCGCGGCGCGCTCTGCCTGGGGCTGCTGCTGCCCGTCCTGCTGGGCTGCGGATCGGCACAGCCCGGCGGCTGCCCGGCCCTCTGCGAGTGCTCGGAGCCGGCCAGGACGGTGAAGTGCGTGAACAGGAACCTGACGGCGGTGCCCCCCGACCTGCCGCCCTACGTGCGCAGCCTCTTCATCACCGGCAACCCCCTGACCGACCTGCCGGCCGGCTCCTTCGCCGCCCAGCGCCTGCCCGACCTCGCTTCCCTCAACCTCAGTGGCAACCACCTGCGGACCGTGGAGGCCGGCTCCCTCGCCCTGCCCGCCCTGCGGCAGCTGGACCTCAGCGGCAACGCGCTGGTCTCCTTCAGCCCGCAGGCGTTCGGGGAGGGCGGCAGCCCGCTGGAGGAGCTGCTCCTCCGCGGGGCCCTGCGCGACCACGGCGTGCTGCTCAGCCTGGCCGCCCTGCTGCAGTCCGGGGCCCTGAGCAACCTCAGCCGCCTGGAGCTGGCCGACAACGGGCTGCTGCTGCTGCCCGCCGGCATGTTCACCGCCCTGCCGGCCCTGCGGCTGCTGGACCTCAGCAACAACTCCCTGGTGGGCCTGCGAAATGTCTCTTTCCAGGGACTGGGCCAGCTGCAGAGCCTCAACCTGAGCGATAACTCCCTGGGCGTGCTGTGGAACAGCACCCTGGCCCAGTTCCGCAGCCTGCCCGCGCTCCGGCACGTCGTCCTGCGCCACAACGCCTGGGTCTGTGACTGTGCCATCGAGGACCTGGTGGCCTGGCTTAAAGAGAGTGACCAGGTGGAGGGCAAAGAAGCCCTGACCTGTGCCTCCCCTGACAAGATGTTGGGCAAAGCCCTGCTGAAGATCAATGGCTCGGACCTGAACTGCTCCGTGCCCATAGACCTGCCCTCCCAGCTTCAGACTTCATACGTCTTCCTGGGGATAGTCTTGGCTCTCATTGGGGCCATATTCCTCCTAGTTTTGTACTTGAACCGAAAAGGAATCAAAAAGTGGATGCACAACATCAGAGATGCCTGTAGGGATCACATGGAGGGCTACCACTACAGATACGAGATCAACGCAGACCCCAGGTTAACAAACCTCAGCTCCAACTCGGATGTCTGACAAAATGCCCCGGTTGCAGGGCAGTTCAAAGTACCTATGCATGAAAAGTAGACTTATGCTTGTGCTTGCTTCCATCTCCCCTGAAAAGTCTCAGACATGCTTGTAACTTGAGGGGGATATGCCTCCCTGTGATGTCAAGTTAATTTTTGTTTTGAGACACTGAACTGCTGAGCATGGCGTTCAGCTGTGTGTAGGAAACAAGCTGCTACTTATTTTCCTCCTTACCTGTCTGCACTTGTGGGAAATTTTTCAAGTTGCCAAAAGAAAAAAAGGATTCTCTCTGATGATCCAAAGCCACCAGAGTTTATAAAACGTTTACTAATGCAGACGCCATTCAACAAAAGCTGCCTCAACTTTTTGGGAAAAAAAAATGTTATGTTCCTCTGTGCCAGTTTTGATCTTGTATATCTGAATTGAGACGCGATGATTACATTTCATAGACTATCTTGAGATTTTAAAAACCAAACAAACTCCTTTTAACAGCTCTTCAGAAGGAAATCAAATAGCAAGCATGCACAAATACTGTATAGTTTTACATGTTAGGAAATTTATGATCTCAGTAAGTCTCTTACTATTTTGTAGTTATTTTTGATTGCAGTTTACGTGACTTGACAGAATTTTTTTATACGAACTCCATCTAAACTCCATCTAAACTCAGTCTGAATTGTTAGATTCAATAAACAGTCTTACAAGAACTGTTGTGTTTGCTGTTCAATGAGAAAAGTACGGACATCTAAGAATGTGAATAGTGCTATAATCTCCGAAGTAATAGCCCTGAAGTAGTAATATGAATAAAAGTTTATACAAATGTGTAGCTTAGAGCCATAAATGTTTGACAACTTTGTGATATATGCTAGGAGAATTACACTGAGCTTAATTACACTGAGAATTAAACGACGGGAGCAGTTTCACTTGGCACAAACCCCTCAGACTGCCCTCTGAAAGCACCTGCCTAATGTCAAGACAGATGCTAGGGTCTGCCTTCCTGGGAAGGTACAAGCTAATAGAATTTTCATAAGGTCTTCTCTACCAAATTAAAAAACAAAAAAACAACCAAATTAAATTGTGGAGTACGTAAGCTAAAGAACATTTTACCTGAATGGAATGGCTTATTATAAAAAACTATACTTGTGTGTCCTGAACTAAATTAAATGCAGCTCAATCGTGCAGTCAGGAAGCTCTAGGCTTATGCATCACTACAGCAGTTATTAGATTGCTGTTCCTTTTTAAGGTCTTGGTACTTGTGAGGTTCTGTAGCGATCTACTTCCAGTAACTCGATGGAACTTTACATTTATATTTATGCATTTAACAGGTGCACTTCAGTATGGTATGTTGCTTGCTACTTGCTTGGGAATGCATTTTCTTGTAAATAGATAAAGCATGCAAAAGAACCCTTCAGAATGCCTAATTTAAGATGCAACTCTGACCACATATAGAAAGGTTAGCAAGAACCTTGCAGTGGCTGCCAATAATTAGTGCACTTTTTCTAATATATTTATGGTTTTTTAATGAAAAAAAAATACACCAGCTGTAAAAGTGTGATGTGACTTGATATATATCAGTTTATCTGTGGAGCTTTTTCCATGGTCACTGTTACTTGAAGCTCTTGAGCATCTCTCAAATTTTACGAATTGCTGGCTAATTCCTTTTGCTTTCGAAAGTGACAGTTTTCTCATAGATGTATACATTTGGTAAGAGCTCAAATACAAAATAGTCTTTAAAGTATCAGAAGAAATATAATCTATTTTGGGCATTGGTATTATTCAAAAGTGTTTCTCATCTTGCAACTTCAGACAAAGCAAGTAGCACAATTTGCTTTTGATTAATTTTCTACTGCTTTAAATTGGATTTGTTTAACAGCAGTGATTTTTTTAATGTACTTATGTGCATTTACCCTTAAAAGTAAAAAAAGAATGGATATTAAGTACAACTATCGTTTTGTAAATCAGTATATTTTGCAATTAATGTGGAATGAGTGATAGCATATTTTCCTGCTGTAATTTGAATGTATGAGCAATATCTGGATAATGGCATATTAATTAAATTTGTCAATTCTTACAAAGCAGGCTGCCCGTCTCAATATTAGCTGCCCATATTTTAAGGATAGTGTGAAAACCCCCGCGTGAAGAACTGTTGCTGTTGCCACTATGCAAACCCTTCATACTTGGTGTACATCAGATAGGTTATGTAAGAATTTACAGTAGCTGTGCCGTGTGCTTCGTTGTATCCGTTATCCTGGAGATTATCAACTTACACATACCTGTACAGTGCCAAGAGGAGTAGAGCATCATCCTTGCTTAAGATGCTCCTGTAATACAATAGATAAAATATGTGCAAACCAAGCCGTTTCTTGGGCAATTTCCTGAGTTTTGTGAACAGATACTTTAACCACAGTAAAAGCAATTATCCGTGATGTGTTAATGTAACGGCCGTGTGTTTGTGGAGCTGTGTAAGGATAGGCAACGACTTTCATTGCAGTCTCTCACCAATGGAGCAAGTATTTGTATAGTGAGCAAGTGTAACTGTTGTTACTGTTACTACACATATTATTCTAAAGATTATTATTACTATTATTTTTGTATCTTAGTCAATGTAATAGAAATTTATTAGAGATCTGGTGACAGCTGCTTAAAAACAATTTTTGTTATTTGCTTACATGTGTATTTATTAGGATGTAACATTTAGCATGTGTCAGTGTTGTGTTGGATGATGTTCCCCTACAGTGTTTGACCAACAGTGAATGCTTTGGTGTTTTGTACAATGCATTATTTGATCTTAAATTCCCTTCCATAAACAGTGCTTGAAATTTGTTTTGCTTTTCTTTTACAAAATAATTAACAGTGGTACTCAGATGACACATAAAAGTAGCTCCCACACTACTCCAGAATGTGGTTAAAAACGAAACACTTAAAAAATAATTAGTTTCAACTTTCTTCTGAAGCACATTTTATAATCCTACTCTGCTTTGACACCTGGGATTCCAATTGACTACTTCCAACTGACTGTTTCCAGAGCAGCTTATTCATTCATTCTTTGATAAAACACATGTAGTTCTAAATACCTCTAAAATATGTTTTGTATACATAAATCCCCTAAGTTCTGTGTGACATAGTTGTCGCTGAAAAACATCCAGACTATAAAGTACTGGATAAATCTTCATAAAAGGCTGCACAGCTAAGAAGCAGAAAGGATAATTTTTCCAAGGTTTAGCTGCTTTGTTAAAGCTAGTTTTAGTTGTAGCAATCTCATAATTTTCTTAGAAAAATAGCACAAGTAATTAACATAGTTTTAATATATTTTATTAAAACACTTGGGATAAGTGATGTTGCCAGGTAAACAAATTCCCCCAAACCTCCTCTAACCAAGGTAGCTTTAAATTAGATAATTTTTATTTTTCTAGATAATATTTATTTTACCAAGCCATAATATTGCCAGTAATTCTGACATCCAGAAATAGTTTGAAGTTTTGCAACAACTGCTTCAAATCTTTTCACTCTGAGTAATTTACTTTTTCAGCACTGGTGACAGTCCCCAGTGACACGGCAGCAAGCAGAGCAGTCTGCTCAGACCCACATTCTGTTGTTGACTGAGATGTCACTGAAAACAGGCATGGCAAATTATTCAAAATATGACTGCACTAGGATCTCAACTCTCATTATTCTTCTAGCATTTTCCCTGTGGTATACTCCAGTCTTTCTGCATCTGCATAATTTCTTTTTTGCCTCATTTTTTCAAGAAATCCATTAAAAAGAGTATCATGAATCTGCACAGGTAGAGAAATCAGTCTGACTGCACCAATATATTGAGGTTTAGCATCTTTATTTTTCTTTAAGCCTTAATGTGGAAAAGAGCCTTTGTCAAAGTGGACAGAATGAAAATTTGATATGCACTTTTTCTTTAGCAGCTGAATTTTCAAGAAGAACCATTCATTCTCAGCATATGATGAAGGAAAATAGCATTTGGTAAGAAAAATGTTTTGGTTTCAAGCTTCCAAAATGACATTTATATTCCATAAGAGAAAGTGTAAGGGAGAAGCTTGTGGATGAAACAGAGATACCTCTTCGTAATGGGTCAGCACTGGAAGTCACAATGCTATGGATAGGAACAATTCCTGATTGAATCTGTCCATTACCTTCTGGTCATTTTTGTAGGTTCAGCTCAAATTTCTTCCTGTTGCTATAAATAGAAACATTTTGTTAACAAGTGCTGTCCCATCTTACAATATTTGCAGTGAAGGTGTTTCCACTGTGAGTTTCTTGTGGAATATAATAGAAGATTGAATTTAATTCAGTGCCTGCTGATTTAATAATGACCACATCAAGCTCATAACTTAATAATCCTTTTTGTTTTTTTTTTTTGCAAATATGCTGCTTACAAGGGGAAAAGACCTTGGCTTGAAATCAAACAATAAAAGCCCAATTAAAAAAACAAAAAAAAACAAAACCAGGAGATAGATAGAAAGCAGAACATTTGGAGAGTGCAGCACTCATTAGGTACTTCACTCAGAAAAGAGGCAAACCACGTGGGAGCTGAGGGTCCTTTGGTGATACAGGAGTAAGTGTACTCTGTTAGCTTCCCAAGTCAATACAGCAGTAGCAGAAAAGTGATGCTTTATACCAACACAATAAACGTAAGAGCACTTCTCTCCCACATTGAAAAAAACCCCACCAAGCCTTTAGAAGGAAAAGTACAGGTTTGCAGTATAAGTATGTCCTTAAAAAGGACTTTCACTTTCTCAACTGTGTTACAATTTATGTGTTGTCACATCCTTGGAAAACCTTGCTATGCCAGAAGTCATCTGTTGCGTAGGCAAAGCTTGAAATCAGTATTTGCATTCCCAATGTTAGCCTAAATAGAAAAAGCAAACTATTAAGGAAATTAAACCAGTACTTTAGACAGCATATTTGTGGTATAGTTAATAATTTAATATTTGCAATTACTTACATTTTTCAAAGTATTCACTAGATAGCTTTTCCTATCTGATGGTAGACTAGCAGAAAAGCAGATTTGTGTTTCCAGTAATTATGCATGAAAGCATCTGAATAAATTAGCAATATTTCAGTACATACGGTGATGAAAATGCTAGAAATCTTGTGTTCTAGAATGTTTCAATGTTACAGAAATGTTAGATGTGCAAGAAACAGCTGTAACTTTCTGATTGAAGTTTGGTTTCCTAATTAAAAAAATATTCTTGAGGAAAACCCCAATAAAATATTTACCAGATTGCTTATACATGTTATATGTTCACTCTGTTTATTTTATTACTATAAATCCTTACACATTTTGAGGTCTTTACTAAAAGTAGTTGTATTCCTTTTAGCCCAAATTGATGGTTGGACTATGAATTTGCATGATAGAATAATGAAAAAGCAAGGTCCATATAGCTGGCCTCATTGATTTACTTAGAAAGAAATTTGGCCAGTGAATATAAGAGATTATGCTTCAATTGTTTTTGTTATTACAGACATAATTTGATAGCTCTTTTTGGTTTGAATATATATGGTATTAATTTTCAAGTTAGGTGCCAATTCTAAATTAACCAGGAATGTATTTTCATCTTCTTCATTACCATATCAGATTGTGTTTTAAAGTCTTCAAATACATATTTACATAGTGAAATATAAAGGTGCTGTTATTATTGATGGAACTGTTAAGAAAAAATGCTGCTGGAACAGAGAAAACAGGTGAAAACCAGAGTGGTACAAAAAAGCATTCAGTTGACAAACTTTTATTCCTGCAACTTCTTTTAATGAAATTGTTTATATTGTAACCTCATGGAAATCCAAGGGAAGAATGGCTGTTTATCTTCTCATATTTAGCTAATACAGATGTCCAAAATTTTATTAGGTAGGAACAATCTTTTGGGGTTGTCCCAGGAGCAATAGCTGATAACTTAGTTTTGTGTCTAAATTGTTTGCTATTATTTTTTGCTAGTTCTTAGAACAGCTAACACAGAAGGAAGTTTGGCTTTGCACATGGTAGATTGATCTGTCCCAAGTTTTATCACAGAGCTGAACTGTTGTAGGATCTGGCCACAGTCTGCTTCAGGTGTTCCATTTGTTCCAGTAGAATTTCCCTTCTGCAGCATAGCCCAGGGTAGCTTTGTGTGATGCCATGGGCATGGATACAATAAAGAACTCCTTTGCCAAATGGTCATTATCAAAAGTCAAATAGACATTTCAACATAATTCACTGAATATTTCATCAAGTAATGGTAGTGAAATAACAAAATAAGAAAAAAGTAACGTTTATTACCAGAATGCTGTAAGCAGTCATGAACTGACACCACATTGGAGCATTTGAGTAATTTAAGCTGCTTCTGAAGATGGAAAAAGAAAAAGGAAGAAGCTATTGCATTAACAGTTTTCTTCTTCAGGTAGGTGTCTTCATTAATTCTCATTAATAGCTCATGAACAAGCAATAACTGAATCCTACAGATAGTTACGCATTTAAATACATTTCAGTGAGGAGTTTTACTCCACTGATTTTCTTTCTGCAAAGTTCCATCTTTGCAGAGGTGGGTACTTTAGTTAGCCTGGAGAGGACTAAGAATTCTTAAACATTAGAAGACAAGAATTTTTATTTTACATGTACACAGAAGCATTTTGCATACACACACCTACATGTATAAATATATTTACATAATGTAAAATTAGTAGAGACAGAAGAAAAGTAAAATCCAAGACACACCATCTCTCCTGTCCAACATTCTGTTGGCTAGCTTAGGGGCTTTTTTTTCCCACAGATTGAAAAGGGAACCTAAGTGCCTAAAGGGAGCGGGGAATGCCTCTGAGAAGGACATAAGTCATAATTCATGTTGCAGCACACCTACTGTGACCATTAGCAGCAAGTTAACAAAAACTGCTGCTGAGTGGTCAAGATTTTCCAAAGTGTCTGCAGTCTGGGGTCCCTCTCTCAAAGTAGCTTAATGGGGCTTCATTTACAAAAGTTCTTGAACGCCTTTTGGAAAATTACGCTTGTTTACTTTTTAAGGCAAATTGCACAAAATGCCTTTTCACAATCTTCAATGTGAAAAGGTATATGAGAGAAAATATAAATACTTACTTGTAAGAATTCCTGAAATTCCCAAGTCTTTGCTTTCTTTGTAATTTCTCAAATTGAGATCTCTGTAGCACCATTTATCCAGAATATGTTTCCTCTTCCCTATCTTATTTAATCATCCCTAATTCAGATTACTTTTATCTATCAACTTTGTGGTTACAAACTTGATTACTTCACATTGATAAGCAAAGGTAGAACTCCTAGGAAACAAATCATGCATAAAATCAAATACTCAATATTTATCACCAAGCAGATTATTATTAAGGTTATATTTGTTGACAGTGTTTCATTAGGTTTTCCCTTTTGCTGTCAGTCCCTTTATGTTTACATTTTCAACATACTAAAAAGTTCTGTGGTAGCCCAGAAAAACTCTCTGATTCCAATTTCCAGGGACAAACAGGGAGATCTTATTTTGTGACGATAGTCTTGAGAAAAACTTGCAGAAACAGTGCTTGAACTTTTCTGACAGGATAGTAAAATGTCGCTGAAAATAGCTCAGCTAACATATTCTTCATTTGTCAGAAATGCTAGATGTGCAGAAAAGGCTGGAATGCTGAATTTGTGATGCTGATGTAGATGCTGTTTAACGAGCCTGTGAGGTTTCTGTTACAGTGGCTTGTGCTACCTCTGCTACCATTTCTCCTCCCTACAGCTCCACACCACTCTGATGTGCTCCAGCAGGACTTGGATGAGTTTAGGACATGCATTCAGCAGATTGTGTTAATTTGTTTATATTATTATTATTATTCATATGTGAAGTCCCTTTGTTTTCAAGCATATAAAGAAATACATTCTAGTACTTGTAATTTTAACATAGAAAAAACTAGCTGGCATACGTCTGGTTTCATAACTTATCTGTAAATACAAAAAAAATGCTCTGAATTTGAGCTTGCAAGGAACAGATGTCTTTCAGCAAGCTCGAGTGTAAATTCAGCAGGATTTCCAATTTAATCCAGGAAATGATGACACGGAAATTTATTGCAAGCAGAGAAATAACTCGTTCTTCATCACAGTCATGCGGACTGTGCCTTTTTCACGAAGCAGTGCAAGGTGGTTTTTTCTCCTAGGTTTCCAGGGAGACAATCACAATCCAGTAGGGGTTACTGTTGTTCTTAATAAAGCTCTTTTTGTAGATTTTGTAGTTTTAGCAATTTTTCCGATCAAAATTACAGAGATAGCAGATAGGATTTGATAAATGACAGAGTAACGTGAATTGAAGTGACCTATTTCAAACACACACAGATGATGCAGTGTGCACCAGCTTAGAGTAGATGATACTAGTACTTTCACCAGCTAAAATCATTTTCACTGGCAGGGAAGGACTCAAAACTGAGTATTAGTCACTGTAGAGAGCTATACAAACTATCCTTAGCATTTAGCAGTTGGGACAGAATATAGTATATCCAAAAGGTTTCTTATATAGTGTGAAGCACCATGTCCAGTTCTAGGGTTTTTTGTGTACAAGTTATACCCTCATTCAAAACCTGTATGTCTGTCCATGATTTAGAAGGAAAATTGAAGTAAACAGGAACTGGTTGATGTAAATCAAATTAATAGACAAAAATCTCATCTGTCAAACAATTAATAGTTAGTGATCTTATTGTTGATGAGAATTCAAGAAATGTTGGTCACAGAAATATATTTGCCTCACATATTTATTTATTGTTATACATTCAATAGTGAAAGCACATGAATTTGCAGAGGGTATATTTAGTACAAGGAGATCAATGGTTAGTACATCAGTGCTACTGAGGACCCTCTTAATTTTACTTTCCATTATTCTGCCATGTGAAAGGAAGAAGTAGAAAAGGGAAAACCTTCGACAGAACAAACTTCCTTAAGAAAGGAAGGTGGTAGAGCCAAAAATCTCCTGTAATGACTTTCCTTTTTATACTTATTGAAGAAGGATGTGGCAGCAATTGTGATGCAGTAGTAGAAGATAGTACAGATTCTTTCATAAGTTTAGGGTTTATTTAGGTTTGTTCAGGGTTTTATGTTGTTAGATCCAGAGCTAATTCATGCATTAACATTTAATCTAGATCACCAGAAAGTACCAGTGCCAGAATGTGCTATACATTTTCTTCCTGTAGTTTTTACACAGCACTCTGTGCCTTCCAGTAATGCATGAAGTGCTTGTTGTTCTCTCCTTCCCTCCCAAGGGAAGTGTGCACAATAGCTGAGGGATACTGTATGCACTGTGTTGCCTTATGTTTCTGAGAGAAGGCATAAGCAAAGTAAAGCATCTTGCACTTAAAGGTGGGTTTGCTTTATGATATTCCCTAAATCCCGGACAACTAAGTTCTTTTGCAAAGCCTGCTGCTTGGAGAAAGTTTTGTCTCCCATGCAATAAGCCTTTTGTCTGATTTAGAAGAAAATGTTAGGGACATTCTTCTCCTCTTTAATTTAGTCCTAGAATTTAATCTTTCCAAAGGAATATGATAAATGCTCCTAAAATTATGTTTTGCATCAGGAAATAGAAGGTCAGCTGCGCGTAAATTCAGTACCATGATGGAACCCCTATCATGGAAAATGATTGCTTAGAAACAGTGAAAAAATGAGTAAAGATCCTACCAATTAAGTAAGTTTTTAAAGTACGTCATAGTTAATAAACTCCCTCCCTAAGGATCCTGCAAAGCTCTCAAATGTGGGCATCATAGTACCCTGTGAACTTTCCTCTCTCCCCTTCCCTTCCTCTCTCCCCTCTTCTTTCTCTTTTTTTTCTCCTCTCTTCTCTCTCTCCTCTCCTGTAGCCTGTGTTGTTCTGACTGATCCGTGTCCGACCATCCAGCTAAAAGGACACGAATGCCATCCTCTTATATAAATAAACAATATTTGCAGCTCACAGTTGGTTTTAATATCTTTTCTACATCAGCCAAAATTTAGCATGTACTGATCTGAGCTTTGCAGTTGAGTGAAGAATACAAGGTGAGTTGGAGATGCACATGCAACTTGGTCAGCTTGTGAATTGGTCTTACTGTCTTTAAAGGATGAGGGGAAACATGTCCATACCATTTTGCTCTTCATATCTTCACTCATAATGACACAAATAATAAAATACATTTTTTGCATTTTCAGTATTTTTATGTGCATGCATTTTTATATATATATACATGCACATTTACATAGTACATTTTAGAATTCTTGCATATTTTATATTTACAAAAACACAAATTTCTTATATGCAGGCCATGCTTTCTTCCTGGAAAACAATATTTCAGTTTTAACTCATGTGCAGGCTTTTGCAAATAATGCTAATTGAAAGCTATTTATATTTTGTTTACTTTTTTAGATAAAAGAAATAGAGTCTACTAGTTTAGAACTAATTATTGCAGTAAGCTTTGCAATAAACACTTTTGATAACAGGAATTATAGTTCAGGCTAGCATGGCAATTTTTAGCATCTATTAAGTCTTCTGAGTAGCTTAGAATTCTGTAACTTGTAAAACAGTCAGACAGAAGCTTATCCTGGGTGAATAGTTTAGCACAAAATACTCCCTTGCCTTCACTTTGTTTTTATTGCTCCTTCAGCATGAGGATGCTGCCAATATTTTGACACTTTTTCTCCTTAAAATCTGCATCTCTCTGACGGTATGCCTTCAGAGAAAAAGAGCAAGGGACTGGGATATTCTTGAATTTTCTTGTCAAAACACCGACAGGATAATTACCAAGAGATGATCCAATTTGTCAGCAGGAGAGTGGGTGTTTGTGCATTGTGAGAGGGTGTCACCATGGCAGGTACATTGTGCAGGTGTCACATCCTGCTTCTCTAACGTGAAAAGGTCTCCATCTTCAAATGTGATAGGGGAACAAGGGCACTTCTGTGAAGGGTGGTGTAAGATCCAGTGCTGCTTTTGTCCTGGATTGCTCATTTTCTGGGCTCTAAAGGAGAGAGGCCTTCCCGTTACAGCAACACCTCACAGGTCTCCAGACCCATTGTAGTGAAGGAGGTCATGTAGGACATCATGCGATGGCTCTTTGGTCTTTCTGCATCTGGTCTCTCTGCACTGCCAGAAAATCCTTTTGTGGCCAGTTATCCTGGCTTGGTGGCTGTTTTGTACTGGCAAAGAGAAATAAGCCAAGCTGATTACAGAGGAGGACTAGACCTCCATCCTTATTCCAAAATCACAAAATGTGTGATTCCCCAGTGTGACCTGGAGCAGTCCAACAAGGAGAAAAGGAGCTTCAGGAGAAAAGGAGGTATTTCCTTAAGGTCTGGGGATAAATTGTTCTTGGCAGAGATAATTTAGATTTGGTTGGGGAGGCAGAGTTCTAGCAGTGACAGGAAAAATGTTCTAAGGTGTAATTTGTGCTAGGTACTCAAATAGCTCTCTTTGGCCAATCAGCTGCTGGTTTCCCGTTAGCACAAAGTAGTAACAGAGAGGGCTGCCTTTGAAAAAGGGAGGGAAAAGACAGGGTAATTACCCTGATTTCATTTGAAACTTTAATTTTACTAGTGGATAATGCAAAGCAGGACTTGTGATAGTGCAAAAACGGGGAGGTCAAAATGATGACTCAACAATTAAGTATTTTAAAGAAGGAATAGGTAAGTGTTCTACCTACATTAGGAACAATATTTTTAGAAACATGCTATCAGAGAATCATAGAATCACTATGGTTGGAAAAGACTTCCAAGGTTGTTGAGTCCAGCTTTTGATTAAACACCATCATGCCAACTAAACCATAGCACTGAGTGCCATGTCCAGTCCTATCCTGAATATTTCCAGGGATGGTGAACCTACAGCTTCCCCGGGGAGTGCATTCCAATGCCTGACAACACTTGCACTGAAGTAATTCTTCCTCATGTCCAACCTGAATCTGCCCTAGTGTGGCTTGAGGCCATTTCCTCTTGTCCTGTTGCTGGTTGCCTGGGAGAAGAGGCCGACAGAGTTAAACAGAATTATAAGGTCACGCATGAATCTTCTGTTCTCCAGGCTAAACACACCCAGCTCCCTCAGCCACTCCTCACAGGATGTGCACTCCAGACCCTTCTCCAGCTCCTTTGCCCTTCTCTGGACTCCAGCACCTCAATGTCCTTCTTGTAGTGAGGGGCCCAGCACTGGGCACAGCACTTGAGCTGTGGCATCACCATTGCAGAGTACAGAGGGGACAACCAGTGCCCTGGTCCTGCTGGCCACACCATTGCTGATCCAGGCCAGGTGCCATTGGCCTTCTTGGCCACCTAGGGACATTTTTTCGGTGAACTTTTTGGAGTAGGGCACACCTGTAACTCTGTTCTGTATTTCCACATTACCTGGTACACTGGTTCACAGTTCTCTGTCAGGAGCATCCAAATGCTACTAGAAATAAATAATGGTAATGCTGTGCATACTAATACACTTAACTTCCTTTCTTAGTTCTCCAATGACACGCACTGCTTTAACACCACCAGCTCTTTTGGAATAGTGTAAAAAATCCCCCAAATGCCTAAGCCTCCTCCTTCAATACTTACCATGGACTAAATACTATCTTTGGGTAAAAAGTACTTAATATTATAAGAAGGCTTTGCCAGGAAAGAGATTTTTGTATGAGGAAATTTGAGACAGGCCTAAGAATTTTAAAACAGCTAAACACTGCATGCTTAACTGGGGGAAAGACTCCAGTGTAATACAGAGATTCCTGAGCTGGCTTAAAGTACATTGCTTTCTGTATGAGAATTCTAGCTGTGGCAATACAGAACCCTTTGCAAGAGAATTTTCTCTGCCAGAGAGACTGCCTCTTTCAAGGCTACAGCAACAACAGCAGAAAGATACCTGCTTTTTTGCCAGAACAATTCTTAAAAAGAATATAAAAAAATTAACACAGGACAGATCTCTTATACAGAAATAAATGAAAAGAGACATCTTATTTAGTGAACAAGAATTAGGTTGTGAAAAGACTGCAGTGAAAGAGGATGAAATAATTTCAGATGATTTAGATTTTATTACCAGGAGCAAGTTTTCTGCTGGAATCCATGCTGCTGTGAATATCATCAGTGCCTGCCCAGGGCTCCTTGTCAAAGCCCAAGCCTGTGCTGTCTTTTCTGGGGACAGCCAGGTGTGCCCAGTCCCTCAGCACAGCACCTGTGCTCATAGCAAATTCCTTGTGCAGGAGGACAGCCATGAACCTTATCATGAGCTTTCTTTTAATAAATAAATTGATAAAAAGGTCTGTGCAAGAGAATTTGCAGAAACCTCTGAGGGATGCTGTGGCCCAGTCAGTCCTAAGGACTGTGGCTAGTTTGCTTTGAAGTGTTTGTATCAAAGTAATGTAAACACTGCACTGCTTCTCTTTCATTTATTTTCTTTCACATGCTTCCAAATGTGCTAATTTTATGCAAAGATGTCTGTTAGCTGTAACAAATATTTATCCTCTGCTGGAACTTGAGCTCTTTTGAGTACACAGCAGCCCTTGTAAGCAGGCATTTGAGGAAGGCAGGTGCTCACCTGCTCCATTCCTCTGTTTTTTCCAGCTGGCCACCTTACATTATCCTTCTCAAAAGAGCTGAAGTTCCCAAGGTCTGTCTGTGTATGGAGTTGTAATTAATCAGCTTCAGTGGGAGCTGCATGTGTAGTATCTGAAAGTAGCTGAGAGCTCAGAAATGTGTACCCAGTACTTCAAGCAGGTGATTTCTCTGAGTGAACTATTTATATTCCTGGCCAGCAAAATAAGCATGTCCTGAACTTCTGAGCTACTCATTCACAAAGTAATGCATTGTTTTTGCAAGGAAAAGAGCCTTAACACATTGCAGCAGGAGGTAGAGGATAGTTTTCCCAAGCATTTTGTGTCTTGTAAATTTTGACTTCGCTCCAAAGGAAAACAAGTAGATGTGCTTTCTTTGGACACTGTGCCTCTGGCTCCTTGAAATAGCTCAGCTACATTATGCTTCTGATCATGTTGCATCAATGATGCTTTTTAATTCATGAGTTGAGAGAAAGCCTTGGAGAGACAGGTGATTGACTTGCATCTGTTCTGAGAGCAGATTGTGATTTTTCTCATAATTTTTTAAACTCATCACTAGAAAAGATGGTTAATGCAATGAGCTGCTAAACCAAATAGTTAGACTTTATTAGTAAAAGGAGACTAGTACACTTCTCTTATGGTGTGATTTATGTCATATTTTTAGACTTTTATATCACCCAAAGGCCCTGTTAAACCCCAACTTATCTTGAACTTATCTTGAACTTATCTTGAGAACACTTATTTTGTACTGCAGGTAAATATCCTTAAAAATTCCATCACCAAAGTTAATATGATTTGCTTATCAAATTATGACACAAATTTGCTTTCCATATATATTTCACATTTATATGTGTAATTATACATACAGCCCTTTAGGAAAGACTGAAATAGTTCTAGGACATTGTGACTTAGAGAACATGTAATGTATTTTGCAGTTATTTTACCTGTTGGCTCAGGAAATAGGCCAACTAATTCAAGCAACTACGAGCCCCTGCTTGCCAAGCTGTTCCCTTGGACAATTCTTTCCTGTGGCTGGAGTTTTACCCCAGATTTGCTCCTAGAGACTCATCTTTTTGCTGTCTTTTGAAGGAAGTGGCTGAACACTTAAGCATGAGGTCTGTGGCATAGATCTTGTAAATCTTTGGGGTGAAAAGAGGAAAGGTTGGAGAATGCTCACAGGTTTTTAAGGTCATGGAGACATCAGCTTCCTAAATGTCTGAAGCCAAATGACTTTGCCTGGTTCATGTGCAGATCTGCAATGAAGTGAGATAGTGATTGCATTGTGATGGTATGTAGTCACAGAGTGGCTCCAGGTGCCCTCCATGGCCTGGGAAGACAAGAATTGTCCCTTCTGGAAAGTACCTTCAGGAAAGAACTTTTCCTCATGCAGAGAGGGAAGTGTTTGGTTCCATCCAATAGCTCCAGTGAGCTGCTAGATCATACACTCCACAGCTTTCTGTCAGCTGGGACGTCTCCAGATTTCCAAGACTGCTCTGAAATCATTAAGAGAGCCTTTAGGATGACATCAGCCAACTCTTTGAAGATTCTTGGATGAATCCTATCGATTTGCAGGGATCTAGCCAGGGCAGCAGGTCCCACACAGTTTCAGGATCAGCTGTTGATCATTCTCACAGCCATGAACCTCCAGCTCAGGGCACTGAGAGCCTCTTGGTCCATCATCCATGTTGAGGACAGAGGCAAAGAATGAATTAAACACCTGAGCCTTGTCTGTGTCTGAGCTTGTGGGGGTGACCATCCTCACTCTATAATGGGCTGATGTTATTTTTACACTGCCTGTTGCCATTAATATATTTGAAAAATCTTTTATTTTCCCCTACAGCTCAACTCCAGTTGAGCTTTGGCAATCAGCACAATTTTTGGTATAGTTATTTAGTAATGCTAAAGTTGGCCTTCTTCAGTAAAATGATCGCACCATTTCTACATTGTTTATTATCCAAGAAAAAGATGCTTTTATGAAGCAGTGAAACAGTACTTCATGCTGTAAAATACAGTTCATTAAAATGCATTCTCATTGAGTTTTTCACTGGTAGTATTTGCAAAGTAATTATTAAAGGAAACTATAAAAGCTATAATTTTATTCATGTAATATGAAACTGTTATTAATCATCTATATGTTTTATTTTATACAAGGTTTGTTCATTAAACCTAACCTTAGTAAAGAAATTATACTGGGATGGAGAAATTTATCACATTTCGTTTTTCATCAGCAAGAGCTGCCTCTAGTCTGGTGACCTAAGCTTGTTTACACAAGTCACAGCTCAATGTTTAATGCAGTAATACAAACACAATATGTAGTTCCACAACTCCTTTTAAGCTCTGGCATAATTAGCTTCCATTAATTAGTTAATGAATCAGCTTTCTTTAATACCTCACCTCTACAGTTACAAAGGTCACCTTCAGATTCAGGCAGAGGAGTTTCTGGTGGTAATTCTAAGAGATGGAAAGTGTCCTCATTAATAGCTGTAGATGTTAATTCTGAAGTTTAACAAATACTATTAAAATTTGAACAGTAGTATCAAATAACCTTTTTATCTGTCACTTTCCAAGCAGTTAAGGTTCTCCTTACCATGATCACAGCTGTATTCATGATGCATTTAAGACCATTCTGTTCCTTATGGACTGTCATGAGCTGCAAATATCATGGCCAAAATCTGTGCTAGCCCTCTACAGTGTAATTATTTGTAGGTTTTTTGACAAAAATATCAGCATAGAGCCTAATAGGGCAGAAGTGAGAAGGAACAGGGTCTGGAGGTTGTGCTGTACAGTTAGGTCTCACATGAGGTGGAAAGTTGCCTGTTGGCTTCATATGGAAACATGGCAGTCCTGGGTTTTCCAGATGGAATATTTAGGCAGACACATGAGTTGACTTCTTTGCTACACATGCCTCCATTTGCATGGTAGACAGGTAAGTACATAACTCTGTAGGCTCACTCAGAGTTTTCCTTTTGCTCAAGGAAGAGCTGTGGTGTCACTCTCAGTACAGCCAGAGGTAAAACATTAAGATTAACAAAAAATAAGGAATTTTTTTTAAAGTCATTTTCTATAAATGCCTGACCAATGCCTAATTGTCCTCGGCCATTTTGAAAAACAACTAGGATTTTTGTGGCTGTAAAGAGAGAGGGTCAATGATGGACCTTCAAGGAGAAGAGCAGGCTCACATGTTTATGACATTTTTTTCTTTGGAAAAGAAAATAATCATGGAAAAAGATCCCTTAAGATGGAAATGGGAGCTCTCTGTAAAGGCTCTTCATGCTGATCAGCAGTGACGAGATGTAGAAAAAATACCAGTGACAGAAAGATCACTTCATTTGCAAGTATAATTGTCTCCAAGAGAGGTGTTCATACAGCCAAAGACATTGCTCTCCTTGCCACTCATTACTGGTGGTGGGTGTAAGCGATGTCATGATCATGCAGGTAAATGAGGAAGCAGGTAACTAACCTAAAGCACTTTGATGGTTGCCTATTGAACACTTGGCCTCCTGGGGAAGCAGCATAATACCCTGAGATGCAATATAAAACATTTATAGCCTCCCTTTTAAAAGGCTTCCAGAGGGGAAGGTTCAACTTTTCCATTTTGTTGCAGTATTTTGCTGGAAGAAACACACTGTGAAAAAAGGGGCAAGCAGAGAAAGTTAGCAGTAATTATCGTGCTTTAGGGCTTTTTGTTAGCAAATTCCTTGGTCATTTCTACAATCTGAAATATTTCAAAGCAATAACATACATAGGAAAAGCAATTGCCATTTAAAACAGGAATAAATGCTATGTTAAAAATGCTTTTCAACTTCATCATATACAGCCATTTCTGAGTTTCAAACTGAGTTCTGCAGCTAGCAGACAGACAAAGCCTCATGTTTCAAGTGTAGAGCCTACTTGACATATTCTAACAAGCATTTAGAATATCTGATATACCTTAGTGGTAAGGAAAACATTAACTTCATTCATTTGCCAGTAAACTCTGTACTTAAACAGTTAAACATATACAGTGCATGATTTTCCCTACTTGGTATGGTAGGGTCTGTGACATGTGACAGGATATTAACTTTATTGAATTTTGTTAGAAAAAGTTAATCAAATCTAGTAACATGGTGTAAAAGTAAAAAGATAGCTGTCCTGGTTTGAGAGGAAGTGAGTTTTTTGGGATGCTGTGGTCAAACCAATCGGTGCTCAGATTTGAATATCGGCACCTGGTGTGGCCACTGAGGACATGGATACGCCTCTGAGAACACAGCGGGGTTAAAAGCAGAGAACTCCCAGGAAAGCTTTCTCTTGGGTTCTGGTCAGTGAAGAGTTCAGACCTCCCCTGCCTGGCTGCTGGCTGGGCAGCGGAGGGGACGCCATGCGGCCGGGTGGGGTGAGCTGGGGCCCTGAGGATGGAAGGGTGGAGGGGCACCGAGAGACATCGGGCAGCCTCCCCCCGCCCCTCCAGGAGAGAGAGTGAGAGAGAGAGAGTCGGTGTCTGTGCCTGTGCCACCTTGAAGTTTGATAGCACAGCCAGCCAAGAAGGAGAAAGGGGAGGTGTGGTGAGAAGGTGCCATGCAGGGCAACCATGGGAGTTCTGGACAGGCAGATCCGGAGATTTTTAACCCTTTTCTTAGATGATGGAAACCTTACAAATGCTGATCCTCCTGGAGTTGAATGAGAAGAGAGATAGAGATGAGGTAAGAGGAAATGGGCCACAAGAGAAGTTGAGAAGAATCTTGGGTGGGCGGAGGTGATGGAGTGGCCTTTGGCCGGACTTTTCTTGAATAGCCATGGACAGAACCATTTTTTTCCTCTGGCACAGAGACTCCATTTAGGGGGAGGCAATGGCTTGGAGCCAAGAGAGTGCAGTGATGTTATGTGAAGGAGTACGTGAACTGAGGTGACGGGTGAGGAGGGTGCTGATGGTGCCCTCCGTCTTTGGGGAAGAAGAAGAAGGAGATCTCTGTTCTTGAAACCCCTCAGTCCAGGGGGTGAATCTGGGGGGGACAGGTGTCCCGAAGGTGAGACTGTGCTCTTTTTGGTACGGGACAAAGCATCCTTAAAAGGACAACCCTAGAAGCAGCTCTGGTCCATGGGCAGTGGTGAGAGCACTGGGCATGGAAGGAAGAGGTCACGATGGCAGATGTTCTCCAGGCGGTGCCACGTGTGACAGGAAACATATGAGGTTTCAACTGTGTTTCCTGGAGAAGCCTATGGCACAAGAAGGGCTCCTCTCCTCTTGATGAACTGAGAATCGATTATCTAAAGGGTGGTGATGGACTGAGAGTTGATGATCTGAGGGGTAGATGTATTGGAAATTTGCTAGGGGGAGCAGGAATGTTTTTGGAAGGTTTTCATTCTGAGTTCTGTGTGTGTTTCTTTCTATATATAGTTGTAGGTTAACAAAGTTTTTTCTTCTTCATTCCTAAGTTGGAGCCTGCTTTGCTCTATTCCTTGTCACATCTCACAGCAGACACCAGGGAGCATATATTTTCACGGAGGTACCGGCATTGAGCCAGCCTGAAACCCTGACAATAGCCTAATAGAAAATCAAATTATTTACATTTAGTTCCATGTCATAATCCAGCCTCCTGAGGAAAGAATTTTATAATCTGTCCAACTTTATGCTGAATTTTACCATCTGAAGACATGTATTTAAAAGGAACAGTTTTGAAAGAGAAATCCCATTTTAATTGCATTTTAATCCACCCACAGAGATGCTGCATGTTATTGATTTGATTAGCTGAAGGCCATTCCTTTTGCATACTCAGAAATGCAAATTTTTGAGTCTCATCAGACAATTTCACTTAGGCAAGTCAAGTATGTAGAAAAATACATTGAATAGAGCAAAATCCAAAAAAATCCTTTCCCTGCCTCCAGCCTGTGCTCATTCTTTCTAATAAGTTATCATTACTCTGAGCCATGTTTGCACATCCTACCTCCTTAGGGAGAAGAAGGGTCACAACAAGGAGATGTTCTAAGTGCCACTTGTCTCCATTTCTTACCAGAAATCATTTTTAATGAGCACATTCACTCGTTTCAGGGCAGTGCCCACCAAATCGCATCCCTCTGAGCCAGAACACATGGGAGTCTTTAGCAAGGGTGTGTGCCTTGTGAGCAGACCAAAAAGAGGTCTGCAAAAAGAGGTCTGCAAAAGATCCCATGATGAATTGCTAGCTGAAGCGAGCCACATTTGAAACACGAGCTGGTGTGCTTCATTATTCTGCTTGCAGCATTTGTATGGGAAAGTTCAGTAAACTAGGCTATAAAAATTTATGACCAGTTTGAATGTGGACAAAAATAGTGAGTTTATGTGTTTCCTGATGCAGATGGTGATGGACAGTAAGAGCATATAGTACTCCCAAGTACAGAAACCCACAGAGCTTTAGGTAGTGTGACCTGTCACTGTGCCCCTGCACATTTCTAACAAGGCAGCAGCACTGGCTGGTACACTGCACAGTGAACTGCTTCAGCTTAAAAAGTAGCATAGAGGATATTTCTTATATGCATGAATATTAACTATGGTACTCAGTGCTGCAGGGAATTGAAGTTAGAAAAGAATTTAAGTTGGAAAAATTTAAGTTAGTTTTGTTGAGAAAACTCAACAAAGATTTAGGAAGATTTAACTGTGCTGTCCCTATAATGTTGGCTGGAGGCCCACAGTTCCCCATCCACCTTGTACTTCTCTGTCATTTTATACCCGAAACCCCACTTTAATTTCCTCCACAAGTTTGTAGAACCCAGCACAGGTCCAGACAGCACAACAGTGGGAATCCTTGATCCCAGTCCAGGGGAGCCCTGCTGCCAGTGACGCAGTGAGGACAGGCTGTTGCTGCTGCAACAGCAGGAGATTTCCTGTCCAGTATTCGTCTCACTCTTTTGGGACCAGACAGAGCCAATTAACCCTTTAGCATGTGCGTTTCCATTTATGTCCTCTAACTCTTCTATACTCATCACAGGAGTGAGGTGAGTCTGCTGCTGCAGCATAAAACACGTACATTGTATTTTCTCAGGAAAAAAAAAAAAAAGAAAAAAAAAACAAAAAAGGATTTCATCTTTCCTGAAAAGTCACGTAAGTTTTACTATCACTATTTACAATTAGGCCGATGCAGTAGTGTTCAAAGTAAATGATAAATCTCCCTTCCTGATGACATTGCTATTTTTTCCCCCAGTGACAGAAATTTTCAAGGAAAGATTTGCTGTGGTGACTGAGCAGGACATGGTACAGGAAAGCCTTATTTTGGGTAGTGCTTCTACTCCATCTCAGACTAAATAAATCTATCAGAGATGCATACAAACATGTTTCTATCCTGCCCGTGCCTCTAACTGAAGAGATGGACTTTGGAGACCTTACATCTCTTCTCCAGAGTCTCTGAACTCAGTCATTTTCAATAAAAAGTGTCATGGCAGCAGAGGAATTTGAAAGCACCTTAGGGCAGCCCTGGGCCTTGCTTACTGCACTATTTTTCTGTTAGGTGGTGAGTTGCCTTCCATTGGTTATTTTGAATGTATTTTGAAATAAATCCATTTTACAAAAAGATAAAGTACTATATTCCTCAAAATAACCTGTAAGAGTAGCAAAGCTAGTTTTGTTTGATACTCGTGTGAGAAGAATCACAAACTCAGATTCAAAATGAGAAATGTATTGCTACCTGGAAATTGTTCACTGTCTTCCCACTTAGTCTGAGGACAATCTAGTTACCTTGTTCCTTTGGTTTTATAAACAGTGTATTGATTCAAAGACTAACAAAATAAAATATCAAAGCAAAGGTAAAGCAGCCGTTGGGCAAAAGTTACAATATAACTAATACAAGTCAGAAAAAGCCATAGTAAAAGACAAAGAAAAATGCCATTACTGGGAATTCAATAATATGGATTAAAAAACTTGATCCCTCTAAATTTGAAGATAATATGGCATATGCAATAAATTTCTATAATCTTTCAATCATTAATGTATTAAGTTTTAGGGTGGATGTTAAAGGAGAGTAGACCTGAGACAGTTCTTTGGGTTGCTCTGGGACTTTGAGAGAGAGCTTCTGAACTCCTCTGGGAGCCTAATGCTCTAATAAATGTAATTCCTGAATTATTAATCAAAAGAGCATATACTCTCATAAAATATAAGCAACAGCTGAGGAAGTGACCGGAAGACAATACCCTAGGACACCAGGAGAGTGATGCTCCGAATTTCATTGTTTGAACTGAGATATAGCTACTCTGATTCAGTAGCCTTAGAACAATTTACTCAACTCCAAGTACTTTGCTGCACTCAGGCTGTATCCTCTATACCTAAAGCAGAAACAGTGATCCCCCAGATGGGGAACAACGTGCTCTGATTCCAAGATTCAGAATTGCTATATTAAGCTAGGTTATATTACACTAATACTATACTAAATTATCTACTAAAGAGATACTATACTAAAGAATACTAAAGAAAAACCTGTGACTGTCTGAGACTGTCAGGACACAGCTTTGACCCACCTGGCCAATCAATCCAAACAACCATCAGCAGAATCCAATTAACAAATCACTCTTGGTAAACAATCTCCATAACACATTCCACATGTGCCAAACAACAGGAGCAGCAAGTGAAGATAAGAATTGCTTTCTCTTTTTCTCTGAGCTTCTTACTGCCTTTCCCTGGAAAAATCCTGGGAGAGATTTGTGCCTTCTGCTCTCTGTGAAGAGAGCTGCAGCCACACATACCCATGCTCAGGGATGGGCTAAAGGGTAGCAAATACCACCCTGTCTAGTTTTTGAGCCAAAGAGTGATGTTTGAACAAGCAGCCTGCTCCACAGTGCTGAGAGGCTTTGCACTGAGACAAGGCACAGCTAAGGGGTCATGCCAAGCAGGGCAGTGCTTCCCAGCAGGTTCCTGCAGTGCTGCTGTGGATAGCTGGGGTGTGAGCCATCAGCCCAAGCAGGGCAGTGCTTCCCAGCAGGTTCTTGCAGTGCTGCTGTGGATAGCTGGGGTGTGAGCCATCAGCCCAGCAAGGCGAGCTCCTGGGGGGCCTTGCCAGAGCAGCTGCAGGAGGGCAGCAAGGGCCAGGAACAGCTGCTTTGCCCAGATCTGCTGATGGGTAGGGTGTTATCAGAGGGAAGCAACCACTTCCAACTTTGATTCTAGTTATTCACCTACTTTTTCTCTCCTTTGAGCACTCTCCAGCTGTTACTGAGAAATCTCTGTCGAGAAATTGCTACCTCGAGAGACGGGGAGCTGGCTGCTATGTTAAGGAAAAACTGGATCTAGTGCCTCTTTCTGGGTATTGAGAAATGCCTAAAATCATAACTGTGGTCCTGATAAACATTTCAGCCTTTTACTTGTGTTTCAAAAGTAGGAATAGGAGAACTGGGGTTTGTGCTGATATGCAAAAAAATTGAAGAAATGTGGGACAGTAGAAACGAGATCGGTCTCCAGAAGGTAGGAAGGTAGTGATTTTTACTTGACTTATGATTGTGCAGAGGGATGAGGTGTTGCTTCTGACATCTAAAGAAACAGGGCAGAGAGATTAAAGCAGACATTGTTGGTAATGTGCATTACTAATCTCTTACAGCAAGTAAGTGGAGGGAAAGAGGTAACCCAAGGCAGCAAACCTCAGTTATGCTCTCTAGAAAATAATTGACTATAGAAGAAATGTATCACAGGAAGCAATGGTAAAGAGCTGTTTCGTTAGTTGCCTGATTAATTATTTTAATAATAAATAACCTTAGGTAGATTATTCTTAAAATTCAGCACAACTGCCTAGAAATTTCCCATTGTCAGTCAAAAAATGAAAGCACAATTGCTACTCTGTTTCTATCAATCATTTTGAAATTATTTTTCCTGCCTTTCTAAGCAGACAGAGAAGGGAGGTGAGATCAAATATTTCTTCAACCACTTGTATTGTCATTGTTATCATCCGGCTATTCTATACGTGTATCAACAGGGTTGGACACCTTCAGAGGACAGATGTGAGAATCTGAACTATTTCTCTCTGTGGTTATATGTCCACTGCTAAAGATTTTTGTCCAAGAGAGCAGTGCTTGTTCTCAGGCCAGACCAGGGTACAGGGTGGGTGGTGTCTTGAATGTTTGGGTCTGGCTGCTGCTGGAACAGAGTGACCATGCAGCTCTGCCCAACCATTTCACCAAGTCTTCCCTGGGTGCCCCACTAGCACTGAGTCCTAACAGCTGCTTTTCAATGGAAAACACCTGAAATATGGCAACACCAAGTCCTGTGATCACCAGTCCAAGCATAAGCAGTAGGTTCAAGTCCTGACCATCTGTTTATTAATCAGGGAAGCAGACGGAGTGACCAGTAATTTCTCTCTGTATATAATGCAGTAGAAAGAGAAGAGGTGAGGAGGAAGTAGCTGCTGCCCATTTCTCAGCCCCCTGTTTTGGAATAGCACCACAGTACCCAGATTTTTAAATACAGCCTTACTGCAGACATGCATCTCTTCATCATGTGGCTTTTTTAATACAGCCTTACTGCAAACACACATCTCTTCATCATGTAAATGGAAAATAGTGCTTGACATACAGCCCCCTCATAAAAACAAACTGCTTATGCCTGTGGCTATAAATATATACACACAGAGAATTCTCTGTACCTCTTTATCTATAGATGTAGTTAAATTTCTATCTATCTAGATATTGCATTTATAGCTATTGTATCTATTCTATCTATTTGTATCTATTTATCTGTAGATATAGATATATCTCTGGAATTAAATTTTCCATGCTTCTGTCCTGTCTGATTGTCCTTTGGTCCCGAAACTATGATGATTTCCACATCAGCAGATGCTCAGTGCTTGCTGGGATGAAGTAGCAAGATTATCATGCTTGGTGTGATTTACACACAAATGCTCTGGCCTGAATTAGATGGTGGAATTAACTGTCTGTTCATGGGGTTGTTTTTTGGGTTTTTTTTTGAGAGAACTAACTTTGATTCAGAAATTAGCTCAAAATTAAAAGAAAAATGCAAACCCCAAAATCCTAGTTTATATGTAGTGTTCTGCAGGCATCCAGGAATGAACTGAGGAGCTAAAGTGATTTGACAGCTCAGCATTCCTCACGTGCCTCTCCATCTTCAGCCCATTTTGAAGCAGAGGTCCCTCAGAGTGACTGAGGAGGGCAGGATTTGGGTGCAGAAACCCCAGTTACAACAAGTTCCCAATCTGAATACCAGAGTTTGTTTCAGGGTTTCACAAATGATGTATGTGTGACATACTCTAAAAATGATCAATGGTCTCAGGGAGGTGTGGAAGCCAGAAAGGCAAGCCTTGGGTTCTTCAGTGGATAAAAGCAGCACAGGTTTGCTCTGCTTCTGGCAGGGGAGGAAGGGGAAATTTCTCTATCTAATGGTACTCCTGCTGTTCCTTGTAGGACAAGTCCTCCTGAGTAGGAATTCAAAATACAGAAGCATAATTCTCAATTCTCTATGCTGTGCTAAGGAGCAGTACTTCTGGTACAAAATCATGAAGTGCACTGTCCCAGAGCAGCAGACTGGGACATACTGTCTTTGGTTCCAGTGTACAGTAGAGAACATGACCTGCTCAAGAGGTTCAGAGAGGCTTGGGAAGGGATACAAAATCCCTAGGGCCCTGGAACCACAGACATGAGCTGGCCTGGTGCCATGGCTGATGGAGAGCTGGGTCCTCTCCCTAGGCTTTCCCAGTAATTGTGTGCAAACCCCATTGTGCTGGGTGTTCAGCATTTCCACACACAGAGCTCAGTGTCCCAGCCCTGCTCCAGCCTCTGCCTGCTGCAGACAGGTGGGAGCTGACCCAGGCTGGGGCTGAGTGCTGTGCCTGCAGCCACGTGCTAGGATGGAAGGCAGCTGTGTGGTGTGAAGAGAATTCTTCTACACAGGTGTTTTTCTGAGTCAGGCATGTGAGCTCCAAAAAGCAGAGGGGCTCTCCTTCCCTGTTGTCTTATCAGGCAGGTTTGGTGCTCAGTAGGTAAGCTGCTTTCACAAATAACTCTGAAGCTCTTCACTTTCCTCCTGCAGTCAAGCAAGGAGGCAATGATTTCGTTTGCCTCTAGGACAAGGGGTTTTGGGTCCTTCTCTGTATTCCTAAATTAGCTAAAGGTAGAAATTTTGACTGCTTCAAACCATTATCTTCTTTCTCACAGCCAGTAAGAAAGATTTTTTTTCTCTTCTCTAGTGTTCCTCTGTGTTTGTGGCCACTTAAGTCCCAGGTTGCACTCTTTTAAACACACAAGAGGAAGAAAAATCACCATCTTAAAGAAATTTCCCACTTTGCACCTGAAAGACAATATTTTAACATTAAGCTATGCAACATCTTCTTAGGTTTAATTCATCAAATGACTCATAAAAGCAAAAAGTGTATGATCCTTCTTTCTCTTTTCTTAGGAAAAAAATGCATTGACTTAATTGCAAAATCAAATACAAGAGTAAAAACCGACAAAAGATAGTGTTCTAATGCAGATTAGCATTCACATTTAAATATATGCAATATTCAATTACCTTTTATTGTTTGACCAAAAAAGGTGGTATCCATCTGTTATTTTGTTTATTTTTTAATGTGATAAAAGTAAAAGCTACTTTCAAAGACGTGAGGTAATGTCCATCAATAATTCACTTTCAATGGCTATAGTATTTAAAGATAATCACCCACTGGGCCATTTATTAGGCCTGACAGAGTGAATACAGTGTCAGATATCACTGAAAGGCCTGGAGGATTAAGGCACCATGCTTGCCAGTCAAACTAGTCTCCAAGACATAGTTAAACCAGGTCATAACCCTTTGCTTGAAGTTAATGCATTTAAGTCTGTTCATGCTTTGGATCATTGCCTCTCTGCCTGCAGGGGAAGTAGAAGGGTTTGCTCAGCACTGGTAAAATAATTTTATATAAATGTAATATAACTAATTTTTTTTGATACATCATATGACAGATACAGTCTGTATCATTTGTCTATAAAAATAATTATATACTCTGTAAAATATTTTAAAAACTAGAAGTAAAAAAAAAAATCAGACTGGTTGAATTGTTCAGTGAAGTTAGGAATTCAGTAAGCAGACACCTCTCAGCAATTACTTTAAATCCTTTAGTTATGTGCAAGAAAGAAAAAATTTTTGCCTTCAGATTCTTGAATCATATTTGCTTATATAAAAACACTCCACTTGTTTTTTTTGGTTTAGAGAGCACCATAAAATCAGATCGTGCTGCTATAGCATCAGGATGCATTTTATTCTTGTAATAGCTATGAGGTCCCTGATTTTCTGTGCATCCAAGGAAATAAAAAAAAACAACTCACTAATATTCTTTTTTCCCTAACTTAACACCTTGTCATATTGGGCTAACTGGTAATATATTATGATTAGAAGCAATGATGCTAAAGGAGGATAAAAATGAAAGACTGACTATTAAATGTGATCCACATGTCCAGGTCAATGCTGCTGCCTCATGTAGCAAATACTCTTTATTGGCAGCACCCACCCCTTTCCCTGATCTGCCATATCGAACCACGCACTGGTTGACAAGTGTGCATTACTCTCATTTAGCACTCCTTCTCCTGGAACAGCAAACAGGACAATAATTGGGTTGGGCTGTGTTTGGAGAGGAGCTCCATTACTGCCCATGCTTGGCCAGCGACTCCTTCAAGCTGCCCATGCTCCTGAGGGGAGCAAACTGCTTGGCAGCAGCAGCAGAACCATCCCTGACCCAGTGCCCAAGCCCTCCACGCCCAACAGCCCAGCCAGGAGGAGGAGGAGGAGGAGGAGGCTGTCACTGATCTCCCTCCCAGCTGGGGCTGCCCCGCTGTGCCCTGCAGAGCCACCTCTGCCACAGCATGGCTTTATCTTCCCTTTGCAGACACCGGCTCCCTGCCTCCTGGAGGGCAAGGAGTTCCTGCCAGAAGCACAAAAACCATTTTATTGCCATGTCGATGTCATGAACTGCTGGAACAGAGCCATGGAAACTTCTTCTAAATGGAAAATCAAACTTTTTTTTTTTTAAGCAAACTGGGGGAAACTAGGTATGTACTTCGCTGCAGCAGCGTGTATGGAGCTAAATGTGACCCACAGTGATGCACTGTGCGAGTAAAACAAGCCTGAATGCTTCTAGCCCAGTCTCAAAGAGGCTCAGCTTTTCTTGCTTAGGTCATACTTAGCTTAAACTCATCCATTAAATTATTAAAATGTTCCTGCTTTGGCCCAGAAAATCCCTTCTGCCCTGGAAGTAAGATCTCAGTATGTTTTTCTTCTGGCCAGTTTTCACACTCTTCCCAGAGTAAAGAAGCTGATTTTTCTTTTTCCAATAGATATAATTTACACTTATCTTAGAGCCACAACTTCTCAAATACAATAAGCATTCATTCCATCCCTTTCTAAAATACAGAATCTGAAAGAAAATATAGGTAATATCTAATATTCGAGAAAAATTGAAAAGAGAGAAATGGAACATTTGTTCTCATCAATTTTTTTGTAGAAAATCTATAAAGTCAGATTATGACAGAATGTCCAGTATTATGAACTAATAAAACCCAGCCCATTATTACATGAGTGCTGCTGAAGGCAATTAGTGTGCTGGATACCTTTTTATATTTTAAATAAGTTAGCTTATTAATTAAATATAGAGAAATTTTTAAGCACTGTAACTGACTGGAGTGTCATCAAGACCAAAAATACCTTAAAATTCAGTGAAAAAAATGCTGAAAATTTATACAAATCCTAAGTTTTTACCAGGAAAGCTGAAGCAGCAGTTATTCTATCTAGGTCTATAAAGTGCTGCATCCATGTGCTGCAGCACTTCAGAGGTGCTGTTTCCAGAGGCTGTCTCCCAGATGGAGACTCTGCTGTCTAACAGTGCAGCTGAGCACTGCAGCCTTTTCATCTCTGAATGAACTAATCTGGGTGTTTCACAGGGGGAAATGGAGCCAGGGAGAATTAGTTTACAGACCTGTTACACCTTTGAGATGTCTACCTTTTTGGTCAAAAATAGCTGAAATTAGCTGATAAATGAGAAATTGTAAAGCAAGAGCTGAAAAACAGATCACATAAGCCCAACTCCTTTTGGAAAGTAGGCTATGGAGGCAGAATGGACCAATGCAGTTCTTTGCATCTCTTGTACACTGAGGAAAGCAAACTCACAGTAACAAATAAATCCACAAAAAACAGCTGGTATATCTGATAGAGGGTGTCAGGAAACACAAACATACACAAATGATGTAAAATTTACAAAAATTCTCCATTACTGTTTAAGGGAGGATTTTTTGTAAATTTTACATCATTTGTGTATGTTTTTGTTAACCACACGGTTTTAACAAAATGGCATGATTTTCAATAACAGAAACAGAGTTTTCAGGACAGAACAGGAAATATTTCAATGAAGGCAAGGTTTGAAAAGGCCAAGATGCTACTACTCTCCTTCTATGTCAGAAGGAAAGACTCCAGTAGAAAAATAGTAGGTTACACTTATCTTTGGTGCAGCTCTCAGGTAATTTCACCAGCCTTAACAGAGTGATATCTATCACCCAGGAATGTTTTCTATTTTTGGTGAAAGTGCAGAATACAGAGGGATTTGCTGTCTCTGCCTCTGTGTTTCCATTCTGGAGTCCAATTTATCCACCAGTTTAAAGCCATATGCCTAATTGTGCCCAATGTCAGTTGTGCTTTCAAGTCTTTTGCTGAGAATGGACCACTGTCTGTTTCAATGTTTGGTTAGGTGGCCGTTGTGCCAGTAGTAGACAGAGAATGAATGTGTAGACTTAACAGCTGTTTTCAAATGTTTCCAAATTTGTAGCTTGGTTCACACATTGAGCCATTGTCAGTCAGATTGCTGTGCTGAGCAGAATCAGTGCAGTGTGCTTTAAATATCTAGGCTGAGACAACTACAGAAAGTGATCAGCAAATGGCATGAAGCAGATGTACAGTAGCTATAGAAACCACAGCTTACACAAAACAAATAAGCTTGGACCATTACCTACAATTTGGTTCACGTTCCTTCAACAGCACCATAACATCTGTTGTAAGGGGTCTTGTGGTGTGGGCTGAGAAAATATATTAAACACAAATATTGCTGAACAAAGAATAAAGCCATTTCAAACTTAATGGTGCTACAAGGGTATTTAAATGTACCAATAAAGAAAGTAATGAAGGATGCTGTCAGTGCCAAATAAAAACATTAGAGAAAATTAGCTACAGCGACCTGCCTGTGGATCAGCACACACCACATCACACTGCAACAGCAAAACAGTGTCATAATAGCTTTCAGCATCAATTTTAAAAAAACTCAAACCATTAAGAAGTTTGGCACTTTTTTTATTACTTGATGTGTACAATATTACCCTTGAAGATTTTGGGTTTTCTCCAAAAACTGGGACTCTTTCCTCAAAAGTAGGTTTGAAATGAAGACTGGATTGTAGCTGACAGCAGTGACCACAACCTTCTTCACCTCCTTCAGGGTCTCCAAGGGTACAACAAGAAAATATCTGTCTTGTTTAAAGCAAAAACCTTTAAAAAAAAAGAATGACAGAGAAGAAAATGTAGAAACAGACATCAGAAATAGTGAGGTATATATTTCTATCCTAATGCACAAATTAAATTCTTACTGCTCACCCATTTGGTTTCTTTTACTTTAATTGTAGGTCCTATGTGCTGATGCCCTGGAGAGCCCTCTGATGTCAGAAAGGTGCAGACTCTAAGTCAGGTTGCTGAATCTGAAAAGAAGCATGAGAAAGCAAAGAGAATATTGGGGGATCAAGCGGTTTCATGGCATCATTGAAACTTTTACTTTGGAAAAAGCCTTAGGATGATCAAGTCCAACTGTTAACCCAGCACTGCCAAGGCCAGCACTAAACCATGTCCCTAGGTGCCATAAGAGTGACTAAGGGCAGGGCACACCCAGCAGCTGACACTTGAGAGGCAGCAGGTTCAGCCCAGAGCTCTGTCTGGGCAGCTGAATCATGGTGGGTGTGGGTCTTAGACAAGCCATGGCTTCTGCTGGGTGGATGCCACCACTCCCTGGTCAAACCAGGAGGGTTTCAGCACCCTTCCTGCATGCTCTTCCACAAGAACTGCTGCCCAAGCTGGGATGTCATTCCCGGTTTGCTTGCTCCGCTTGTGGAGCTCCTGGTTGCTAATGTTTCATTGCACTAGGTGATACACAAATATATCAAAAAGAGATGATCCTTGACCTTGAATTGTTTGAACAGACAAGAGAAAAGGAATGCAGAAAGAAAGGGCTGCTGAGCATATTTTACAGGTAAAAAACTGAGTTATAGGGAGATAATACTTCAATATACAGAACCTGCAAGTGCACTTAAAGAAGTATCCCTGCTCTTTCTCATTCCAGAAAATATGTCCTCAGTCTGACAACAGCCCATGTACTGAAATAAAAAGAATCGGTATTTTCCAAGTTTTGAGACCGAGGTCATTTCACAAGTATCCTGGGAACAGAGGTGGGAGTGACCACTCTAGGTAGCAGTGACTAATGCTCTGTCAGTCTGCAAAATGCAAAGAAAAGCAATAATTGCCTTCTAGGAGAACGAGCCTTTTTTTTTCCTTCTAAAATCACCCCCTGTAATAGCTGTTTCCAACCTATCTTTTTGTCCTTTGAGATATTCTGCAATAACAATCTCCAATGCTATCTAAAAATTTGATTGGTATGTGGAAAATCAGTGTATGTCAAGTTAGAAGCAAGACATGTAGGACATTTCGTTTCCCCAAGGATTATTGAATAATATTCCTCAAATATCTCATTCAATGCATTTAATGATATTTTTTCCATACATTATTCATTTTTCATTACTTTCACATCTTATAGAAGAATTTTCCCCAAAAGTTTAAATAAAATATTTTCAATTTAGTTCATTTCATTATTCATTAAACTCTTGCTTTCATTTTCTTTTTCATAAGCACAATTCTTTAAAAACAAGTGTTTAAGCCGTAGATAGAGGGTGGTGATGTAACTGACATAATATGGAAGTAAAGAAAAAATTCCCACAATTTTAAGTTTTAACATCTGGAAAGCAGAACTCAGAAGGGGAAAGACATGAGTTTCTCTGTGAACGAGTATCAAGTTTGCAGTGGAAGGAAATGATGGAGACTGCTCCCAGGGTTGCCACTAAAAAGTAGCCTTCATTTATGTAAAGAAGGTTTATTTGCTTCTCCCACAGAGCAGGACACGCTGAACTGTGCAGCCTTGCTAATCATTTTAAAATTACTTGGTATTGGTTTTGTGCCAGTTTGTATTCATTTCCAGTGAGCGGCTGGAAAAGGTCATTTGTGCATTGTGAAGAAGCAGGAGGCATCTGAGCACAGCCTGCCATCAGAATTTAATGAGATGATCCAGTCTGTGCATGTGCTTGTAACGTCACAGCCATGATAACGGAAAGCATATGTCTAATGGTTGTTTCTTTTTTTCCTTTCCTTGTAGATACAGGAGTTAAAAATGGGGTAGATAAGCTAAGAAGGGGAAGAGAAAGGAAAGCTAATATCTCATCCCATGTTTCCCATTCTGTAATAAGGTGTCATTTTTAGGATATCTTGTCTCTGGTTAGTTGAATTCATACACTGAATAACTGACCTACTGGGAATTTAACTAGCAAACTCCAAGTTTAAATGCAGCTCTAAGCCCAATTTCCATATTTTCCCAAGGGTGAGCTGTCAGCTCCTACTCATTGGCACTTTTTACATTAAAAGTGTTGCATTAGGCCTGATGCATCTTCCCTTCCTGAAACATGAGTAATTGGTGTTGACTTGAAAGTTCCACATAAAAATCTGTGGTAAAAAAATTAAAGGGAAATTATGTTATAAACAAACAAGATATTTCTAAAAGTATATTTCACATTATTTATTATGGAATATTAAAAATGTGCCAGGAGGCAAAACAACATTCATTGTTGCCAGTCCATACAGAGTCCTCCAGAGGAGGAATCGGAGGGTCATCCAACCCCCCCTGCTCAAGCAAGGTCACCTAGAACAGATTTGCACAGGGCCATGTGCAGTCAGGTTTTGGGTACCTCCAAGGACAGAGACTCCACAATCCATTTCAGAGTCTTACCATCCTCACAGTAAAAAAAACCTTTTTTCTTGCACTTAAATAGAATTTCCCATATTTCAGTTTGTGCTCATTGTCTGTCCTGTCCCTGGGCACCACTGAATAAACCATCATTCTTAATGCCTCCCATGAGGTATTTATGCACAATGTTAAGATCCCCTTGAGCCTTTTCTTCTCCACACTGAGCTCTCTTAGCTTCTCCTTGTGCGTCAGATGCTCCAGGCCCTCACTGTCTTCATGGCCCTCTTTGTCCTATCTTCAGTATGTCCATGCCTCATGCTGGGGAGCCCAGAACCAGACCCAGCTCTCCAGATGTGCCTCACTGCTGGAAATGCTTCTTCCCAAACAGGTTGAAAAATAAAGAAAACCATCCCAGTCACTTAAGATACTGCTAAGATGTGAGCCAAGAACTTCTAGGCCCAAGAGCTTCCTCTGCTTCACTCATAACGAATGGTCTTAAGCTCCTGTTGGAGCTGTTATTGTCACAGGTCTGCTGTATCCCAGCTATTATTCTGTTTTCACTAATTCTTCTACAATTGTTTCCAGATCCTTTAAACTCTCATTATTCTTCTCAGAGGAGCCATAAGCACGTCCATTTACACTCTTTAAATTCAGTCTAACTTTGTAGAATATTCTTGCCAGGTGATTCTTCCAACATCTGTGTTTTTCACCTATGTGGAAATGAGAGAGGACTGATGAGTTGCTGTTCACTTGGGAGTAGAATATCTCAAATTTCACCTATACTGCTCTTTATGCCTTATTTTAGCCCCAAACTCAGCCACCAGAAACAGCTGCAATCAAATTAACATTTTTCCTTAAATGTTTTAAATATAGAGGATCAGAAAAGCATTAAAATAGCCAAAACTCCTCAGTGTGTGCAAGACAGAAGACATCTCTCCAATTAAAAAAAAAAAAACGGATTTGTCCTCAGAGGACGTAATTTTCTCAGGAAAACATCATCTAACATGCCAGCTTCTTCAGACATACTACCTATCATCACTAGCATGCAATACTTTTGTCCTCCTACCTGACATTGAGTCTGGAAGAGAAAAGAAGTCATTAAAGAGCAGAGAGAAACCAATTCTAGTTTAAAATATTGCCAGTGAAAAAAAGTCAAATAAAAAGGGAGAATAAATTTTAATTTCCATGTCAATAGTTCTTTAAAAATACAACCATGTAAAAATGTGGAAGTGAATATGAAGTACCAAAAATAAATTGATTGGCTCCATGTAGTTTTGTATGCCCATTATCCTGTGTAGGAAACTGGAAAGTTGGTAGTTGGTATATTTATACACAGTGATAATTATTTCTTATCTGTTCAAATCCAAATTATGTTTAAATATGAATTTTCTAGGATCGACTTTATAATACCTTCCTCCAAAAGCCTCAGGGAAGAGGGGGTTTAATTAGAGTGCTTTAGAACTGGACTTCAGAGTGACATTCATGATGTTTACTTTAACACCTTTAGCAATCATTTTACCTGGAAATCTGCAAACACTGGCCTACCAGAAAGATGTCCACCATGAAAAGTTGTTCTTCATGTAACCTCAGACATTTCTATCTTTGACTTTTTTGTTATTGTTTGCATTCTTAATGCACTGAATAATATAGAAGCACTTATTAACTGAGTGCAATTGTAGCAATTAATTTAGAGTTCATTTAAATGAGTTTATAAAGGGAATCAGAGATTCCTGTTGCCTCGATTTTTTTAAAGTAGAAGCTAGCAGCACTGCATATTTAACACTTGGTCTTATTAATTCTTCCATGGGGTTACCATAGGACCTGCTGATGACAATAGCAAAGACATGGATATTCAGGAAATATGCATGTAAAGAAAAAAATAGATTTAATGTAACACTACATTTAGCTTAGACTTTTCAGATTTTTGAAAGAGTACTTGTTAGTAATTTCCAGTTTATAAATGGTAGAAAAATTAAGCTCTAAAATCCATTTGAATACTCCTAGAAAATTCTAATGGTAATCAATTACTCAAAGAAAGTATCAAGAAAGTACTTGTCTGTGGAAAGAAAAATAATTTTTTCCTGGAAATTCAAACATTTGGTGTGTCATCCTCGTCTGCAGTTCACTTTGTTCTGCTTCTCACTAACTTGCACGTCTTTGATCAAAATATTGTGGTTTAAACACATTTGTGGGCCAGAAAAGTTAATTGAGTGTGTTCTGTAAGACACTTGTGAGTTTTCAGTCTGGTTTCTCAGGGGAATGCAGCTTACATGATCTTGCTCTCTGTCCATCCATCCATCACATGACAACTACAAGCCCATCTGACAGAAAGGCAAGATATCAATCACAAATAATTTCCTGCAAATTCCAGGAATGTCTGTGACCAGGCAGATGAAAGAGATCTAAATAATGTCCTGTGCTGAGACAGAGCACAGGAAGGTTGCAGAGGGAGCCCAACGTGGTCAGAACAAATTCCTCACCTGCACTGTCTGGCTCATGGGTCAGCACATGGGCTACTGTGACCCACACACAGCCCCTGGCCCAGCCAGGGAGAGCCAGGAACACAACCAAGACTTAGGGGTGTCATGGGCATGGGATGATGGGCCATTCAAGGCCAAAGGAAGAGGCAAAATGGAGATAATGCAGAGGAGATACAAGGGGACAGTGGTGGCTTATTGTGGCAAGGAATATGGAAGGTGCTGGGTTACTATTGGGAGGAAGTGAGGAGAAAATGGAAGAAACAAATCTCTAGGATGGCATTTGTGTTAGTTTCACTGGTTCCAATGAAATTGTTTGCAATTTGTTCGCCTGGAATAATAATGGAAATTACTTTTATATTTGCTGTTTTAATATGACATTCTTGAGCATTTCACTGCAATAGAGGCAGAATGCAAAATTCAATATTGGATCTATTAGCATGAATTTTGCTGAAGGACTTTAAGGACTTAAAATGCTGAGATTGGAGTCAATATTAGATTCAAGCCTCTTGAGGGGAAGTAAAGCCATGTTTGAAAATGTATTTAATATGTTCTATTTATTTATTTATTATATTGTGGTTTCTCAGTATTTTCTCCCACAGTTACTATTAAGAAAAAACCAAAACAACAAAAGAAAACCAAGACAAACAAACAAACAAAAAATACATTTAGTATTATATAGAAAAAGAAATGGGAATAAGGTCTGTAGATAGTATATCATTCTGGAACCTCAGTGAATGGAAAGATTTAATACTCCTATTAAAAGCAGCAAATAAAGAGTGATTGAGTACATGAAGCCAAATAGCTTGCGTTCCATTAAAGTATATCTTCCATCCAGGCATAATTTGAAGTTATATGAAAATTAGGAATCTGCTACCAACACTGGTAATTTGTTTCTCATTGATTACAAATAATGAATGTTCTTCATTTTTCATTTGTATTTAAAAAGCTTGAGCTTACAGCCCTAAGATTTTTTACCACAGAATTATAGAATCAGAGAATCATTTGGACTAGGAAAGACCTTCAAGTTCATCAGGTCCAACTGTTACGTCAAAACTGACAAGTCCACCACCAAACCATGCCCTTAAGGGTCACATCTTCACATCTGTTGAATAACTCCAGAGATGTTGACACCACTTCCCTGGCCAGTCTCATGCAATGCCTGACCACCCTTTCAGAGGAGAAATTTTTCTTGATGTCTAATCTAAACCTGCCCTGGCACAATTTAAGTAATTTCCTCTTGTCCTATCACTTGTTACCTGGCATAAGACACCACTCCTCACCAGGCCTCACCCTCCTTTCAAGCATTTCTTGAGAGCGTTAAGGCCTTCCCTGAGTCTCCTTTTCTCCAGGCTAAACAAACCCCAGCTACCACAACTCACAGGATTTGTGCTCCAGAGCTCTCACCAACTTCATTGCCCTTCTCTGGACTCACTCCAGCCCTCCAGTGTCCTTCTTGTAGTGAAGGGCCCAGAGCTGGACACAGCACTCGAGGTGTGGCCTCACCAGGGCTCAGTACCATGGGGACAATCCCTGCCCTGGCCCTGCTGGCCACACTACTGTTGATACAAGCCAGGTGCCATTGGCCTTCTTGGCCAGCTGGGCACAGCTGGCTCATGTTCAACTGCCATCAGCCACCACCTCCAGGTCCTTTTCCTCTGGGCAGCTTTGCAGACACCCTTTCCCAAGCCTGTAGTACTCCAGGGAGTTGTTGTGACCTGAGGGCAGGACCCAGCACTTGGCCTTGTTCAACCTCATGCAATTGGGCCCATCAATCCAGCCTGTCCAGACCCTTCTGTAGAGACATCCTGCCCTCCAGCAAATCAGTACTCATGCCCACCCTGGTCTCAACTGCAAACTGACTGAGGATGCCCTTGATCACCTCATGCAGATCACTGGTAAAGATATTAAACTGGGCTTGGCCCAACACTGAGCCCTGGGGAGCACCACCTGTGACTGGATACCAGGTGGATAAAACTCCATTCACGTCCACTCTGGGCTCAGCCAAACACAGGTGGCAAACACAGGCAGGCACCTGCTCATACCAGGGGCACTTATATGAATTATCTCACTGACTTCAGCACACATAAGTAAATGTACTCTGCTGCAGAAGAACTCTCAGTGAGAGTAAAGGTGCACATGAAATGTCGGAAGGTGCAATTTCATCCTTGCTGATATTTGAAAAAGCTATAAATTCATCAGGCATGAAATAAGATTGTATTTTGAAGTATTTTTAAGCACCTGGTAGCACTTGTGTAGTAGAAAGTCTGTCAGCCTTTTCAACATGAAATTATAAACAGTTGATAAGATCTAGGGGCTCACACAGTGTGCACAGTGTCAAAATGACATGGCTGGCTAGTTGATTTTTGGTTTGTTTTGGTATTTTCCACTCTGAGTTGCTCCAAAAGCAGTTGTCTTTCTATAACAGAAGAATGGGGACATTTAATTTCTTTCATTATGACAGGCAAACTAATCCTCAAAATGTATGATTATGTTTAAAAAATATTTAATAACCATTGTGCTGTAGCTTAAATGAATCCTGTTCAACATACTGGTTTTGACTGTGAAGTTCTCTTTTCTTTAGTATTTTTAAATTATTTTTAAAAGCATGGAGTTCTTTTCTCTCTCCCCTTGAGATATAATTTGGTATCTGAAAAAGCTGAACAGTAGGTGATTTCAAAGTGACATCTCCTTGCCTGCTGGCAGCTCTCCTGGCAGCTCTCCTCTAGGTGGTCATCTCCACTCCTGCTCCATCCCCTGTGGCTGCCCAGTGCCCAAAGTGCCCTTGAGCCTTAGCTGGAGTAATGCTGAGGCTGTGCAGAGGCAACAGCAACTGTGCAGAAGCTTAACAACTGACCAATGTGCAATATTTGGGTCTGATAAACACACACACTCCAGTCAGCACTAATAACATCACTCACAGCAACCACCAGTAGGGATCTCGGGCAGGTTCTGATGAAAGACGTGTAGTTCTAGGGAAACAGCAGAGAACAAGTCCTGCTCCTTCTTGTCACCTTCAGTCCTGATACTGGGTGCACTGGAGACAGTCCCGATAGGGGATGATCAACTGAGATCCTACCACGCTTCTTCCTGGCTGGATACTGGGCAGATTTTTTTTTCCTGTTCCTTTCCTCACTCTCTTCTGTTTTGGTTTTTTTTTTTCTTTTTCATTTTTTTCCCCAAGACTTGATTTGTACCTTTAAAATCAACATATTCCATCAGTTTCAGATGCTCCTAATCAATCATTTTGCAGATGGACCAGCCTCAGAATCCTCTGTGCAGCTATTTCTCCCACTATCTGTCTTTGATGGCCAGCATAAATGAATGTCAAGAGAAGAGTGTTACAACAGAATGACTCCCCAGAATACCTTCCTAGAACAAGTAACTTGTGATTTTAGGAACTTTCCTGACTCAGAAATTCTCAAGTTAAATGTTTGCAATTAGGAATCCTGGTTGGAATTTTTGAACACAAATGTTTCCCATGCTTTATAGACCGAAGCAAGCTTTTAGCACCTCCAACACACATTGATGGGGATTTCCATGTCCTTCTGCACTGTGTATATGGCTCCTTTCTAATTCATTTCAACGTGCAATTTTCTGGCTCTACCTAATGCCCCTCATTCTTGTATTAGAAGGAACTATAAACAGTTTCCAGCCTTTTCCATGCCACTGCATGCTTCAGCATGACCTCCTGGCTGGTTTCTTGGGGTTTTTTTCCCAGGCTGTAAAGCCCCAGTTCATGTTAAGCTAGAGGTTCACGGCCCATGGAAGAAGAAAAAGAGGAGTGGAGGACTTCTGCTCAAGTCACACCTTTGATGGGCACATTTCTGAAAGGCTGGGAAATTCCACGAACAGAAAAATGTGCAGTCTGCCCCAGCACAATGCAGGACCACAAAAACCAGCATGATGAATGTCATACCACTATGCACAGCACAGTGAGTAGCTGTACATGAGCTTTAAAGGGAGTGCACATGATGGGATTTAAATGTCCACCATCTGCTTTCCCAACTTATTGAGGAATCCAGGTTAATTTCCAAGAACGAGGAACAAGGTAATAGAAATTATATTTGATTAGCAAAGAAAATGGAAATTATATTTGATAAGCATACTCTTCTGGCTAAATATTCAGTGATTGCAAACAGCATTTTTCCAAATATACAAATTTCTCATGCTTGGGTTGCAAGACAGGCACAAGTTTGAGGCCACTGATGTGGGCATCTGCACATGTAAAGTTTTGATATGTATCTGTAGAAGAGACAATGCACACAGAACTCTCATCAGGATGAAGAGACCTTGCCCAGATAGGAATAGAAGACTGCCCATGTCAGAAGACTCCTACTTGCACATAGTTCCAAATTGAAAAATGTTTTATATTTTCATGTGCAGTCATACAAAGAACTCTAAATGAACCAGAATCTCCAACAAGAGAGACAGATCTTCCCCTTGAAAAAGAAGACAGACATAGGGAAAAAAGATAATTATAAAGACACTGTAAAGTGTAATTTTTGTTATGGCATAGTGGCTAAACAATAAAAGGTCACTAACATCATCACATCTCATAATTGCATCTCAGACCTTATAGGTGTAGAAATGGGTTTAAATGCAAGCTTTGCTTCTAATTTGCCTTCTTTTTGCTTTTTGGGGTGTTTTTTAAGCCTGCTTTGTGGCAACTCTTAAATCTATATTTCTGGTTTAATTAAAAAGAGGCATAATATATCACCTTCTATGTGATGGCATGGAAATTAATTTTACAAATTCTAGTTATAAGTAATAATGTTAAGTTTGCACCAATTTCATGAATAAAAATAGCATATGCTGCATAGTGAGCTCTGCATACTGGCAAAAGAATAGAAACAGGCAAAGAAACATTTACTGTCATTTAGTCTTGTCAAAGAAAAATGGATTAAAACCTTGTTTGAAGAAGGTCAGCTCAGACACCAGTGCTTTTCAGGATCAAGTCCTCACACTTCTGCCATGTTGACAGATATTTCAGTCAAGAAGATTTACACACTGAGGACCAGCTGAATAAAAATATTCCCTCTTGGTCTAAATTGTGCAGTAAACAGATCCCAGGAGTACTCATGCATTTAAAAATTAGTGTTCTAGGCAGATCCCACAAGCAACAAGCAAATGGAAATTGTTTAGTTAAGATCATACAGCACAAACTTTTGCTACATGATGGACTAATGCTTCCATGTCCACTGTCTCAGATCCTTGGCTGGCTCTGATTTTCATTCTGAGTTATGTATCCAGACCATCAAAAAACCATACAATCCTACATGCCTTAACTGACATGCAACCCAGCTAGCACCAAGCTACAAATCAGCCTTCTGCTTGGTTTTTGCTTTGTGGGCTTCCCAAATGCAGTCAGACAGCTGGAGGACAAATGGCAAACCTGGAAATGTACTCCACTGTGAGTCATTGCTCAGCTAACAGCTTTCTGCCTGGAATGAGCACCCAATAGTCACAGGCACCCTGTCTTTTCTGTTCTGAGAGGGCTGAATGCAGTGCTGCCCACAGGCCCAAGGTTCTTTCCCCTCAATAAATGGAGGCTAGAGCTGTTCAAGAACAGTGGAGAAAACAAAAAATCCCTCACAAAAACCTGAGAGCCAACAGTTTATATGAGCAACGGCTGTAGTCACTGAGATGCTTTTGTATGCATTTCTAATGCATTCATTACCATAATAGCAATGAAACAAGTAATTTTCTTCCTTTCATTTTACTGTTATGATAATAATTTCTATAAAACACGAGTTACATCAGCCAATTTCATATAAGATATTGCCCCAGTTTAAAAATGTTACCTATACTGGGCAAGCAAGATCTGTAATTCAGAAATTATTGATCTCCAGGGGGTCACAGCTCCCACCACAACATTACCACACACAGAGAAACACAACCCAGCTATTTTCTGCAATAAGAAGTGGTACACTATGGCAGATCAGCTCAACATGCATTAACTGAAACTCCCAAGAACACATTTTCTAGGATTTCCCCCAGGATAAATTTTTGAAGCAATACTGCATGTTCAGGTCAACTGACTCTTGTGTAGGAAAAGTATTTCCCTACCAAGGCTGGATACATGCCAAGTGAGAAAGGAAGGACAAACTTTGTCTTGAAAATATATCTGAGCGCAGTGTAGGTTCTCAGCACTGTCTTGTACACCATTCCCAGTTAGCTACGAACATCTGGCCCAGCTAAAAGTATCAAAAAAGCAGTCCACAAATAGTTGTTAGAATACCCCAAGAGAAACAGAATGGGAAGGTATGTCAAGTGAGTTGCCTTATAGTTGTCTCCTCTGCTCACTCTACTCAATATTTTCATTTATCTAGGGCTAAATGGTTAATGAGAAGTTATAGAGGTGACGAAAGTTGCGGAAGACCAGGACAAATTCTGAAATGAACTGGTGATGTAGCTGTCCAGAATCAACAAGATTAATTTAGCCTGTCTTTGCTTCAAATGGATTGTGAAGGGTTTATTCCTGGCAAGCTATTACAGAACAAATCAATGGGGATAACAATCAGCTAGACAGCTGTGTGCTGGTGAAAGAGCCGGGAGTATAGGAGTCACAAAACCGGTATGGATGCAGCAATCTGGCTCTGCAGAAGAAAGACAATACTCATTTTAGAAAGCATTACAGAAATGGGGTGTGCAACAAGACAAAGACATTTCTTCTGTCACACAGAGTGCCAGTGAAAGGTTTCCTCAAGCACTGCATCCTGGCCTGGATTCTTGAACATAAGACAGAGAAAATGCAAGGGAATATGAGCAATAAGAGCAGCAAGAGGTCTGAAAGAGAAAATGTGTAAAGGAAAAAAAAATCTGTGGCAGTTCAGTTTGGAGAGTGAGGACAGAGAAGGAAATGGAAATCTTGCATCATTATAAAGGCTTTCACAAGTTCTTGTTAACTTTATTCAGGGCAGATACTAGGGAGGACTTCTTAGTAGGGTAGAGAGAAGGTAGCATGGCGACCACAGAAGACTATGAACTCTGCAGCAGCGCAGGATGCACAGAGTATGTCAATATCAGCAATTAGCAATAGTGGAACATAGACCTGGGCTCTCGGTCATCCTCCCCGAGAAACCATCTGGGTCCATAAGCACTTCCTGCACAGGCCTGGTGTTCCCATGGGCCTTGGACTATTTCCAACAGACAGGTTTAATGGGAGTATTCTTGACAGCAAGATAGAAGAGCTTCAAAGTATATTTCCCTGGGCCTTTCGGTCTCAGGGCCAGAAAACTGTGTCAGGCACATTTAATGTTTTAGTACTGCAGTCAACCAGCAGAAGTCTGTAGGAAGGCAAATCCACCTCTGCACAGGAGGGGTTAGGATATCTTGTAATATCTTGTCTGGTCCTATATGAGTGCAGTTCTGTTTACCTATTATTGACCTTTGTTGCAAAATACAGAAAACTTTGGGCTACAGTACAGTTCCAATTAATCCAGAATCCTTATAAGGACACTATGAGGCTGACCTTCATACACAAGAAAAATCAGTCTAATATAAATCAAGTCCAGCAGCTCAGCTGGAGATAAACAACTTTTATCAACCAGAAGATGCGGAAATAGATTTATTGTTATATGGCATCACACACAGGAGCAAGCCATACCAAAGGATTCAAGGATATTACCCTTTCATAATTTTGGAATTCAGAGGGGATAGAGCCTCCACACTCATCACAGCTCTCAAAAACCAGCCTCTCAGCACCAGCTGTGGGCCCAACTTTATCAGGTTTTACAAACCATGTCCATAACAGAGTCACTGCTCCAGCTGTGCTGTGATTGATGGCAGCTTAGCTGCCATAGCAAGGAGCTCAGTGTGGGCTCCATCTGCATAAGCACATTGTTGCCCTAGATGGATTCCTGCTGGTTTGGGGGCACTTAACCTAATCCTGGCTCAGATGGGTCTTTGCTGCACCTCCAGTGTAGAAATGGCAGGCAAAAGAGGCACCTCCATTGGCCAGCTGAGCCACTGGAGACAATCCCTTTAATCCCTAGAGGGGTCTGTTTCTGAAGGCTCAGCATCTAGAAACACCTTTTATACATACACTGGGAAATATTTCAGCATGAAGTCAAAGTTTCATTGGGATATACTCCTCACTGCCACCATTTTCCCTCGCACACCAAAGTCCTGCTTCATTTCTCCCACTACATCTTGGAATCCTATTTTTTTGGGATATAGTTAAAAGAATGAGAATATGTAGTCACTGGGTGGCCTAGAAAGTGGAAGATAATGTTGAAGATAATTTGTCCACTAATAATGAGCAAAAAATTCTTCACCTTGCTGTGAGAAAAGGAGCAAAATGCTATGTGGCATTTGCCAGCCCATCAAAATGGGGAAATCTTATGCAAAGTGCACACTTCCCTGCTGTGAATTTCTTGTCCCTGCTCCTTTCCATATTCATAGAGAGACTCAGTTTAGGCACTTTCAGTCATCTAGTTTTATTGATGCAAAAAATACAGAGGAAACCACTGGCTTTATTGGAGGCAAAAAGAGATTATGAAGAGCCCCAAATTCTTGAAATCTATCAGTAGCAGAAGACTAATAAAGGCAGATCAGTAAAATGTGCTTTTTGAACTCAAAATACAGTTTAAAAATAGAGGAGAGAATTTGAGATACTTGAAGTGATGTAGCTTTAAAAGAGATCTAGGTATTCAAACCTGTTTCTGAGGTGGAAGGTGACTTTGAGCAATGCTTGAAGGACCTAACCCACTCAAGCCTCAGTCTATTCCCTTGTAATCCCACAGCATTTGGTTTAAGTCACCTGAGAGAAAAAAAAATGGCAAGGGAATAAATTTTTTCCTATTTCACCTGGGCAGTCTGCTGTATAGCTTGAAATCTGTATTTTTGTAGCAAATATAAATTGATCCCCTTGAGCTCAGCATATAGGTGGAACATTTATTACACTGCACCTTTGAGTCATCAGACCCAGACCCCTGCTATCTCCAGCAATCACGCCACATAAACCACTTCATAAATCTATCTTGTTCCATATTCAGAATTTTGTGCATGGTTGCCCAATTTCTAAGACTTTTTAAGCTCTATCTGAAGAATGGAAACGTTCTTCAAACTTGCATTTAACATTTATTTACAGAGAGCCTTACCCTTTGGTTTCATGGCAGGGAACCATTTTCTTAGCTGTTTACTCTGTACAGCACTAACCCACCAATCCAGACAGCATCAAAACAGACTTTCCAGCCTTGTACAAACTTTGCTTTGCCAAAGGGACCAAGCCAAGCTCTTTCCAATGTCCCCCAGCCTCTGACAGAAAGCCTCTGCCGCTCTAAGTGATCTTCCTCTGCATGTATGGCAGCTGGAACCCACCTTTTTGTAATTTGTTTGGGGTTTTATTTGTGGGCTTGTTTTGTTTTTAACTGTGTGTCCAAGGTTGCACTCAGTTTTTCAGAGAGGTTGTAACATGCTTCATACTTGCTAATCTGCAGCAAAAATATTGAAGCCAGTAGGTTTTTGCCTTGTTTTTCCTTTCTTCTTTAGAGCATCTCATTGAGTATGATTCACTATCTCATGTATGTTTCTTCTTTCCTCTCTAATGGCAAATCTCAGGTTTATAATGGTAGTTATTGCTCTAAGTTCCTATTAAATTTTCTCCCATTTCTGTAATTCTAATTTAAAGGCTCGGCCAAGTTCTTTATTTGATATTCAAATCCTCGTTTGCAGTGCTGGCACTGCTAACTTTTTCATTAGCAGCAGTTTTCCTTGCCACATGATTTTCTTTTCCTATTTCATTCATTGATGAAACCAGTAAATAATCAGAACTTCATCATATGATATATTTTCAAATCCAAAATACAATATTGTATTTTTTTTGTTTAAAAATCTTATGTTATACAGCTGCAGTACAACCCATCCTACGTAAACTTTTTTCTATTTTTCACCTGCTCCCATATCTGATTATTTTACTAAACATCTTGCTTTCTGATACACACTGGGTTTCTGAATGAGAAGAGCATGTAAACATCTGGAAAAAAAAAGTAGAAAGTTCGGTACCTTCATAAACCTTCCTACCCTAGATTGATTTGGGAATATTTTTTGCCTGCTGTATTGAACTGTTCAGTAGCATCAGAGTTACTGTTTTATTGGGGTTTCATTTATAAATCTAGAACCATACATAGCCTTTATCATAAGGCTGCTACCTTAATAAATAATGAGTTGATGCTTGCTTGTGAGCTGAGCTTTGCCTTGGTGCCCAAGGTTAGGTACCTAGATTCACATGAAAATCCCCAAATAATTGTGGCCAGAAGCACAGTATAACACCATTCACTGTTGATTTGACTACAGGTGAAGGTTATTAGGTTTGCTGTCCTTTTACAGGACAGGAAGATTTCATTTTGGTGAGAGCTGAAGATCACTGGTGTTTCCACGCTCAGTGTCTGCCTGCGAAACCTTTTATCTCTCTTCACTTTTCATTCTCTTTTGGAGATAGATCAGGCATTTTGCTGCCTAGTGCTATGAGACAGGCGGGCAGATAGAGGATGTTCTGAGGTTGGATGATTCATGCACACTGAAGAGAAAAAGGCTAGAGACAGTGCACTGTCCTCAAAATTAACCCCCTAGCAGCAGATCCCAAAATGCAGCAGAATGAGAAGCACCAAAGTGCTTGTTCATGTCTCTGCCTTCTCTAAGGTTATAAATGTTTTCCTGTTTAGTTTGAATTTGTTACAATTTTGTGCTTAACAGAGGAAACGTGCTAGGATTTGGCAGCTCCGTATTTTGGAGCACTTTCCTGATCTGTCCCCAGAAAAATCTCTGAGATAAACTTTTTCAAGCAGGACTGTAAACATGGAGATCTTCCCCCATAAGATTAGCTTCCAGCCAAAGCAGAAGCTAGCCTGGGACTTTCTGACTAATGTGAAGCCTCCATGAGTTTCCTGTGCTAATTTATTCCTTCTGTTTTGAGCAGCTTTTTAATATTGAGCTCAGCCAGAACCAGGTGGGTGGTAGAAACAGAAACGTGTTTTTTCCCCGCTCTTCTCCAAGGTTCCCTGAATCTGCTGACTAAAAATTGTATTGTGGAGTACTTTGGATTTCACTCTAAAGTAGAAACAGCAAAGTTGAGGATCATGGAGAAAGCAAAAAAAAAAAGCAGAAAATTAACAGGCTGAATTTGGAAGAAAATTTTATTGTGTGCTTCATCTGAAGGGATGTACAGTCAAAAGGGGAATCAGTTTAAATGGCAGGAAAGGGAAGAGAGGCTGGAAGAAATATACAATGAAATCCTGGAAGATTGGTGATTTAAATTATGGAGACAAATGACTCTTGAATAAGGAGTCTCCACAGGCATAATCCAAGTCCATTTCTAACCTCCCTTGTCCTTGCTAGATTAAGCAAGTACTTGGGAGCAACTGGGCAGCACACCAGTAGGAATCTCCCTGCAAATCACTGGAATAAGATCAGTCAAACAGCTTTGGTACCACAAAGAAGCTGAGAAGAGCTGCACTGGGGCTGCGCTTCATAGCGGTGTGCACATTGTGACAGCTGACACACGGAGCAGGGACTGCTCCCCCTGGCACATTCATTCAGCAGAGCCCTGAGAAGTGGAAAAGCCTGAAGACCTCTGGGAGCTGTGTGTTGCAGCCATATGAAGGACAGAAGGAAAAGAAAGGCAAGAAAACCTTACATGCCATTTCACATAATGATTGTCCTGCGCAGGCTGCGCTGAACACACCACACCTAAGCATTTAAACAGGGCTAGGATAAGAAGAGTGAAGGGAAAGTTCTGTTTACCAGTAAAAAGAGAAAAAATCCCCAAAATTATAAGCTGACAAGAAGGCTCTCTGCAGTGTGGTGTGAAGTATATTTTGCAATATCTAACATGTCCAAACGCTGACAATCTGTTATCGGCTATGGGCAACGTTCTCAGGTTGTGCTGCTCAGAGCCTGCTTTCCAGCAGCAAATCTCACCTCTGCTAGCTGCTTTCAGTGGTGTCTGCACTGGGAGGAATAAAAAGCTCTGCAGAGAAGCATTATTTCAGCTTTCTACTATTCTCACCAGAATATCCTTTTTCAATCGCAAAATAAACAGCTTTATGAATCTTTTAACTAAAACTAACTTTACAAAAGAGGAAAATGTATGCAGACATGGAGAGAGAGGAGTATGTATACATGTGTGTGTTGGTTTTGGGGTTATTAATCTTGCATATTAGGATATATTATGACTGACTAATAGAGTAAAACTCAGAACACGTAACAAAAATAATTCTGTCTGTCAAAAGTATGAGCCTATAAACTTAATTACAGAAATAGTGTAGGTTTATGCAAGCAATAAAAACCTAACAAAACAAACAAAAAACATGCAGAAAATCCCAGAATTTCTCCAGCAAAATCATGATGTCAGATTTCCTCAGTGTGCATATCTGTGTACCACCTCTTCTTTGCCTTTATTCTGGCTGAATTCATAACTGCTTGCCTAGCAAGTGATGCAAACACCAAGGGAATTAGAACATCAGGATTCCGTGGTGTTGTGACAGTTTTGAAACTAAAAGCATCCTACCTTGTGCTTTTCTTTTTTTTTTTTTTTCCTTCTTCCTGGTCTGCCAAAGTGTGAACAGCAATGCCATGTATTCAGTGCCTCTGCAATGCCTTCTTGGACAGCCTCCAGTGCCTTGGTCCTGACACGTGTTGCTCTTCCTTGGCTCTGACCTGTGAGGATGCATCTCAGCTAGGAGCCATGGCACTTCTCCCTCAGAACTGAAAGCCCCTCTGCTTTCCAGTCAGAGCTGATGTGCCAACACTGTCTCTGAAAAGCAAAGTATGAGCACCTCACATGATCTCCCTTCTCTTCCCACCTCTCCACTACCTCTGGGGCAGGACAAGGATTAGAGTTTGCTTGGGCACCAGTGAAGCACCGTGCTGGAGACCTCAGTCTTGGCTGAGCAGTTGAGTACTGCTGTAGAACAAGTTTTTGGCAAGTGGTAGACGTGCCTACCACTCAAAAGCTGTGCTACCAGCTCTGGTTTCTTCACTGGGTAGTTGGGCTTGATGCTTTGCTATTAAAAAGCACATGCCATTTATGTAGGCTAAATAGTACACTTAACTATAAAAATCACAGAACTTATGGATATTCTCTGGGGATTCATTGTTCCACCAGGTGAATAGAATCTAATCCAGAATGAAAATTCAGGAAAAAGTGTGAATGCAAAGTCACATGGTCATGTGTCACCTTAGAGGAGAGGTTTGAGCATGAGAGCAACTAAGACATATCAAGAGCTAGCATAAATATTTATACAGTGTTGCAGAAATAACAGGTGTTTTATAATAGGCAAAGTGTGCCAAACAGGTAGAACCCCTGAAGAGCCAATTTCCAAATGGTGTAGAACAGAACAGCAATATCTCTGGAGATGGGATATGGCACCTGTTACCCTGAAGTGGAAGTGCATCAGGCAGGATAAGTCAGTGCACTAGAATCCCATGTGTATGTTAGAAATTGACTGGATTTACCACATATGTACCTCAGGCAGAGCCTGCTGGAAAGACAAGCTTTGGATCCAGAGCACCAAGCCAGGAACAAGATTATCTCCATAAGATATGGGGTTGTAGCCATTTTCTGTTCAGCGTTTTCCAGGTGAAGATTTAATGCAGATTTAGAGACACAGATAAACAAAGCATCTCTGAACCATGCTGGGCATCTACCTCTCCTTAAATCCTCTTCTCTGTCCGTAGCTAAACTGAATTTAATGCATCCTTTTGATGAGACATTCTGCTATGAAAACATTAAGAGTTTAAATAACATATTTTAAGAAGGAAAATTATGTAAAATATGGTTTCATGGCAAGCCATAGCACACATCTCTCAAATTAGGTTAAAAGCCCATAGGGAATTTGTTGGTGAAAGTTTTCATAGGGCTTAAAGCTGACTGGAACTCACCCACACGTCTGGGAGGATTTGTCTTTTAATTTTTTTAAATGAAAAATTTAGTTTAAACTACTTTATTCCTTGATTTTTACCTATTTTGTCTGCAGAGTGACTAAAAGCAGCTTTTTTTGCATATGCCATCGATATTGTTCAAGTGACACACACTGCTGTGCTACTGCCCTGAGATAATGTGCTGCTAACTGAGTAACCCTGCGTTACTGTCATACCTTGCTGCTCACCACCAGCTGAGTTGCCTGAGCTAAAACAAATCTGCCTGATAGTAAATTTGTCTGTATTCTTGTATAATTTCATTTACATACAACCAGTTTATCATAACGTACTTACACTAGTGCAAAGTGACATTAACTGGTTGTAAATTCTAGAGTTAGATGAAATAACACTTTAAATAGCAGTTGGGTCTTAATGCCTCAGAGACAAGCATAGGATCATAGAATAGTTTATGTTGGAAGGGATCTTTACAGGTCATCTATTCCAAGCCCTCTGACCTTTACAGGTCACCTGATCCAACTCCCCTGCAGGGATATATTCAGCTAGATCAGGTTTCTCAGACCCCCCATCGGTCCTTGCATATTTCCAGGGATGGGGATCCACCACCTCTCTGGGTCATCTGTTCCAGTGTTTTGCCACCTAGGTTGTGAAAAAATTCTTCCTTCTATCTAATCTGAATCTACTCTCTTTTAATATAAAACCATAATCCCCTGTCACATCACAACAGGCCCTACAAAAAAATCTGTCCCTATCTCTCTTATAGGACTCTTTAAATATTGAAAGGCCTCAATCAGGTCTCCCTTTTGACGTGTTTGCATAAATGATGTACACCTTTTCCAGTAAAATTGGTTCAGCTATTTTATTTTCCCTGTGCTGAGTGCATCTTTCCAATCACTTTGTCATCTACAGGGCCAGTAGATGTGCTGCTATCCAGCTTTTCCACTTCAGCTATCTCAAGGTTTCACCATGAAGTAAACAATGAGAATATCTAAGGGGAAAAGCTGGATAGTTTATCTACTCAGTCACCGGGAAGAGTATCTTGCACGATGGACACAACACAAATGGACGCAGCCAATGGTAATTTCATTACCAACACTTGTAAGAAGCTCATGAGAACACATTCCTTTTTTCACAAAACTTAGCTCAGGTATTTGTGAGTCATGGAGGAACTCTTCTTAGGCCAGGGGTGGGACCTATCTCACTCAGGTCTCAAAAAGTTAGTTTCCAAACTCTCAGATATTTTCACTGCTTCCCATTATAGGCAGCTGGGAGAAGCAAGCACATCCAGGGAAAATTCATCTCCTCTGGAGATAGTTAGTAAAAGTAGGTCAGAGAGATTGCATGTGTGTGTTGCTCTTCAATGAATGTAGTGGAAGCCTAGAGTGAGCAATCAATAGAGAATTAGACAAGTAAACCTTAAATATCTCTACTAAGATGGGAATAAATTTGCCCAATATTTTTCTGTCAAACATAAACAGCTGCTACAAAAAAAAAAAACAAAAAAAAAAAAAACAACAACAACAACAAAAAAAACCAAGTTGTGCTCTTGGTCATAGTTTCATGACTTGGCTTGTAAAACATGCCCTGCTCCAGGGTCTCCAGTGTGTCCCCAGAGGCTCCTCAGAGTGTTATGGTGTGTAAGTAGGTCAGCTCTCCTGCTAACGTTATACCTCTCCAGTGATAAACCTTTTGTTTCTGCAAAAACAATGTCTAAATGCTACTTCTCTAGCATCTGTTCGGCCATGATAGCAGGAGTATGGCTTGCAGTATAATATTTGTCCTTTTTAAATAGATCCACTAATTTATTCTCTGTACAGGAAACCTTTGTAAAGATTCACTGCTGGAAGAAAATAACAGTTGAATAAAGGACAAATGCCTCTGAAAGAGCAGCTTGTTTTAACCCACATGCTGATCACAATACCTCTGTTTCTTTTCTGTTTTAGAGAGTAAGCATTATAGAAAGTACATCTAAACTGTGAGGATTGATGAGACTTTTTGGTGCTGTTTCTATAATATTTTCCCAAATGAGAACTGTGATTTTGTGTTTCATAAATCAAATTAAGTAGAAAGATGAGACAGAAACAATTTGGAGTCTTGAAAAACAAAAAATAATTTTACACCACTTTTTCTACCACTGCTCCACGTGTTTAGATTCAGCAATCTTAATTATGGCTTCATTTTTATGTACCATCTCTATTTGAAGATAATGATAAATGACATTATTGTAGCCAAGTACGAGAACTACATCATTAGTAAAATGATGGAGCTCTACTCAACAGACATGAAGCAACAATGTATATATGTATATGTATATATATGTATAACCCTAACCCTATCCTATAAGATATTATATTTATTAAACTTCTGTCTTATTTTCACTTTACAGTAGATTCGATCAGTCACATTTTCTTCTTTGCAAAATAAATTCTCTAACAGGTATATTTTTTGATTACAGCGTGAGACTTTTTCTTTCAAAAGTCTCAGAGTTAGAAAGGCCAATCATTTATGGAAATATCTGTGAAATAGTTCAAGACATTTTGAAAAGTTACATTTTCTAGAAGAGTGTTTGCCCTGACTTTAATGGCAAGGGAGCACAGCTTGCTACCTTCAGTTCATCAGGACCAGTTGGCCATTTTCTCTCCTATTAAGTGAATTGTGGGCATATTGCAGGCATGAAGACTGCACACAGCAGTTATCACCAGTTCCTCACTGTGTGTCAGCACACATTTCTAGATTTCACTCCATCAACAACATTTTTCCCTCAGGTTGTTTTTTTTAAGCTCAGATTTGAAAAGCCTGTGTTGATCTAGCAAAATCTGGCACCATTAACTAACTTGGAAACTTGAGCATCTTTAACTGTAACTTTGAAGTTAAATGGCGCTATATTTTTTAAAGTACATTATATTCAAGTTCTTAATTTAAAAATACAAGGTTAATGTTTTTTCTGCTTATGATAGTGTCAGTAAAATATATTTTAAAATGTATTTGAAGAAATTCTCAAGTTTTATCTGAGTATATACAGATAACAGTCCAAGTAAATTGCATTTTCTAGCATGTTGAGGGCCTACTAAGTAGCACATTCCAAGACTGGATAATATTTTGATTACAGTGGTACCTTTATCAGCAAGGACATTTTATGGTAGCACAGATATGAAGGAGACCAGATGTTGACCTGACCTTATCTGGTCCAACCATGTCCAAGTTGTTTCTTGTGACAGTTCCCTGTGACTCTGGGAAGCTGTGACTCTCCTCCCCTCTCTCTGTGCTGACATAAGCCATGGTTTTAATTCCACATCACCAAAGTCATCTTCCCAGAAGGTCTTTGGTTGAATATTTCACTTAACAACACTTGTAGCCATTGATATTTTACATGAACACCAAAGCTAACACTGATATAAGATTTTCTTGGCAATACAGTATTGAATTCCACCAAAAGATACCTCCAAAGTTCTCCACACACAAACCCATGCAAACTGTTTTTCCCACAGTTTGCAGCATCCACCTTCCAGAGAAACCCTAATTCCAATAAAGCTTTATTATTATTGTATAATTAAAATATTTCTCTAAACTATAACATTTTTCAGGTCTCTTCTGCACATGTCTTTAAATCATCCGGACCTTTCTCCACCTTCACAGTCTGATCTTAGGCTCAAAATTATTTATGGTGTTATTCTGATGACAAATACTACAGAAATGAGCCAGGGCATGGATATATTTCAAGTTGAAAACCAGGAAAGAATCATTAGATATATGATAAATCAATTATTTGAACAAAACCACAATCATGAATGAAAAGAAAGAAACAGAAGAGAGTCAATCAATTTTAGTGACTGACAGAAGCAATAGAATATAGGTACAAAATTTTTTTCTATTTTGTATTTCTTATGAGAACACAATATGCTTAAGAAATGTGTCAGTATATTTTAGTGATATACTGTAGCAAGCTGTCATGCACAAGAGGAACCCATCAGCAAACAAGACATTGGAAGTAGCAGCTAGGGAATATATTCTCGATGTTTCAGACCAAACGTGATAGAAACTCATGTGAGTAACTGAACTGACCTAATATGGTATTTTTTGATATTTGAGGCAGCTGTTGTCCAGTTTAACCAGCATTTTTACATACAACCACTCACAAAAGCTGATGTCTACCTGAGCAAGTACTTGGAGTATGGCTGATCTTCATACAGATACTCTTCTTTAACCATGAACAACAGTAATGTTTATTTGTTACTCAGCATCTGCACTTCTGTTGAGACTGCTCTGATTCTCTGATTGGAGGGCAAAAGCAAGTTCTGGGTGATACAGGTGATCAGAGATGATGGTAAGGACACAGGGATCGTGTCACTAATCACTCATCTCCTTTAGGGAAATTGGCACAAGAAAAATTTCCTGTGCATAGAAATAGAATCATATTTTTCTATCAGTCATAAAACCTGTGATATAAAGTTATGCGAATAAAATGAAGGAGAGAAGTTGAAGGATAAATCAATAACTCACACACATCACTCACTCACACACTGCTGTCTGTATAACACCAAGAGAAGGTTACATTGAATTTTCAAAGGCAACTGAGCTTCTTGCTTTCTGCAGTCAAGGCTAAGGTTCCCTCTGGCAGGGCTTTTGGCCAGGGTGGGATACTGAACTCTCAGTCCCATAAAGGACACTTCTATCACTTGAGCTGAAGGACTAAGTTCTTCCCTTATCAATGATGATGACAGCAGGCACATTAAAGGCTCTGTCAGAAATTCAGTGCTGGTTCTGGCTGGGGCCATTGAAGCTGACACCGTACCCAGCTGTTCTCCCCTCCCTCTATCACACCTTCCTGCTCCACTGGGGCACAGGATAGACATCCAGAGCTCAGTTACCAGAGCTTACAGCCTCATGGTTTAGAAGGGACCACTGCTTCAGATGCTTTAGGTACCAGATGAAACAGGATACCTGAGGCTTCAAGTGCATGTACTCTTCTACCCCTGCTTGAAGAGGATTACCTACTGTAATACTGATCCCCATCATGGCTTACTTTAGCAGGGAACATGTGACATCCTCTGCTCTTATCTCCCTTCTTGCTCCTTTTGATTCCCAAGTGACCCCAAGGGGTCATGGAATTAGGTGTAGTAATCAACATTGCTTCACATAAAACCAAAGTATACAAAAAGTGAGAGGACATAGCAGTTGAGCAAAGGATGGCTGAAAGCTCCCAGTTTGGTACAGGCAGCCTCACAACACATCTGCAATGTAGAACAGATATATTGGTGCATCAAGTAAACATGAAATATTAATGCACCTGAAAAGAACAAGCAATGACTGACAAGGAATGTAGCAAACAGTGCTGGTAATTTCTGCACCAGAAAGAGAATCTCAACCTGTAAAAGGCACATAGCAGGGTAAGGAATTGTGGAAAGTCTTCACAGCAGAAGACCTAAAACTGCTTGCCTTTCTTGCACTAGAAGAATGAAGGCTGAGAGAACAGCCATCTTCTGCATATAAATACCTGGTTGCAAAGATCAAGGAGGTAGGTGGGCTGTCTAGGTGAAAGAACAAGTACAATCTGATCCCAAAGAAATGTAGCCTGAAAATTAAAGATTGTAGCAAACTGCAAGCACTTTAGACATCAGCAGTGTACTCAGTCTCCATACCTGATCCACCAGATGTTGTCACTTGTGCTACAGATATCCATGTGCACTGGGAGCTGGAGGGAGTTCTACAGTCCAGAATCAACATGGTTCTCCTTAGGATTCTGGAAAGACTCCAAAGCTTATAATGGGTATTAGCAATGCCATTTGACTGGGGGATACCTGTTGTTGTGAGGTCCTTTAAAGCTTTTTTTACAGCCCTGCTGTTTGGGAAATGCTGTGTGCTAAACTTACAGTAACCCAGCAGTTTCCACAGAACATTTTCCAGTGCACTGAGCAGTTTAAGGCTATGGTTAAGAACTAAGCAGTGGGGTGGCAAACTTGGCTCTGATATTATTCTGGAATTAGGATCCTCCAACACGTATCAGTGTAATCACCCCAGACTGCCATCAGTGGAAAAGAAACAAAATTTTGTGGGTGTACAGCTGCAATCACTTACTGTCATGCAAGAAATACAGGCAAGTGTCAAGTAACAAAGACATCATGTGCCAAATTATGATCTCCTTAGGGCTTTAGTGACTTCAGTGGACAAGAGCAGGGTACAACAAAATTGTGCTTATTCCTGATTTTCACCTTGACTAAGAAGTTATTTATAGCTACCAAAGGGGAATTTAAAATTCCCTCAGTCTGAGAAATTCCTCACCAATAGCGTTTTGGAAAAGTCTTCTTGTCTTTTTAGCTATTTCTTTATGAAGGATTTAATTCCAGTTTTTAAGTTATCCCACATGTCTATAGGTAGGAGTCTCTTAGAACTTGTGCTCTGCAGCATTCACCTGTCATTTTAATGGCCTACTTTTCAAATGCAAAACTGAAAATTGAAAAGAGCTGAATTTTCTGGTAATAGGCTTCGTTTTCCCAAATGGTATTATGATAGATAGATTTTTTTAATGGAATTAACAATATCTTATTGAGCACAGACATCGAAATTTACATTTCCATTTACAGAAAAATTTACCAAAGAACCCTAATTTCAGGAGGGAGCATGTTGTACTGAACTTGTAAGTAACTAAGATACAGTAAGCCAAAGAAATCATGCTCCAGAAGAGGCAAAACTGACTAATCTAGTATACTGATAAACCACAATATTAATACATTGAGGTAGTACATTAATATAATCCACAACATAAGAAAAATAGTCTGCTAAGTCCTGTACAGTTTTCTGGTGTGTTTAAAGAGGCTCTTTGGAAAGATAACAAAATATTGCAGAAATACACTTATTTGAAAGCATTATGTTTTGCAATATTGCTCTCCAAGTAAATTCTGTTTTGTTAATTTTGAGTTGGTCTCAGAGCCAGAAGGCCCAAGTTGCGCTGGTAACTCCACAACTGCCCTTGACAGGAAAACTCATTTTGCTTCTCATGAATACGCTTTGTAAGCAGTCACCTGTCCTCCATCTTCAAAGAAAGGCTGTCACCCTTGTTCCATGAGTACAGTCATCTTGATCTCTGCATGCATAATTGTTGGCTATTCCAAGACATTAGAAAAAAACAAGCAAATTGCTGCAGAATGGCAAAATTATTTAAAGATAAATGGCTGATCCATAAAACCAGGATTAACTCGTAGTTGGATATTTCTGATATTGCTGTTATCCAGCAAAAATGTTCAGTAAGCCTCTACCTGAACACCTAGCTTGCAGGGCTGCTGAGTAAGAAAAGCAGTAAAAACTATTTGAAAATCTTATTTAGGTACCAAACCTTTTAAAACTGCCTTCCTGGGCAGCTTGGTAATACTGTCAAGTTACATTGTTTTGCTTTAAAAGAAAAGTAGGAAGTCAGAAGTAATCCCAGAACTGCAGGTGACTTTTTCAACTGGCACCTGCACTAAATTCTTTTCAAGCCTCTTGCCAGATGTGCAAAGGTAAGCAGCATCTCAGGAAAGAATATTTCTCCTGGCAAAAAAAAAATTGAAAAAAAGCCCAAAAAAACCCTCCAAGAGTTTATTTTGTGGAATACATTCTACCATTCTTTTAAGATACATTTTCATGTCTCTTTTAGAAGCCTGCATATTCAGTACTACCATGTGATGTACTGCAAGTCTCTGCATGATAGTTCCACACAATGAGTGCCAGTGAAATTAAAACTAGGTTCTGCTTTATCTGGTTTGAAGGTGAATATGATATGCATTTACCACCATTTAAAATTATTTTCTACTTATATTTGCCAACATGTTTGTCATCATATTTCCTTTTTTGATCACAAAGGAACCCTTTGCTTCTCAGGGCCAAACCCTCAGCTGAGCCAGTCACTCAGCAGTACATATTGGCAAATGCTGACATTTGAAGTGCCCCTGCTGGAACATTATTTGACTAATAGAGGTGAAACCTAACACTTAGTGCTATAGTTCAGGATCCTTTCAATTATTTTAATCCCTGTTTGTCAGGGCTTCTTTGGAAGCAGCTTGTTGTGTTTTCATCTCATCAGCACACCTGCTATTTCCATCCTTGAATATATTCTGCAGCCCACCCTGTTTTCCAATATCCTTCCTGCATTTCTTCTTTGCTTGGCTTAGCAAAAGACTTGACCCCTTCTTCTCCCATCAGACATTTCAGCAGTCCTCACTAGGTCCCTACTCCCCAGGCTATTCCCCTCCTCCTGAGGATCTTCCCTCAAAGCAGGGGATATTGAAACAACAGTGATGCTCTGTGTGTGACCTCATTTATGATCTCTGCCCTCTGGGTTCTCCCCTCTGAAAAATGATTCTCTCCTATTCTTTGAAGGTTAATTAATATTTGCACCGTTCTTTGTCCCTAACTAGCACACTGAAAGTGCCAAGTAGTATCAAAAAGTGAGGATTCCAGCCCTGGTGAGGCACAAAGTAAACATCTGTCAGATCTTTTCCAGATATGAAACATTAAATCTCTTTTTTGTCTAGTGAACCGAAGCGCCCTTTTAAAACTCCAGTTTTGCCTGGGAGAAAACCAGCTGGCAATGAAAATCCCTTTATCCTTCTCCTCACAGCAAGCTGGTAGGGAGCAAGTGAATCTCAAGCCTGTCCCCATGTTGTGTGGTGGCACAGTGGGCTCAACATCCAAGGACCTGGGCCTGGAACTCCTGCCTGGAGCAAGTGCTGCATGTGAAACACGCTGAGGATGGAGCAGAGGCCTGCCTGGGCTGTACCCTACAGCAGCTGCCCCAAGGGGACCTGCCAAACTGCACTCCCCTGCAATCCTTACACCAGCGGCAGAGAAATCTTGTGTTCCTCATGTTACAGCCAGCTCACAACACCTTCATTTACCTGATGCCTGTTTCTGCAGGTACCTGACTTCAGCTCCCTGCTCAGCGGCCATCTAATCCTGTAGGCATCTGACATCTGCAAATGCAATATTGACTTTTATTGATGTTTACCTATTTCCCCAAGCACTTCTGGAGTTGCTACCAGAATTACTTCAGACTGCTTGTCTCTGGCAAAGAGATGAGAAGCCCCTCTCTAGCTCCATTCCTTGTCATTGGTGTCAGCATCCAAATCATGAGTATTTGGAAGACTATGTCTTTATAGGGCTGGCTACAGCACTGCTGTGAGGGAGTTACACCCCAAAAAGGAACATGAGTTCAGACATGCCTCCTCCTTACACATTTCCTACTTACTGCCTTTGGCTCTCTGCTCGGAGCAGGCTGGCCTCTCTCCATCCCAGCATGAGCAGCCTTGTTCTCTGAATTTCATCAGAGCCCTGGACATCTGCATCGTGACAAAGTGAAAAGACACTGTGCTTCTGTGAGACATGCTTGTGACTGAGCTAAAACATTATCTGCTTCTGTTCTGGCACTTGCACAGCCAGCCTGTGTGACACCCACAGCCCAGCTGGGTAACTCACCTCTGGAGCCCCACAGTGCCTCACAGGTGAGCTGGTTTGGAACACCTCATACTCTGGGACCTCAGTGCACAGCCATGCAGCTCTGCTCAGCCTGGTGGTACCTTGTAAGCAGCAGGAGGAAACTGCAGACACGTTGTAAGTGGCTGGCTGACTCCCACAGCCACTGAGCATCAAAGGATTTTTCCAAAGGAAGGCAGCACTGATGGTAGCAGTTGTGTTTGCTCAAATGCTTGGAGAAAGCTGGCACTAATTTTGGACAGAAGCCCAGAGAATCTTTTTAATGAGTTGCAACTTGCAATATGTCTGATCTGTGGATGAAAGCACATCCTTTACAGGGAGTAATTGTTAACAATTTTTTTTCCAAGAGAGGTTTCTGTTACAGTAGAGTCTGTCAAAAAAACAGGACCTTCCAACCTCTGAGGCTTTGAGCCTCATTATCAAGAGGGGATTTGCTCAAGTGTCTCCTCAAGAACTGAGGCACACCAGCCTACAATTCTCCCAAGAATTATATTCAATCATCTCTGCCTTGCTTTCAGTTATAAACTTGGCTGTTTTCCTGGAGTACTTCTCCTTCCTTCTCCCTCTCACATTTTCTAAATCCTCAATCCAAACACGTTTAAGCAAACTTCATGCTTTGAAGGAAAGCAACTGGCTGCAAATCAACCGGTCACTGTGTGGCCAGCTCTGTGCCAAGCTGTCTGTCTGGCACAGTGTAAGGGCTTTACATGAACCATTTTACTCCTAAATGTAAAAACCTATCAGGTGGCTTTGGGGCTTGCCAAGGCTGCTGCTTTGTACAAATTTGAGGCACTGATACTCACAGCTGGAGGTGACCAGCTCAGAGGTTTAGTGGGAATGCAGTGTCATAGTCTGGTCTTGGATGTGATCTTGCAGCAGGGATGGTCCCATGGGATCTGGTCCCATGGTCAGGGTGAGCCATCCTGTTCTTGCCCTGGACCCACCTCTCTGCCTTGGAGTGCATAGGAAGTCTCTCAAACCTTTAAAAGTACAGCCATGCTGGTACAGTTCTGTATTGTTTCTTTTGTGGATGAAATAATATCTCCTCCTTGCATTATCTCCTCTAATTTTCAAGATTCTTGGATATAAATATCTGTTGAAGAACATATTGTGCAAGCTGCTCCTCCTTTACTGTTCTTCCCCAGTGTGGTCTGCAAAAAGTCCTTTCTGTGTACATTTTTTGGTAATCATTGCACAGGGTCAATCACCCTTACTACACATCTGTCTTGTCTTTTACTCCTCCACCTTCGCCTGTGCCCCCAGGAGAGCTGGATGTATTTGACAAACAAGCAGGAGATCAGCACACAACAAAACAGCCACACACAGCACAGTGACCACCACAGAAAACAAGAGAATAGATTAACTTTCTCCTGGAGTACTTTTGAAAAGAAATTACCCAGAGTAAATGGCTGCTGATTTAGTTGCACTGCTGAGAATATGTACAACAGCTGCAATGCTTCCAGTCTTCCCCTGTTTTAGTGAGAGGGAACATCCATTTCTGATTATAGTGATAATGATCTTAGCCCTTGACCAGGTTTACCCTGAGTCATTTGCTAGTTTCTATTATTTGCATACAAATAGTGGAAAGCATTTGGATCAAAAATCACAGACAGTTCTCTTCAAAACAAAGTTTTGTGTCTGTCCTGTCCTCTAGAGCAGCTTTTCCTTGGATTTACCCTTTTTCCCTCAATCAGACATCTGCACTGCACATTTTTGAGCTCTTAGAAGTTACCCACATTCTAGTGTAACTAATCCAGAGACTTTTCTAATGACAAACAATTATTTTCTTATCGTGCACATACACAAACACATATAAGACTAAATATTGAAAACATTGACTGTCCTGGTAGATTTGCAAATTGCATGGAAAAGCAGCATATAGAGAAAAAATCTGAAACAGACAAACAAAACCAAAGACCTTGGTCTATAATATACTTTTGTTTCTAAGTGTTGGAGTCAATGACTACTTTCCATCAATTCTGTTTGATAAAAAATTACTGGCAAGAGTCTTTCTCTGAGTTACAATAGTATCTGGTCCTGTGCACTTACTAAAATTGATAACTAATGCTTTGCCTGTTTTATGGTGCTCTAAACAAATAATTTTCACCACTGAATGAAAATCATTCCTTGTGTGCACATGAGGTCGTACTTGACTTTGCATGCAGAATTCTGAACCTGGTGGAGCTCTTCAAATGGAAAACAGTTCACAGCCTTTCATGGACTGGAATAAATCTGCATGTACACAAAGACTCGGGCAGATCTCATTTGAAAAATAAAAAAGAAAAAAAAAAGGGTACTTCTTTTTAGGGTACTTCATTCTCATTTGTTTAAACTTAGTGAGACTAGAAAAGGACACATTTATCTGGAAATTATCTTGCTGGCAATCTCTACTGTAAAGATCAAAATCAGCTTGATTTTTATTACATTTTGTTCTCTCTTGAACAGCAAGATCTGTTCAATGGACTTTGCTGCAGAAACCTGGTGGACATGTAATGCAGCACTGACCTCAATTTATATATTTTCCACCTCCATTTTTTTTTTCAGTGAAGCATGACTTGTGTTTAACTGTGCTATTCATACAGTACCTTATTTGGAACTTTTTCCTACCTGTTACCATGTACTATAATTCATAGATGAGTATGTGTAAGGGGTTTCATTGTGATCCCTGGTGATGATACAAAGATTTTGTGACAAAGTTGAGACATTTCTGATAATGAAATATAGCAGTGATATCCTGTTCTTCCATTTCATAGGGTTGTGGGTTATGGCACATGACATTCTTAGGGAATTGTTAAATGCCATGAGGCAGCTTCTTCCAGTCTCATACAAGAAACAGCCACTACTTTTTCTGTTGTCATGGGAGTAGGAATTTCTTTGCTTCTGTCTGGATTTATGTTCCATCCCCTTACACTAATCTCTCTGAAAATCCCTGACTTTGACATCCATGTAATGATGTCAATGAGGAAACCACAAAATCAGAAAAAAAGCTTCCAGTCTCCATTGGGAAAGCAGGATTCATTTTAGGACATACTTGTCTCTGGTTTATTGAAAACCAAATTTGACTGGTAACATCTTTTTCATGGTCGTGGTAGCAGAAGTGCTCACTGAAGGAGGGGGCAGAGAAAAGTGAAACAAATGGTTCTTTCTGGAGGAAGGCATTCGGCTGGGTGAACTGAGCAGGCAGCAGGAACTCCCATCCAGGGAACTAGCATCATCATCCACCTCTTAATGTCATCCCAGACCACAAAACAACCTTCCTTGCCCAGCTGAGCCCAAAGGAACAAAATCGCTGGGTTTCTTCCTTTTTGTGGTCCTGTGTCAAGGTCTTCTCTCAGTGTGCAGTGGCTTTGCATCCTCATTTCTCCTGTGATGGGATGGTCTGAAAAGCTGCAAATGGTGCAGCTCAGCAAAACCTGCTTGGTGTCAGCCTGGCAGGCACTCGTGGCCAGCCCAGAGCAGCACATGAGTTGTGGTTTCACAAGAGCAGTCACTCTGCACAGGTTCCCATTGCTCCCTGTGTACCTACAGCTGGAGCAGTGTATGGGGAGCATCAGGGGAGACACAATGGCCACGCTTTCACCTGAAATCCCTGATCAATTTTTTTCCAAGGAATCAATGTTATTTATAAATGTAAAAAATGTTGGGTTTGTGGTCAGGGGGGAAAGGGATGGGGCAGCCAGAATTCTGCCCGAATTGCCTTATTCTTAAGGAGTTTTCCCGACTCTGATTCTATCATCAAGTTTCTTTCTTGGTTGTATGTGATGAAGGCTGGATGAATTTGTGTTCCAGGATACTCAGCATCACCAAATCCTTTCCCACTGATAAAAAATCTACCAATATCAACTGAAAATATGAACATTCTTGAGGGAAATGTATGTAGTATACAGTACAGCATATTTTAAAATTTGTTTCTCTGCCTCTAAAAATATATTTTAAAATAAAACAGTGTTGTGCAAATATGCATAAGCACATCTTCTACTTTCAGGTCCTAGGTAATTATTCAGGATTGAGTACATATCATACAAGTGCACAGAAGGGAAAGCCAAAAAGAAATTTTTCAAATACATTTGAAGTTTACTTTGCTGAGATACTGACACTGATATAATGAGACAGAAAATGTCAACATCTTGTCTTTTTGAATTAAGAACTTGATATTTATAGGCTTTAAACTTAAAAATAAAGTCACATCTTCAAACTTTCAGTTAAAAATTCTTATGCTGACAACTTAGTTAACACTGCAAAACTTTGCCAGATCAACAAAAGCTTCTCAAATCTACTTCACCCTCCAAACAAAAGGGAAGCAGTCAGAGAGATTGTGAGCAGAAAGAAAGGTTTCGGAGGCAAAAATGATTTTCCAATATTAGAATCTCCTTAGGTTGATAGAGAGATTATTTTAAAGTTTTTGAACAGTGGGAACTGTTGAAAGATAACTTTTCTGAAGGCTTCTCCTAGACAAAAATCAGACAGAGAATAATCTTTGGCAAGGTCTGAAACAAAATGGGGTTATCGTACATAAGCACTAGGTAAATATCTCCTTTAAAATGTCCTTTGAAGAAAAAATACTTTATCTTTTCTTCCTGCAGCACTTCAGCTCTGATCATGCAAAGTGCTGCTTTATATCAGGAAGGGAGGGGTTATGAATGATTATGAGGAATACTTGGAATTTTCCAGAAGAAAAAAGTTTTATGAGAATTATTAGAGGTTCCATAATTAGTACAATGATTTCTGTTCTCATCCTACAGATTTGATTGCCAGGTTAAAATCATACAGAATTAAAGTTACAATTAAAATCAGAGGTTAATCTGTGCCAGCTTTTTTATCATTTCAGAATGACATTGTTCCTCAGCTGGAGGGATTAATTCTTTCTATTTTGTTTTTGTTTGTTTGTTTGTTTGTTTGTTTTGTTTTTTTAAAAAAAAACATCTGTGAGAGAACCAAGATGTCTCCTCCAATGTCTCTTATCCCTGTAGAACTGACCTTGCTGGTTCTACTCTACAAATGAGCACCACCAAGTAGATCTTTTGCAGCATATCAAAAAACTTCTGGCAGGCAGTGAAGATCTTTGTATCCTTTATGCTAGGAAAGCCACACTGTGGTCAGCCTCCAAGGTCTGTAGAAAAATGGTAGTTTCTCCTTGTTCTTTCTGTGGCTTTTTGGCCTCTGCTTTGTTTTTTTGTTTCGCTTTGCATTTTTGCTCATTATCACAAGAAACCCCACTGACTGAAAAATTGTGTCAACAGGGTGTAGAGTGTTGCAGCTTCTGTTAACAAGCCAGGTTGTATATACAATAAATGTGTTTATGCTCATAGGTGGTGTATATTGCAAAAAAAATTTAATGTTTAACTTCTCAACTGTATAATCAAATGCAAGAGCTATTTTTACATGAAGGAATTGAAAGCCAAATTCTGTTTTTCTTTGTTATTCATAAAAAACAAAAAGCTTTGCAGTGTAATTGAAGTTGGTGAAGCAGAGCACAACGGATTGCAATCATTCAATCTATAAATATATCTCCATAAATTTCTTCAAACTTTGTCGAAATATTTAGGCCATATATTTACCCCACTGAATCTAGCTGCAGTCTCCAGGAGGGGTGACATTTCCATATGGGTCTAGCCCTGAGGTCCTTATTTCTTCCTCCCTTTCTAGTGTCCTCCCACACCTTTCACCATTGAGTCATATCAAGGAAAATCTAACTTACTTTCTTTTTCTCTTCTTTGAGCACATTTTTCCCTACCTATAGTCACTGCAGGTTATCAACTGGTACTGAGTGATAACTTAAGAGTCCCTCACCTTGAAAGATTTTCTTTTTCTGCTGAGAAGAAATCACTCTTCTTCATCACAGCATCCAAGGATAAGGAATGTGTCCTTTGAACGAACAATTTTTGAGCAAGTGCCTTAGGTACCAATAGCAAAGAGACAGGTAAGGTGCAAAAAATCATGGCAGCACTTTCAGATCTTTTTTATGAAATAATTCATGTCCATCTAAAGCTGACTTGTCACCATCTGTCTCTCTGATAGTGCTTTTCTACTTTTTTATATGTGATGTAAAGGCTTGAATCAATGAAAAGACTCAGCTGCTGAGGTACCTGAAAGCTGCTTTTTCTCTTCATGTCTCTTGACACAACACTGGCACGCAGCAATGAGAAAAGCACAACATCTATCCCGTGTGACACAAATTACACCTTTGCCATCCCAGAACCTCCTGCTCAGTGTACATTATAAGCACATTACACATCCTCTTGGTTAGGCTCAGCCCCGAGTCTGGGTGCAGGTCTGGAGTCACTGCTTGCTCTCACAGTCTGCCCTCTGCCTTGGCTTTCAGCCCTCCCAAACACACACAACTGGCTGGAGCTGGCTCTGCCCCAGCCCTCAGCAAGCCTCTCAAGCCCCTCCTGCCTCAGACCACCAAATTCCCACTGACATCCCCCTACCTGCTTCCATGGGTATCGAGTCTGCAGATCTGCTCTCCTGTTTCTAGCACTGCGTCAGATATGTTGATGATCTTCTGCCTACAACCCCCAGACAAGAGAAAGACTAATCAACAACTGACATGATTTTGCAGATGGAAAAAAAAATAATCCAGGTGTCAGCCAGCAGAGCTGAAATCTGGGAGAGGAGAGGAGAGGAGAGGAGAGGAGAGGAGAGGAGAGGAGAGGAGAGGAGAGGAGAGGAGAGGAGAGGAGAGGAGAGGAGAGGAGAGGAGAGGAGAGGAGAGGAGAGGAGAGGAGAGGAGAGGAGAGGAGAGGAGAGGAGAGGAGAGGAGAGGAGAGGAGAGGAGAGGAGAGGAGAGGAGAGGAGAGGAGAGGAGAGGAGAGGAGAGGAGAGGAGAGGAGAGGAGAGGAGAGGAGAGGAGAGGAGAGGAGAGGAGAGGAGAGGAGAGGAGAGGAGAGGAGAGGAGAGGAGAGGAGAGGAGAGGAGAGGAGAGGAGAGGAGAGGAGAGGAGAGGAGAGGAGAGGAGAGGAGAGGAGAGGAGCAATAAATCTGTTTAGGAATCTGTATCCATGCTGAAGAACTCTTGCAAAGCCAGTGACCAGCTGTCATTTGGGGCTTGAGGATACCAATGTGTGAAAGTGCTTCTACTCACTCTCCAGGGTAGCAAGGATTGGTTGTGCTCCCATACAATAAGGACCAGACCCTAGGACAGCCACAGGCAACCTGACCCAAACCAACCCTTCTGCTCATTTCTCTCTGGGCTCTTCAAGCCCTCTGCTGTTTGCTCACAGCCCAGCAGACTGGGAGATGCAAGATGCATCACTTAAGTGATTTCTGCATTGAATTTCAGCCAAGAGGATCCCCAGGTGGCCGCAGACCAGCCTGACTGGTGGCTGAGTGGTTAATGTGCTGCATTAAACTCGTGGTGGCCTCTCTTCTGGATCTCTTTTATGGCATCATATCACATGAAATGGCTCTTTAGCAAATGTGGCCAGAGAAGAAGTCATACTCAAATATCTAATCTAGTTTCCAGAGTGGAACCTGAATAAGCGGGAGTTTCTTGAATCTCCCATCACTCTCTAAAGACTAGAAATAGATACAGCAGGGGCATATCAATAACAGGTCCTCTCATGCAGCAGAGTCTGATCAGCCTTTCTCCCTGCCTCCATCTCTTGTTTGATGCTACTGTCTCCTGCCTGAGTCTTCAGCAGCTTCACTAACAGCAAGGACAAGGACCAAATGTCCGGGCTGGGTGATTAGGGGCTCCATGACAGAAGATGGCTTCCTGTGAGCCTGGAGTATTCACACAGGGAGATGAGAGCTGCTGCTCTCCTTCTCCACCAGTATCAACCCCTGGAACAGGCTTTTTCCACTCAGTCCTCCCATTTTAGCAATTAGTGAATTGGGCAGTGTACCTTAGTGGAGATACACCCTGGCAGCCTCTGCATGCCCTGGGGTAGAGCTCTGACAGTGCCATGCTGAGCCCTACAAGGCTGCCTGGCCTTTAAGGTGGCCAGGCTGGCAGTGGCACAGAGCGTCACGGCACATTAGCTCACCTGGGGGTGGCTTTATTCCTAGGCAGGACATAAAGACAGTGTATTCATAGAAGGACACAGGGGAGCACAATTGTGAAGCAAGGCTACAAAAAACAAAAATATAAAGGAGACATTTTGCCAAAATTAAAGATATTTACAAAACAGTAACAGCATTCCTCAGTTCTTTCAGTACCTTAGTTGTGCTGGGAGGCTCACTAACTGTTTTTTATGGCTCACCCTGGGCAAACACCTCTCAGAAAGGCTTTTAGAGCAGCAACATCTTTTTTTCTCGTGTTAAGATGAATATCAGATACAGAGCAGGTGCTCTGGGCAAGTTGCCTCTTCCTTGTGTACAGGGAAACAGCCCCCCCAGCTTTGCCTTCCTGCAGGTGTGCCAATCCTCCCTTGTGACAGTGCCCTGCAGTATTATGTGGTGCTAAGGCTGGGCATCTCACTCTTAAATTATTTTAATACACATTTTATTGCATATTTGAATAAACCAATTTCTGAGTTAAGTCCTTGTAAACCAATTTAACTACAGATTTCATCAATTAAATACATCTTTTATAATATAACCAAAATCAGCCTACTCTTAACACGTAGTAGTTTATGCACAGTAATTTTGAGTGATAAAACTGAGTTACAGAGTATTGGAATTAGTCTGCTGTTAGCTCTGGAGTAAACTTCACAGGCTGATTGCCTGTGGCTGAAGAAGCCATATGGACAGCCAGGCTGCTTTCCCAGTGGTTTGCATGTAGTGGGCAGGAGCAGGAAGGTGGTGAGGGAGGTCAGCGGAACGGCTGCTTGTGCCCTCCTACAGACACCACCTCATCACTGGTGGTGGTGCCTCAGCCAGGTGCAGCAATTGTTTGTGCTGTGCTGTGCTGTGCTGTACTTGCAGCAGCCATTTCATCACATGGACCCTGGGGCTGCTGCTTTCTCCTGCTGCAAACCAGCAGCCAGGCCCCAGGCACTAAAGCCCTGCTTCTTCCCTTGATGTGACACAGCCAGAGCAGCCCACAGCAGCAAAGGAGCTGTTTGACATGGCACAGCTGCTCAAAGGGCTCATTCTCCATAGCCACCCCATTACCAGCTTGGGAATCAAAGGATTTTGCTCCCCCCAGCAGCTGAGCAGGCAAGGTTTACACGCAGCTTTCCTTTACCACTGTGTTTTAATCTCTGCTTCAGCACAGCCCTCCAATGGGTCCTCAGTAGCTACCGTGCCTTATTCCCAGGGCTGCTCATTCCTGCCATCATTCACTTTGATGTCCCAGCACACAGAAATAGGAATTACTAAAAACCTTTGCATCAAATCCAGCGCCACCAGGAGCTTTCTGTGCGTTTTAGAAAAGCCCAGGCTGGTATAGAAAGTTCCCTGTTACGACAAACAGCAGGGCCTGAGTGAGGGCAGTGCCTCTCCTGGCCATGAACCCATTTTGTGATGCCCTCAGACAGGTTAGCTAAAAATCCACAGAGGCCAACAACCCACTTGTTTTGTTTTTCTGGTTACTGCAAGCAGCAGCCACAATGTCAACTTTTCCTGCCACATGGGACTGCAGACCTATTTTCAAGTTTTACAAGGGTGATTCAGGGATCCAAAAGGGCAGGAGGGAGCAGAGGCAGCAGTAGAACTGCAGCCTACTTCTATTTCTGCTTTCAAAATATTAAACCAAAGAGCAAAGCAGGGTCTGAATGACTCGTACTTACATGGGAAGGTGGTGAGATCTTAAAATCCATCATAAAAGGTTTTCTCAGTGGTATTTGACAGTGATTTGTCAATAAGCAAGACCTTGCACATAGTGAAGGTGGCTGACATCTGCAGTGGAGCAGGTAGGAAGGAAAAGGTTCTGAGTACAATTGCACCTAGAATGAGATCACCCAGAAATGGCAGAGAGGAGGATTGAGCTCGTCAGCAGAAATTGGGATGTGCTCCCAAGCATGGAGCGTAAACTGGAACCTGGCTGCAGGAAGTCAGGTGCCAAGGACAGGGTGATACTTTTAGCACTTGTCTTTTTACTCTTGAAGCCACAAAAAAGGTAAAGTTTATTACACAGCAGCTGTGAGTACTTTAAAAGTATCCATGAAACCAAGAAGAAAAATCATGAAAATCTCCTCTGTAGATTTGCTTCCACCAGCTCCCATATGGTGGGAGGACTATTCAAGGAGATCTTCCAGCTCTCTCCCATGATTATTCCATAATGTAAAATATGAATATTGTGTGGGGGAGGTTAGAGAAAGGATTTTCTTCTTTTTCCTATGTGAAAAACTCTTTTTTTCCCTGACAGTTGTTCTTTTATCTTATAAAAAAAAACAAAAACAGTTTACTGAATTATGCCAGGTGGCTAATTAAAAGAATTAAAAGCTGATCTAGAGAAAATGCAGACCCTTGCTAGCATGTAGAACTTTTAAGACAATAACTTTTATAAAGAAAAACTTTTTGAAAACTTTTTTTAACAAGGAACCCACAAACAGGCTTTTGTGTGCAAAATTTAAAAAATTATGTAAAGCTATCAAATTCCACAGGGACTCTCAGCTACCAGTGGAAGGAGAAAAATTTGGCCTAGGATACAGCTACCCCCTCCCTTCCTTTTTTCCATTTGTGAGTTTTCATGCATTAAGGCTATTTCGAGTTCCATAACCAAACAGAAGGAACAAATCAAAACCAATATCCCTAATAAAAATCTTCCCTCTACAGTGACAATGGGAGTTATGTAAGACACTTCAATAATCTAACTCTTAAATGGGAGAATTGAACATGTCAGCTGTAATCATAAGAGGAAGAAAAGCAGTGTGAATTTAAAGATTTTTTTTTTCTGGCATGTGTCAGCAGATCAGAAAGTAAAAACCACTCAGCTCATACTCATAAAGTTCAGAAATTGTCCCAGCACCAGTTCTCAATCTTCAGGCAAATGGTGACCACAGCTAATCTTTAGCCACCAGTCATGAACTCCAGTAAAAAAGTTTTACAGACTATCTCCTATTGTTTTGATTTGGAGACATTTGCTGATTTGAAGTCTAGAAAATATCTTCAAACCAATGTTCAGAGATCACAGTGCAGACTCCTTTGCATTTTTCCAAGACAGGTTTCTCTGGCATGCTGTGGACTTGTAGCAGAGTCCAGGTCTTGCCTCCCACCCTATTTTTACCTTTTTACAGGAATTTCTCTGATACAGTGAGACTCCCCATGCCTCACAATCCAAAGTGAATTTCTTAGCCAGACACTGAAGAGGGAAATCGGGCAGAAATTTCAGGTACGCAGGACAACCAATGAAATTTACATTTTCTGACCACCCTTATATAAAAAGAGGTTTGTGAGTAGTATTTCCAGCTGGCTTAAATAATTTCACCTCTGAAGTTATGTGTGCTGTTGCTCTGGGGGTTTCAGTCCCATTTTCTGGATTGGTTTAGTTACGTTCAAGTGAAAACAATAGTTCTCAATTGAAAGGACTGTGTCATTGATGGAAACAATGTAGAAAAACAGTTGGAAACAGCAACAGCCAAAGAAGGACCAAAGCCCTGCATTTTGGCTCAGGCATTGGATCAAGCGAGGTAAATGCACTGTACGGTTTGTGTTGCTCTTTTTAGTTGAGTCCATCTCCAAACAACAGCTGCTGCACAGCAAGTTATTGGTATTAAATCACTTTTTCATCTCATGGTCATTAATAATTCTTCTAAAAAGCAAACAGGGCCCTTAATGCCCCTGGTTGCTCCTTGCAGTTGCTGCAGCCAGCACAGCACCAATGCCTTCCACCTAGCTCTGCCCTCCAGCGCCGTCTGTGCTGGGAGCTGGGGGTCCTCACACCTGCTTATGTGGCTTCTTCTCTGCCAACACTTTAAAAAATGGTGAAAGCAACATGATTTAAAATGCCAGTCCAAATCCATTGGCATCTGCTGGGATTTCGTGGGGGAAGGAGAAAAGATTAGGAGGTATTCCTCATGGCCACCTTTCTGCAGTGCCCTTTATGCCGTCTCTGCGGGATTTTGAAACTGGGGAGCACTTCACTAGCTCCAGGATTTTTGGGGGAGACTGTGAATTTCAGAGCCTTACACAATACAGACCAAATAATTAAATAAAACTTGGGTAAAAGTGTTGCATGGAAAATGAAACACACAGCATAACAAGAGCATCCCCTCATCATGCAGACCTGGAGTGAGGGTACCCCTCTCTGACATCCACTGGCAGTCTGACATTGCCACCAGAGACCAGCAGCAGGCATGAGCAGACAGTGGTTGCTGCATGCTGCTGAAAGTTGATCCTTCTGCAGAACAGAAAGAAGGTGTCATAATTCCTGCTAACACAGAGTGAAGTATTCCAGTAATAACTCTGAAACAGAGATGCTGGTAAGGAGTGACTAGTATGCCTAAACATGCCCCTCTAATGACATTTCATTAAGGTACCTGAGCCTTCCTTACAGGGCTGTCAGGTCTGACACTGGACCTCTGGGAAAGCAATTGCCCTTCTGCATCAGCCACTGGAAGTCAGACAGAAAAGCAAGGGCATCTCAAGTAATGCTAGACACACGTGTTCAGGAATCTCAGCCATTCCCAGAGGATCCAAAGGCATGCCCTTCATTTGCTGTATTGTTTGAGCAATGTTCTCTGTAGCAAAAATAGACAGAAAGGACATGTAAAACAAAAGCTAAAAGCCATTTGACTGCAAAGAACAATTTCCACCTGAGCACAATGTGGTTTCTGGAGTAGGAAAAGAGTCACCTACTTTTCTCTCATTGTTAATATGCCTTTTTATTAGTGTTAGTCTTTCCAGCTCTACAGGCTCTTTCTCTGGCTCTTAAGGCACTTTCAGGGTAGTTAATCCTGTCCTCTTGCAGAACAGGTAGCTATAATCTTGCTTGGCATGTGGGTTGCCATCACCATTGAATGCAGTGCCATTATATCACTGGGTAAAAATGACCGACCCCCAGCTGGCTGCAGCCTCCTTTCAGGAGAGCACTAAGGCCTCCCCTGGGTCTCCTTCTCTCCAGGCTAAACAACGCCAGCTCCCATCACCCACTCCTCATGAGACCTGTGCCCCAGACCCTTCACCAGCTTTGCTGCCCTTCCAGCACCTCAATTCCTTCCTGTAGTGAGGGGCCCAGAACTGGACTCAGGATCCATAGCGCGGCCTCACCAGCGCTGAGTGCAGGGGAATGAGACTCCCTGAGTCCTGCTGGACACACTTTTTCTTTCCCATGTTAAAGGGACTCTGATGTGTCCCTTGTTTCTCTGCCCTTCCATGAAACTTCTCTTTGTTTATTCCTTGTTCAAAGAGATTCAAAAACCCAAGCCCAACACTGTACTTTGATATAATTTCTCTCTTCAGTAGAGCCCTTTCTCCTCCTCCATTATTGGATATTTTGGACCCTGCCAGTTTTCTTATGCAATATAGTTTCCACATATTTCTGCACTGTACCTAAGAATGTGTTTTCAACACAATATTCTTTCTATGAAGAGGGAATGTTCCATCTATATTTCCCATGTCAACCCTTGTTCAGTCTTTTCGTGAGATGTGTGGATATATCTGCATGATCTGCAGGTGCAAAACCCTGGAAGGCTCCAGTCACCCAAGCTTAAATTGTACTCCTGGAGATTTCACGTGATGGACTAAATTTTTTCACACTTCACTCAGTTCTTGGATTTCTGCAGTAAATATCCTCCTTCCTCCTTTATTTTCCACCAGTTATAGTATCTATGAAACTGAGGTTTCACAGATTGCCAACTTTTGTGGTTTTAATTTCTGCTTTTGAAAGATAGTGGTAGGTCCCAGCAGATTCATCTTTCCTTCTACTTCTTAAAATGAAAATAATTAATTGAATGTGGTAAAAACCTTCAGGTATTTGTGGATGGAAAAAGAAATGTCTGGTTCCCAAAACATGCGTTCAACAGATGGTGGTAAAAATGCACTACTCCTGTTGTATTTGAAAAACAGGTTTTAAATCCTCATTTTTTAGGAAACCAAACAGGGATAAAATTTTCTATTGTTGTAAAAATTGTACTAGTAAAAAATAATTGTTCCACAGCAGATCCTAATTAAGTTGCCAATGCTCCAGTGTTTTCAACACTCACAACCATTTGGAACTTTTTCTCAAAGAGAAAAAATTCAAGTGATTATGAGTGATCGCTTGCAAAATGGTCCAAATGGTTATTCTGCAAAGAGCTGCAGAGGGTCTTGGCAGAGAACAGCTAGATCTGCTGGCTCTTTCCTTGATGTGGTAGAACAAGGTGTTTCATGATGGCACTCCTATGTGCTCCAAAGAGGGTTTTTCACCTGGTTTTTGAACACTATGCATATGTACACATGTCCATGGCCATACAAATGCTTGTATGAAATACTTAGGCACAAAACAGTTCATTAGTTCACAGTTCTTCTGTTTCTTGTGTTAGCCTTCACAGTCAGCATTACCCAGAAGCTGATCCAGGTAAAACCCACCTGCAACTTGGAGAGCAATGCCAGTCATTGCACTGAAAGCCTCATTACTGCCATTCTCTGTGTCCTATTTACTGACATAGAAGATGCTTAAATAGTGATGGTCAGAGAATCAGAAAAGCAATGAGCACTCCCTGGAGTTCCCACTGGCCTTATGTAAAACCCTTCCACTCTTTATTGCCATTAAAGCAGTATTCAGGCATCTTCTTTGGAGCTCTTTGGAGAGGATGTATTTCTCATTATTTATTTACTGAAAAACAGAGATGCCTCTTTCTCAGTGGGACCATATGCTGATCTACTACCATCCTGCTGATCAGGAATATTCACATGAAATTCTCCCCAATGCAGTGCCCACTGTGCTCTCTCATAAAGCCTAAAGTTATTTCTAACTTCAGAGCAAGTACCTCTCCTGCTATACTTGCCCAACTTACCCAAGGCATCTCAGTAAAGGCGATCTACCTGGCTGAGCTAATTAAGTTGTTACAGACTGGGTAATCCAGGAAGGCTGTGCAGCAAGTCTGCCACTGACAGGGGCAATTTTCTCACTAAAATTAGGCAGAGCTTCTGAAAAGGGAAGAGGTGGATGTGCTTACAGCAAAAAGAGAACATGACACAGTATGACAGCTTTAGGCTGTACCACAGACAAGGGGATGTAAAGCACATCTCCTGGGCTCAGTGGCATCTGCTTTAACACAACTGTACAAAGGCAGCTGCGTGCAAGCATAAAAAATCTTTGTAAATGTATGCAAGCACATAAAAGAGACTGGACACAAAACAGAGTTTATCTCTAGCACGCAAAACTTTTCTCCTGAAGCAGCCACTTAGTCACCACAAGCTCAATTCTCTCCTCCCACCATTGCAAGGAAATGTTGAAAGGTTCCTTGCCTCCATTCTCCCCTCCTCACCTCATGGTTTCCATTTTATTAAAGCAGATCAATTTTCAGGTTGAGTATCACCAGAAATACCTCCTTAACAGAAACACAGGAGACAAGCAGTTGTCATGGGGAAATGCTGGCTCCCTGCTGATGACTTTGTGGTGGCTCAGGCAATTCTCTCCTATTTCCACTGAGATGGAATGATAAAACACCTTTGTGCCAAAAGGGTTGTGAGCAAGTGCAGTGCTTACAGCACTTGCTTCACTCCCCTGAAGTTCTGCTATCAGTAGCACTTTTGGACTTGGCTTGTCCCACCCTTGTGGGTACTTTAGCTGCCAGTGGTGGGAAGCCCAGGCAGCAATGGAGGCAGGAGGAGCAGAGAAGAGGGAATGGAGGCTGCCTCTCACAAAAGCACCCAGGGGATCAAATCTGAATAAGAGGAACAGCCAGGCAGAAATCACAGGGTTTCTGGCAGTGCCCTCTCCATTCTGACACTGTGCTTTGAAAGACTGTGAATATAAGGGAAAGAAAGCACCTTGTTCCACCTTTGTTTAATGCAAAGCCGCAGATTGAATTCATTGTGTGTGTCTGATGAGAAAATGATGAAAGAAACCTCAAGTCCTTTCCATTGGAAGCTTCTGCAATGCAGGGCACAAGTTATCCACTCCTTTTACTGAGCTGGTCCCTTAGAGGAAAGGCTGAATACTTATGAATGGTAAAAGAGAAAAGAAACTGCCTTTAATTACAATATTCAAATATTTATTTCAGTATCAACTATTCCTCTTAAGATCCTGAAGGGTTCAACTGTTTGTTACTGCAGCACACTCAGCCATGAACATTTTCTTTGGTAGCATGACTGGGAGTATTTTTAAAACATAAACACAGCTAAGAGAAGGTTGAAGCTGGAAATTTCCAAATGAATGCTTTTTCTTCCTCCCCCCTTTCTTTCTTGTCTGCCTGCATCACAAGCAGCCTACTCTCCTGTTTGCCTAATGTGTCAGGGTGATGTCCTGTGAGGATTTTAGCTATTTCATCACTTTATACCTGTAGTTCAACAGAAACATCCCAAAGTCCTCAGGAGGCACTTTTCTCTCAACAGTATACATCCCCTCTATAGATTGTCTATAGATGGAAGAGATCCATAACTGATGGAGCTGGTGTCACAGGATTCCACTGGCACAGCAGTCAGCACGGAATGCGGCGCTAATTGCAAACAGCACCTATCTGCTCAAATTACTGTCGGAATGCTAACCTTGGGAAAAGATATTTTTATGCATAAGCTTTTCTGCAAAAGAAATATTACTGGAAGTGAAGCAGCCAGGCTTTCAGTTATGAGAATGAGCTCTGCTTTTTCCCTTGTTACTGCCGCTTTCGTGAAGGAAGAAAATATATCTTCAGACCAACTTCCCACTGAGGTTAATAAAAAACAACCCAAAAAACAAGTGGCCATGGTAATTCTGAAAGGAAAAAAAAATCTAGATCCTGTTATTTTGTAGAGACAGTGTTTGTTTTAGAAAAACTAGAAATTTCCCAGATGACTTAGAGATACGAAATGTAATGTGAAAAATATTCCCATTTGCAGTACAGTGTTTTTAATGGGGTGTCTGCATTTTATGTGGCATAGCACACAGAAAACTTTTTAGGATACATAGAGAAATATTGTTCAAACACATGTCACAAGGGACTCATTTTAGGATGGTTCTGTGTCACTTACTTCTACAAAAATATATATGGGTTTTGCAAGAGGGTCTGGCATTCAGGGGTGAGGATCCCTTGGCCACGCTGGGCAGCAGTTTGGGTTCAGGATGAGAAAGAGGTTTTATCACTTGCCAGAATGAATTTCAGCACAGAACAATTCCCCAGGAATGAAACAACAGTGGAGAAGAGGACCTGTTCAGGGATTTGGAGAGAGAATACAGAGAAAGGATGCCAGTCGCATCCACTGGCAAACTAATTAGTACAAACTAATGATCTTGATGACCACAATGTGATCCCAGACCCAAGGAAAATATTCCTTTCTCAGAGTAATCGGTCCCTTGCAACCTGAAGGTTGCATAAGGTTTCTGCAGGAGAAAAACTGGAAAAAAAAAAAGAAAAAAAAAAAAAAGAAAATTAAAAGAAGGATTAAATCAAAGAGTTCTTAAGACTGGTGAAACAATTTTCATCCTTCCATAATAGACTCTTTGTTTTAGAGACTGACACCATTTATTTCAGCAAAGTGTTGATTAGGATTTATTTCTTCTCTCACAAAAACTTCCCACCTGGAGTGGAGGAAGTGTTTTCAAATTGTACTGCTGACCAGAATAGCTCCTTATTTCTCAGCATGACATTTCTGTCATAGGTACATATTTTCCCACTGCACCCGAGAACTATTCAGCATCAAAGCCCATCATGAATTATACACTGAGATCTCACATACAAAATGTTCTCATGTTTACTCACCCTACTGTTAACTTCTTCAAAGCCAGTTAAATTACCTTTCATGTGGACAGACTCTTCAAAGCAACATGGTTCCTGTGTTCATTTTCCAAAAACAGTAAATTAACTAAATCTGGGGATATGTTCTCATCCCTCTTGAATTCCCTGAACTGCAGTTTTAAGCAACTGCTCATCTTTTGCTACGAGGACCAGTAGCAAAGTAAGTAAGGTGATGCACTGTGATGCCTAAGACATGTATTCATCTTGCTCCAGATTCATCCTCAAACCTGCTCCCTATTGTCCTGGCTTAAAATAGGTATCTGGACAAAGGCACTGGGAAGTGAAAAGTAGCCAAATATGATGTAAACTTTTTATACTTATGCTCTAAAAATGATCATTTTTCAGAAAGCATTAAAAGTCTACCAGCATCTTTAAGACAAAAATATACTTCACAAAAAAAAATTTAAAAATTTGAAAAACTGGAAGCTGCAAGAAATCCCCTTTCCAAGAATCACAGAAGGGTTAAGGTTAGAAGGGATCACTGGAGGTCATCTAGTCCAACTTCCCTGCTCAAGCAGGATCCCCTAGAGCATGCTACTCATGATTCTGTCCAAATGGCTTCAGAATATCTCTAGGGAAGGAGATACGCACAATGCATGCAAATGAAATAATGAGGTATTTTAATATCACTTCTATTCATTCACATGCATTCATCACCTGAGCAAAATGAAACTTTTACATTCATACTCCTACAAGCAAAAAGCTGAGGCAGCAAAACTGAAGTTCAATTAGTAGCTACCTGGCAGCTCAATTAGCAATTCCCTTCAATGAGCTCCACCTGGGCTGTTATAGCCCACTGGCTCTGGGATAGTTCAGCCGCAGCTAGCTAGGGTATTTGGCTCTCTACTGTTATCCTGAGAAATGGAAACAGTGCTAAAGTAAGTATTCTTCAGGACACAAGAAAAATTGGTGTTTTGACTAATGAAACGTAGTAAGCAATGAAGCCTCCATTAATATTATCAGATTTTTTTAATGTGGTGGATGATGAAGCATTAAGGTTTCTGCAGCATTTGCTGATTTCAGCTCTTAGGAATACTAACCTTTTAAATCTCATTGTTCAAGTGACTGTGTCCTAAATTGCTATTCTTGAGAGTTTTTCATAGTTTAAATACAACATTAGGGAAACAAATTCTTCCAACTTGACCCTCTTAAGAGCTGAGTGCCAACTACTACTATTACCATTTGCTGACTGGATTTTTTTTCTTTTTTTCTTCTTTTTTTTTTTTTCTCTTGTTTATTTTTTTTTTAAAGCTGCATTCAGTCAGGGATATGAGCAAAGAAAGTATGATGTCCAAAGGAAGTATTATCAAAGCAGCTGGTCCACAGATCATGTGTAACTTTGAAAGCAGCTCTATTTGAGATATTTCATATCTCCATGTGGTTCCGTCATTGTCAGAAAAGCAACTGCATATAAATAAATCTTCAATGAATGATGCAGGAGGATTTTTTCTTTTGACAGACCAATATTCAGTCAGATTTTTTTTTTTGTTTTTACAAATGATTCTGCATTTAACAGGCAGATCAGTTTGAAGAAACTGTTTCAATCACCTCATGCAGAAGCCCTCACCAAAGCCCAAGTTGATTTTGCCTGACTTAAGTCTATAAGTCTTCAGGTCACCTCTTTCATTTTATGATTTTTCAGGACAGGAAATTAGCAGATTGAAAATGCGTGGAGAAATGACCTTCCTCGTTTTGTCTTATTGAAAAGAAACATTGAAAATATTCTCCGATCCCAAATCCAAAATGCATAGCAAAATGCATTTTTCCTCTGGCAAAGTGCAGCGAAGTCGGTCAACAGAGTCGAAACAAAATTTCCTTTGCCTAATTTTCCTTTCTGCCATCTTGCTCTCTCTAGTCCTTTTCTCTGTCCTCAAGGATGTAGGCAAAATGCAAGGACAAAAGCTATGGAGCATCCTCTGACCTTACCTGAAGTTGTTTCCCAAGTCACACAAGCACAATGGAGGATGCTGACCACTATCCAGTTGGGCTGGTGCAAATTCCTTTGTCCATGCTTGGACACTGACCATGCTCTAACACTGACCACTCGAGCCAGCAATTAGAGAGCACATAACCTGGGAGACCATCCAGAGCTTGACTGGATGAACATTGGCACTGGGAACATTTTCATTCTTCATGGAATACCATAGAAAAACCCACATAGCAGCCAGGATACAATGCCATGCACAACCACAGGACCCCTCCACTGCCTTGCCTGGGTGACAGAAATGGCACAGCCCTGCCAGAGTGATGCTCTCAGCCAAAATACATGTCAGTGTTCACAGAGAGTGTCCCTACTCACAGAACTCTCAGCGTGACCCATGCCTAAGCCAGTCCATGGTGACTGATCAGAGTACCTGACACAAGACAGAGTGAAAACTCTGCTAGGATTAAAAATATAATATCAGAGATTATATAACCATATACGTAACCATAGAGATATTTTCCACCTGTATTTCTCTGAGACAAGGTATTACGAGAATTTCTTACAGAATCGACAGCATGTGGTAGTGTCTCCCAGATGACAGAACCTCAGGAAGTGGTCTCAAATTTCACCAGAGGAGGTTTAGACTGGATATTAGGCAAAAACTTATCATGGAAAGGTTTGTAAAGCATGGAAACAGCCTGCCCAGGGTAGTGGTAGGATCACTATGCCTGAAAGCATTCCAAAAATGTGTGGATATGGTACCTGAGGACATGGCTTGATGGTGAACATGGTAGTGGTGCTGGGTTGACAGTTGGACTCGATAAACACAGAGGAGTTTTCCACCACTAACAGTTCTATGATTCTGTAATAGCAGTGTCATGTTAGATAGAGTAAGGTGTGGTTAATTAATAGATCAAAAGTAGCTGTCATTAGAGAAAGGCTGTGCAATTAGCAGGGATGTTTTTATAAATTCCAATTTGTTCAGAACCTCTTCTGATGGTATGAAAGCCCAAATGGTCACAAAGTTGTTGCAACAACAGCAGACCAAGGCCACCTCTTCCAAAACACTGGATTACCCTTCCTCTCCAGTCTGTTGCATAATACTGTTAATTCCAGATTTCTGTGCACAGCTGTTTCAACTTCATTGTTTGAGTTTCTTCTTTCACTAAATATTTCACTGTTCCTCACTGCAGCAATACATACTAGGGCTTCTTGGCACGGATTTTTCCTTCTGGGATCTGTCTCTCTGGCCTCTTCATGACCTAGCCACAGCTGGGACCTCAGATGCTTCTTTCCAGCATAGGTTTTCAAAAACCTGCTGCTCTAGAATCTCTTTCTAATCTGTTCTCTTCAACAAGCTGGGCTTCATTCTTGCATAGCTTCACTTGACACAGAGCTTGGCCCTTTTTTAGCCCATTTACGTGGCTAGGCAGTATTACACTGCTGCAGTCGTCAGAGATGACGCGTGGTGGGGAAGAGTCCAACTGGTCAGTGGCTTGGATCCAAAATCCTTGAGCTTCATCTCACCTACACTAGATTTAATTGGTTCCATCTAATTTCTCTAGTATCTAATTTTACGTCATTAACAGTCTCAAGGTCTTCACTATGTCAGTGCCTCTAGTAAAATAAACAGTAGTTCATGTTCTTTATTCTTTAATATCTCTGCTTTAGGCTAAAGCAAGGAGACCACAATTAAATTACAGACCACAAGTGGCTGCACACCAGGGGTGTTTTTCTGTTCCAAAAGCTCTCCATTACCCAGGCAGCTACTAAAATTTGATCCATGGTTTCACACAGTAGTACTTGACACATTGCATAGACCTACCATGGATTTACTTGTAAAGACATTTCTAACATAACTAAAACCATATTTTGTCTATTGGACCCCTGAGCTGCATATGATAGCAGCCAGGATCTCCTTCCACATAAAATGCAGCGAGCTGACTTTTCTGGGGACTTTTGGGGATGAGGAATTGACCATCATATCCTGATCTAATCTAGTTCTGTTTAGCACCTATGTGCAGGACTAGGTGGAAGAGGCATTAAAATATTTACGTTTATATGTGGTGTCCATTTTTGACTCTCTTATTCTTAAAGGCAGAGTACAGTCTAATGTCAAATGCCATAGGACTTTCCCCTCTCCCAAGACAGTATACTTGCAAAGAGCTTAATCTCTTGCTAAGACAGAACTGCCCCACAATTTAGAGTGCACATGGAACCAGTGGATTTCACTGCTGCAGTGTAATTCTCAGCTGTCATATATCCTGCACAGAACTGGGTTTCTGCCCTTGATTTTTCATCAAATCATTGGGTAATTGCATGATAAGCAACAACTAGCAGGAGTAGCATAGCTGTCTGGAGAACTCCTGGACTGTATGGTAAGAGGTGACAAAAGCAGGACACCAGGATTGCGGCAGAGAGGTGTAAGTGTGAGCATGAAACACCACCTATGAGCATTGACACAGTACTGCCTAAGCTGCCAACATGCAGTCACATTTAAGAAAGCACAGCCTGAAACCTGAGGTTCAGCCAGTTACAATTTTAACATTAAATGGAGCAGACATCTGATACTTGTATGAAACAGGGATGCCACCACTGGCTGAGGTGCAGCAGGCAGTCCTGTGCTTGGAGAAGTGTTTTGCTGATATTACCTGAGGTGCAAATACCACGAGAGAGCAGTGACTGAGGCCACCCTGGTGCTAAGTGGATACAATTTTGCATCTTCTGTTACCAGAGAAATTTGTTTAATGTCCCTCTGTGCACTCCTTTCCCCATTTCACCTCCATCAATGGACTCCAGAAGTACCTCTGCAATGAGCAAGGTCAGTCCTTTCAGTCACCAGCCTGCTTGAATGTTACTGGTAACCTTGAAGATATCATCCCCAGAAGCTATCTTTGCTTATTTCTAACAGGAAAATAATACATTTAGTTTGTTCTGTGAATCAGAAGAATGACTGCCTCCTTCTAATATTGCAAGATGTATGCAGCATGGTATGACATTGTCCTTTTCATCCACACAGTCTCTCCTAGGAACATACCTGCTATTATTTCAAACGCTTCTTTCATATTAATAACTCACCAGGTAATAATTAATCTCCATTTCATCTCTTTTGGAATACAATAATCATAACTTTGATTTTACACATGGAAGAATTTGAGGTAACTGTGACCCTGTTCCCACATTTCCATACCACATTATCTTTGTCACTTTCTTCCTTACACAAATCACACATAGAAAGATTAAAGTGACCACACCAAAGCAATTATAAAGGCCCCTGAAGCTTCTCTTGCCTTTTGTAGGGACACATTTTGCAGAGTCACTCATCTCAGCCTTTTTCATACAGAGCTGTGGTGGTGTTTCAGGACAATCTCTCCATCTACCCCATCAGCCCCTCTGAAGTGCATCAAAGAAGATCACCTTGGTATGCAGGCCAGCAAAAAGAGAATCTGATGCATGTTCTCTCATGCCTCACAGAAATTACATTTGCCAGACATCTTAATGAACAGTAAATTTAGATGGAGTAAGCTACAATTTGTTTCTCACCTTAATTTTTTATCAAAGTGCATGACCATGCATCTTCTAAAAGCCATTTACAAAGTGATAAAGAGAGATCCTTGGTTACTAATTTTAGAGGGATCATCATGATTTTAGTAGTCTGTCTCACCCACTCTGTCAGGAACACTTATTTCCCACTTGGCATTCTGATGCTGATGGCTTGATTTATGAGAAGACTTGCAATTGTGAAGGACTTGGGCATTTTTCCACTCCAGGAGTGGATGTTGGGTGCCATTTTCTGAGGTTGGCAGACCAGCCAAACGCTGCAGCTGTTGACCTCAGGGCCAGTGGCAGTGTTTCTCAGCTCCAAACCACTGCCCTCCAGGGCTTCTTGGATTTACAAGCATGCATAGCTTTTCTAGGACAGACAGTTATTGCTACTCACCTGCAACCCCAACTCCTTCCACCCCACAAAGCAAGAGCCCTGCAGATTAATTTGCCAGCAAATTCATTCCCTCACAAGGTGAGAAGGTAGAAGAGAAATGTCAGCTGTGAAGGAGGTGGATTTCTCAAAAGAGAGATACGTTGGTTATTTGTGAAGCAGTGGGGACCTTGGTGGCTATGAAAGTAACTCATTCACATTTACATGGCATTTCACATTCAGAAAATAGCTTTTCCTTAACCATGAGGAGTGATCATTCCATGACAGTGTTGAAATTGGTCAACAGTCTGTAAATAGTCTCTCCTGTCACCCATGCACTAGCTTCTTAGAGGATTAAAAAAATTTAGTGTTTGGCACTCTCAGATTATACTCACCAACATTTATTTAATCTCTCCCTCTCCGTATTCTCATTGTGTGAATGGAAAGACAAATGTAAGAACATTGAAATATGAATGTTTTGAGAACATGGATCAGGACTTGTGCCCTGTGTCACTTCAACTTCTCTGCCTCTAGATCACACATAAACTGCTCAATATATCATATCTATCCTTAAAGTCTGGGCTCACTCTCCCCAGCCTCTAATAGACCTTGTGAGAAATACAAGCACAGCTTTACACTCTATCTCAGTTGTTTCCAAAACCCAAGAAACTGTTACAATAAAGAAAGAAAAAATGAGTTTAAAAGGAGAAAATAAATTGAATCTGTCAAACCAAATAGCAAGTAGGCTAGCTGGTTAGTTAAATAATTTTTATTGGCTTTTTCCAACTAATCTGCCTGCAGGATTTATTAGTCTTCTACTATATCCTCAAATAAAGCATCTGACTTTAGTTCCAGTTTATGCTTTAGGCATTAATAATTTTGTACACCCTAGAGAGCATTTATATTATTTATTAACTTTATCTAACCATAATTACAGTCATTGTGGCTGTTTAATGAAAAGTTACTGTGGGCCAAGTTTCTAGAATTCAAATTGCATTTCATCATTTTTTCAGAGAGGGCTTTTGGACTGTTTGGTTCCTTACCCAAGGGCTTCCCACAACCAGAAAACCTTATGAAGAAGGGATAACCAGAATGGGTTGTGTCCTGGCCCCATGCAGAAGAGAAGCACTGCCATGCCTTGTTATTCTATTAGCAGGACTGTCAGAGTCACTCCAGCTTGCTCCGTTCAGGTTTGCACACACGTCCGCACACAATTCTCATCATGCCAGAACCAGGGCACACAAGGAGAGAGGAGGCAGAGAGATTCTGCATCTCTCACCTCTTTGGTTTCTGCAGCAACGCTGAGATCAAAGCTTCTGATTCCGAGGCTAGAGATGCACTTGCAGTTCTGTGGTCTGTGGTAATGAGCCACAAGTAAATCCTTGCGCAGCCCATTCTGGGTTGCTCCATGGCTGTGAAAATGAGATGCTTGCGTTACATGAAACGAAGTCTTCTTTACTTTTCTCATCGTTTTCCTATGTGGATCTTGTCAGTTTGCTGAAGAGCAGACAGTATGTGGCTCTCAATCTTCAAAGTCATTCCTTCATGCTGTAGTTTTGTCTTCTCAAAGTTTTGAGCAGCTGCTAACCTCCAGCCATTCAGGAGATGGCACTGACTGAAATCTCTTGTGTTGTTCAGGAATCCTACACCTCATTACTTTGAAGTGGGCAGGAGGAAAGGTTTCAGTGAGTCAACCCTTTGCACTATAGAAATGGCACTGCTGTAGGCTACAGAGAAGGGAAAAATCTATGTGGTACTCTGGCTACTTCTCCTTTTTTCTTTATCAAAACTTATAAGTTGGATAGGCTGTTAGGAAAGAAATCTGACCCAGCTTATCTTAATGCAGAGGATCTTCTTCAAAGAAGATCTCAAGGCATTTGTGTCTGGTAAGTTCAATATTCCATTAATATATCTGAGAGAAAAATTTCCATTAATAAAAGTAATATTAATCTATGTAAGGTAACCAGATAGCATTCAGACAAGATTATCTTACTCTATGTAGGTTAAATTCATATATTCATTTGCTGCTGGTGAACAAGCTGTCTTTAGGACCTTTGCCCATGTGAGGCCATAATGATTTCTTATTTTGCAGTCAGCTGAGTTTCTACTTGTTCCAGCTTTTTAACTTTAACAAATCCAGCATTAGCCTAAAGTCTTTCTACTCCTTCAGCTGTAAGTTGTTCTCTATATTGTGGCCCCAAGGTAATTCTAATTACTCGGACATTTTCATGCATTAAGTCTTACAGAATGGATTAAGATTTAATTTTAATTTTAAATTTAGATCCTGAATTTCAAATTCAGTTCTCATCCCTAAAAGTCCGAACCAGGGACCTGGTCACATCATTCATCTGGTCTTCCCACCCACAAGAAGTCTGGGGTGTGGACAGGTGATTGCTCAGCAGGGACATGAAAACACTGCCTGCCGACAGACCTGCTCTGGGATCCCAGTGTTTCCACACAGCCTTTCTCAGGGATCATGATGTTTCACCACAACACGAGATCTCATCACATGAGGGCTTCTTCTGAGATACACAGAGAAGGCAGTCAGGTATTTAGCAGAGCCAAAAAAGTCTCTTTGAACATCATGGAGTGGAGTGTGCAGATTTAGAGTTTTGGAGGGAGACTGAGGGAAAAGACAAACAAGCCTAGGGAAAAAGAACAAGAAAATAAACAGGAATCCAAAGGGAGCAAAGCACAGTGCCTGATGTGGATGCTTGCAGACATGCACGATTTGTTGCTTGTTCAGACTCATAAGTAGGGTCCATGGTGTGGGTACGAGGCCCTGGGGGTGGCTCAGCAGTCCTGACACTGCTCCTGGAGCTGGCAGTGACACCACCTCTATCCCAGTGCCAGCTGTGCCACAGCCCAAACGCGCAGGACAGGGGTGAGATGGCAAGGGGAGATACTGAGGAGATTCCATGCAGGGAATCTCCTCAGTAGGGAGGAGCAAGCAGAGCCTCCCCATCCCAAATGCAGCTCTCTTACAGGATGATGCAGTCTGTCATCTCCTACCCACCATGAAGCCCAAACCAAAGGTGATTCCAGGGCCAAAGAGCTCTCAGGGAAGGTGCATGTGTCAATCCCTGTGACATTTCAGGCAGCATCAACACAAACCATGGAAACTTTTGCATCCTAAGTTCACCCTGTGCTGCAGATAGCCACCAGCTTAAGGCTGATGGCCCTCCACAGCTTCTCAAGGTTTGTGCCCCCATCCATTGGAGTGGGCTCTGCTGGGCCAGACATATCCACAGGCCAGGGAAACCACAAATAGCAACACAGGTAGGATGGGAAAATAAATTATTTGAAGGAAGGTGTGTGCTATTACAGGTTTTTTTGCTATTGTTTTATTTTTCCTTTAAAGCAAATACTAAAAAAAGGTTACTAAGGATGGCAGTACTAAAATTGGAGAAAAGAGGAGATACTTTCATATGAAAAATAAGACATATATTAAAAACTACTATAAAACTGTAATAAAGGTGTGCAAATTCTGTAACATTTTTCAAGTTACAGTGACATTTATAAACACAGTGCTAAGAACTTGAATAAAATATAATTATCTTTTCTTTTAACCACTTACTTCTCAATCTCATCTGTTTCAAAACCACAGTTTCAGTAATATCTCAGCCATCCTGATTAAATGAACAGGACTAAGGGCTGAATCCTTTCTGCAAAATACTGCTTTTTTTCACCCAACCACTTTGCATGGCATTTGAGACTTTTAAAAAGAAATACTGACTGTACAAATTAATATGATTTATATTAACAAAAATTATAAAATAAAAATATAAATTCCATCACTGCTGCTGTACCCTTAAGTAACTATTTTGTTAAATGTAAGAAAAAAAACTATCATTTTATACTTAAAAATAAACAGCAGCTTGCAAACTAGCCATGATCTGAAGACAGCCATAAAATTC